>NC_043710.1:90131235-90193177 GCF_006229205.1 Suricata suricatta | reverse complement strand
TCCTATGCCTCAGCACTTCTATATCCCTTGGGTAAATCCCTAGCAGTGCTATTGCTGGGTCATAGGGGAGTTCTATGGATAGTTTTTTGAGGAACCTCCACACTGTTTTCCAGAGCGGCTGCACCAGTTTACATTGCCACCAACAGTGTAGGAGGGTGCCCGTCTCTCCACACCCTCGCCAGCATCTATAGTCTTTTGATTTGTTCATTTTAGCGACTGACTGGTGTGAGGTGGTATCTCAGTGTGGTTTTGATTTGAATTTCCCTGATGATGAGTGACTGAGCATCGTTTCATATGCCTGTTGGCCATCTGGATGTCCTCTTTGGAGAAGTGTCTATTCAGGTCTTCTGCCCATTTCTTCACTGGATCATTCATTTTTCATGTATGGAGTTTAGTGAGCTCTTGTATATTTTGGATACTAGCCCTTTATCTGATATGCCATTTGCCACTATCTTTTCCCATTCTGTTGGTTGCCTATTCGTTTTTTTGATTGTTTCCTTTGCCTTGCAGAAGCTTTTTATCTTGATGAGGTCCCAGTAGTTCATTTTTGTTCTTGATTCCCTGGCCTCTGGGGATGTGTCGAGGAAGAAATTGCTTCGATTGAGGTCTAGGAGGCTATTTCCTGCTTTTTCCTCAAGGGTTTTTATGGTTTCCGGTCTCACATTCAGATCCTTTATCCATTTTGAGTTTATTTTTGTGAATGGTATACCACACCTTCTTGATCCACTCATCAGGTGTTGGACATTTAGGCACTTTACATGATTTGGCTATTGACAGTGCTGCCCACTATGATTCTCACCTCCTCAGTGGGTCAGATCTGCAAGAGGACGAGGACTCAATGCTGGAATTCCAGTCTAGACTCCATTTCCTAAGTACAGCTGGTGATTTTCTAAGCACTTAATTCAATGTAATCCTCTTTGCTTAAAATTCCTAGAATAGTTTGCTTCCTTCACTGAACTATACCTGATATAAATTCCAATTAGAAGGAGACTTCTATAAAGTGTGCAGATAATCCCCTTACCCAGAGGATGCCCTTGGTGCTATACTTGACCCCGAAGCTTTCTCTCATAGGAGCAGTGCATTCAGGCCATGGACAATTCTGAGAAAATTTCATCTTAGATTAAAGATGGAATATCATTCTGAGGGGAGATTGGTATTATTGCTCTTTTCCAAGACATTTCCCCTCTTCTTTCTCTTTTCTTCTTCTTATGCTTGTTTACTTTGGTGAATCAATGAAAATGATTAGGGAAAATTGAACTGTCTACTGGCTGAGTCAGCTCAGAAACTATAATGACATTAAATTATCATATGGGATATTGTCTAAGTTGAGAATATGTATTGAAGTATGTGAAGGTTATCTTCAATGCCTTCTAGATCCTTTTCTGGAATCTGAACATTGTCTTCCTAAACAAGATCATTGATTGGCTATTTAAATACTCATGGGGAATTTTCTTATTCTTTTTCCCTTGCCATCCAAATTTACCCTCACTTGTTATCTGAGTAGGGTATATACAAGAAAGGAGTGGATTACTGACGGTGCCATAACACTCCCAAAGGTACTAGCATAAAAAAATTCAGAGTTTAGCCTAAAAGAGTACCAGATTGGTAAAATTTCAGGCAGGCAGCTCCAAAAATGAATAAAAAAAAATCTTACCGTCTGGGGACATATGTGTGGTGGTGGAGTTCTGCCTCAACACCAACTCAGACAATATGTGTTTTATCTGAAGTTATTAACAAAACTTCAGTTTGATTCCAAGTAGAAACTGGGAGAGACTGAATTTGAATTATGGTAGAACATGTCTTTTAGAGATGAATTATTGAATTGTGCTTTTATATTTTGAAGAAAACATGAAAGTGATGCATAGAACAATAATTTGATAGCAGCAATACTATTGGGAACATTGGTATTATTATTAATATAATAGTAATAACATTATTATACCCATGCATATTTATTTGACTAAGTTTCAGTAAATCTGCTAAATTATTTGCATTCATTAACATACCCAATTCTCACAATCGCTCAATATGGTGATAATGACCCTTAATAATGAGTGCTTTCTTTGTATACCAGGTACTTAGCAAGTAGAATCTTATTTAATCCTCAACAGTGCAATGAGGCAGGACTATTTTGTCCTTATTCTATAGATTAGAAAATTGAATTTTAGAGAAAGCAGCTTTCCTAAAGTCAGACAACTAACAAGATGACATGAAATTTGTATACAAGCATTTTATTTTTTTTATTTATTTTTGAGAGACAGAGAGAGACAACATGAGCAAAGGAGAGTCAGAGAGAGAGGGAGACACTGAATCTGAAGCAGGCTCCAGGCTCTGAGCTGTCAGCACAGAGCCTGATGCGGGGCTTGAACCCACAAACTGTGAGATCATGACCCAAGCCAAAGCTGGACACTCAACCAACTGAGCCCCCCCAGGCGCCCCTATATACAAGCATTTTAAAGACACACACACACACACACACACACACACACACACACACACATACACACTGGAATGTTACTCAGTCATCAAATGAAGGAAATCTTGGCATTTGCAATGATATGGATGCAGCTACAGTGTATTATGCTAAGCAAAATAAGACAGTCAGAAAAATGACAAATACCATATGGGAATTTAGGAAACAAAAAAGATGAATATATGGGAGGGGAGAAAAAGAGGGAAACAAACCGTAAGAGACTCTTAACAATAGAGAACTAACTGAAGGTTGATGGAGGGAGGTGTATGGGGGATGTGCTAGGTGGGTTATGGGCATTAAGGAGGGTATTAAGTGTTATGAAGAGCACTGGGTGTTGTATGTAAGTGAGGAAACACTGAATTCTATTCCTAAAACCAATATTGCACGGTATGGTAACTAAGTAGAATTTAAATAAAAATTTGAAAAAAATGATCATTTGCCCTAGGATACAGGCTCTTCCACACTTTATAACTCTGTTTTCATCATATATGTGATTATTTCACAAAAAACAAACAAATATAATCTGATGGCAGCATCTATCATGGACATTTATTGAGCACTCGGTCTCTGCCACATCCTGTTTCCTAGCATTTCAGAAATATTTATTCTTTCCTCTAACATTTCCATGGAGGAAAGAACTTCTTTACTTCTCCACGTTCAGGAAATCTTGGATTTTTCTCACTTTTTACCTGATTTCATAAGAGAAATAGCTAATGCGAAGGGTCTAAAATTCTTTGGGCGATAACTTTACCACTAGATGGAGCTATTGTGCTTCAAAAGCAAGGGGACAGACAGCTCCTTCCTTTTCCTTGGTTATTTCCTTGTTCATTGATTAATAGAAAAATGACACTTTTTTGGCATGATCTCACCACCCTTACTCCTGCAATGTAATTGGCACATGGAATCCCTTCTCTGTATGTAGGGAATGTCCACAATTTCCTTTTGTTTACAGTGGATCAGACAAGAGGGAATAAGCAAGAGGCTTCATTTGGCTTTAAGATTAAGGTGTACTTTTCCAATCTAATATTTACTAGAGAGTTCTGCTTTCTACAGATAATGGTTCACTTACCCATTGCTTCAGCTGATTCATTTATCTTATTTGACGACAGGCCCTTGTGTATATTGTTTGCTGATTAGAACTTAGAGAAGAATTAGTCTTAAAATGAGCTAACTTAAAAAAATGCTTACAATTTACTCAGTCTTAAAAAAAGAAAGAAATTATGTATCTATGCATCAGTTGATGAACATTAGAGCTCTTTCCATAATTTGGCTGCTATAAACGTTGGGGTGCATATGTACCTTCGAATCAGCAATTTTGTATTCCTTGGAAAAACACTGAATAGTGCAATTGCTGAGAAACCTCCATACTGTTTTCCAGACTGGCTGCTTTTAGAACAATACAGATGGACCTGGAGGACATTATGCTCACTGAAGTAAGGCAAACATGAAAAGACAAATGTTGCATGATTTCACTTACATATGTAATCTAAACATGTCAAACTCATGAAAGCAGAGTAGACTGACGGTTGTCAGGAGCTGGAGAGTGGCCAAAAGGGGGCAATGCTCTCCAAAGGGGACATAGTTTTGTAAGAACACGAGTCTGAACCTAACAGAAGCCATGACTGGCTTTGTTTCCCCCTCTAAGCTAAAAGGTCTAAGGTCAGTCTCTTCAGAACCATTTGGCCATTTGGCAGTCATACATTGCCCGGGGGTATCCAATCAGGAAAGCCCAGCTACCTCACCCGCCATTCCTAAGGGTAAGGCCTGCAGATGGGAACTTTAGATAAGCCCCTGTTACCTAGTGTTAAAGTTAACCCTATAGTCACCAAACAAGACCCTGAACTCGCTCTGTAATTGGTTAATTTCAAAGATACCCTAAATGTTGTAATTGGGTCCCGCCAAAAGTAACAAACACTCTGAACAGTGTGGATGGTTAGAGCTGCTGCCAATACTGTTGTACCATTATGATTGGGTCTCTGTACCTATGTCACAATTTCCTGTAACTCCCCCTTCCCAAACTCAAAAGTCCTACCCCGCCTTTGTTCGGGGCTCGCTGCTCGCTCTCAGCATGGATCCACCACGCCTGTAAAGTCTGTGAGCCCAAGTTTAGGCCCCGGAGAGCCTAAATTCGTAATAGTAAAGCCCTTTGCTTTTGCATGCGTGCTTCGGCCTCCCTGGCGGTCTCTGGTTTCTGGGGGCGATAAAGAAATCTTGGGTACAACAGTTTCAGTTACGCAAGATGTGTAGTTATGGAGCTCTAATGTGCAACCTTGCAACTGTAGTTAATAATATTCTATTATATACTTGAAGTTTGCTAACAGAGTTGACCTTGTGTTCTCACTACAGAAAATTTGTAATTACATGAGGTAATGAATATGTTACATGGCTTGGTTGTGATTATCATTTTACAGTGTATACATATATCAAAACATCATGCTTGAAGTTAAGGTACGTGGTTTCATTTTCTGCATCTTTAGAAAATACAGCATCACATAAAGGTTTAATTATCCCTGACTTTGACAAGTTAGAACATATTGGGCTTGAGTTACTTAAAAAGGAGTCAGGCATGAGCAAATGGTGCTGTGATATAGCTCAGAGAAAAGATGGCCATTTAACATTGTTATAACTGAATCAGGCTAAGGTGACCATTATGCAGGTGGGAGAAAGGAGGAAAAGAGGAAATGAGAGTCTTGCGACGTAAGGTGGAGCCCAGAATCTCCCTATGTCACTCCACAGTTGCCCATATTTACATGGTTGTATTAAAGACAGAAGAATGACTTTCAGCTCTAGCTCAGAACCTTAGCCTCAGATTTTTCTTGCAATGTGATTTGATATGTTTAGAGGGAGCATTTCTGGTTATTGTATCAGTTAAATAAGAGTTTGTAACTTTCCATAGAAAATGCATTTTACCAGGGTGCCTGGGTGACTCAGTCAATTAAGGGTCTGACTCTTGGTTTCGGGTCAGGTCATAATCTCATGGTTCTTGAGTTCGAGCCCTGGCAGCACAGAGCCTGCTCAATATATTCTCTCTCTCTCCCCCACCCTCTCTTCCCTTCCCCTGCTTGCATACTCTCTTTCTCTCAAAGTAAAGAAATAAACTTTAAAAACAACTTAAAAAAAAAAAACTTAGGAAAAAAAGAAAAAATTTCCAAGGTTCTAATCACTGCTGCAGCCCAAAGAATGTCTGTCCAATGGGACACTGTTCAAGTTTGACCTGAGGAATATTTAGTCCCCTAGTCATTTTGAGGAGGGGTCTGAGAATAATAACTGGAATTCATTAGAGTTCCCCTAAGCATGAAACCCACAATTGGAGGATTTCTCAAATTTTCTTCTTGCCCTTCTAATCTTTTTCTCTTTATTTTCTCTTATTGAGTTTACCTAATTCCAAGGCTTAGGCTCCAAGGAAACCATCCCCAAATCTTGTTCTCATGTACTAACCTTCCTCCTTACATTTGTTTGGTCTTGTTTGGGAATTTTCCTAATGTGCACTTTATGCTTGGATGTCCTATTAGCAGCTGGAGCTCATCATGTTCAGCACTGAGTGTATGAGTTTTATAAATATCTCCAATATTTTTGAATTATTTATGTTTGTGGTAATAGCATAATTTATCCAAACACCTACACTAGGTTCTCTTGGAGATATATATGTATATATGCACATATGTGTATATATATATGTATATATATATTTGTGTATGTGTGTGTGTATGTCTATTTCTACCTTCTTTGTAAGAAGTCCTAATGAATCTTTCTTTACAACATCTCTAGAGTATGTTTGTTTCTTGGCATTACTCACAGTAGCACTATTAATTCAGGACATTTAAAAATAATTCACTGACTATTGTGATGGCCTCTCAAAGCTGACCCTTTGGCCTCTTGGCTTTCTTATACCAGTCCATCTTGCTGGTGCAAACCATGTTAATCTTCCTGAGTCTGCATTTTGATTATTTCAATCCTGTGCCAAAAAAGAAATAAAAATCCTAATGCCCTCCCATCATGAGCTGACCTGGATTTTGGCATTGTAGAGCTTCCTATACTGACCCAAATCTATCCTTTGATCTGAATCTATGTCCCTAGGGAGAGACATTGGGACCTCTCTGCGAGCCTCTGGAAGTCCTCTATGTGACATTCAGAGAGGAGGAAAATTATATTCTTTCCCTGAGTTGGATACCTTTGATCTGAAGTGCTCCTACATGGCCACTAAGAGTTCTGCAGTGGCCTTCACTTACCATACTGGTGATTTTCCTATTCTACACTCAGGTACACAAAGGAAAGCGTTGATATCACATAAGCCTTTGCCTGTGGGGCAAGAATTCTGCTGTAGTTAGTATCCAATACAGGTCCCAGGAAGGATGGAAACATAGGATTGTCATTCAGTCATTTAATTAAACAAATATTTATACAGTACCTACTGTAGATGCTTGGTATTACTCTAAGGTGCTACAGAAAGAACCCTGAAGGAAACAGACAAAATCCTTCCCCGTTTGAAACTTAAATTAAAATGTATGTGAGTGTATGAATGTGTGTATGTGTGTTGTGGAAAAACACAACAGACAAACAAATAATGTATAGTATTTCATGTAGCAAGAGGTGCTGTGGATGCAGGAAAGATCATTTGCTCTTCTGCTTGGTGATATGCCCTATTTGGAAACAACCAAAATGTAGTTAAAGGGTATATTCCAATAAATATACTTCAGTGTTACTATAATGAACTAGGCCACAAATGCAGAGTACGTAATTTTGCTACAAAGCCTCATCTCTGGGGAAAACATTGGAAGAACATGTCTTCCAATATTTAATCAGGTCATTAGGATTTTCTAACTCATGAAAACCCTTGGGGTCATATTAACAGGGGGCTCTTTTGGCACCAGCAGATGCTATTTACTACCCTCGTGTCTGGAGAAAAATACTCTGGGCAAAGCCACCATTAGATATCATGATCTGTAACTTACAGCCTCATGGAAGTCTGTGCTCTGGTTCCCTTAGTCCAAAATTTGCTCAAAACAAAAACAGTAACAAAGAAGAGTCTCTGTTTTGGGCCACTCGCCTGGGAAACTCATCAGAGCTGCTTGTGCCTCCTTGAAAATAAGGGAGAAGGGTTAGCAAGGCCCAACACTGAAATCCCGATGCAGAAGAGTGAGTGATGAATTTTATCTATCTTGTTATTCTGCCAAACCTCAGCTACGGAGGCTGAAGACCTGAAATGCCATGATCTCCTGTCTGCTAAGACAGCCATTGATCATTAGGTGAGGCTGGGGGACTGCGAAAGCTGAGGTAGAACAGAGATAATGTAGCCCTGGTTGGTCACAGGGGTACCCAATCAATCTTATCCCCACAGCACTCGCCTGCTGGTGTTTTTGATAGACATCTTTAAACATTCTCTCAGCCTTTATCCAATGGAGACCACAAAGGCACACAGGAGGGTGGGTGTGACTTTATTCTCTCATTCTGAGACTCTGTCTCATCATGGAAGGATGGGGTGAAGGGAGCAGGGTACTCATTTTAACGTCACCCTCTGTCCTGTTCTCACAGATATGTACTAGGGAAGAATGGCACCAGGAAATGACTCTTCAGTGACCGAGTTTATCCTGCTGGGTTTAACACAACAGCCAGAACTCCAGCGGCCTCTCTTCATTTTCTTAGGAATCTATGTGGTCACCGTGATGGGGAACATGGGCTTGATTATTCTGATTGGTCTGAAGCCTCACCTGCACACTCCCATGTACTACTTTCTCTTCAACCTTTCCTTCATTGATCTCTGCTACTCGTCTGTCATAATTCCTAGAATGCTGATAGGTTTTGTTAAATAGAACATCATCTCATGCAGAGTGCATGGCTCAGCTCTGTTTCCTCTCTTTCTTTGTCATTGATGAATGCTATATTTTGACATCAATGGCTTATGACCGGTATGTGGCCATCTGTAAGCCCCTGCTTTACAAGGCCAGCATGTGCCACCAAGTCTGCTTCATGATGATGGCGGGAGCATATGCAATGGGGTTTATGGGTGCCATGGCCCACATCGTATGCATGCTGAGGCCCACGTTCTGTGGTAGGAACATTATCAATTATTACATGTGTAACATACCTCCTCTCCTCCAGCTTTCCTGCACAAGCACCTACATCAACGAGCTGCTGGTTTTCATTGTGGTGGGCATCAATGTAATAGTGCCCAGTCTCATCATCGCCATTTCTTACACCTCGATCCTCTCCAACATCCTCCGTATTCGTTCTACAAAGGGCAGGTCCAAAGCCTTCAGTACCTGCAGCTCTCACATAGTAACTGTTTCTCTCTTCTTTGGATCATCAGCATTCATGTATCTAAAGCCTTTTCCTGCTGGGTCTCTGGATCAAGATAAATTATCCACAGTTTTTTATACCATTGGGGGGCCAATGATGAATCCTTTTATCTATAGTCTGAGGAACAAAGATGTCAAAATTGCACTGAGTAGGACTTTTAAGAAAAGGGTGTTCTCTTGAGTAGAAATGGTGTTAGTTACAGATGTCATCTCCTAGTAAGGGCACCCGGTGTATGAAGGTATGGAGAGATAGGTAAGAAATCAAAATAGAAATGCAGATGATTCCAATGTAGGGTAAATTAAGTTAATTATAAGTCATTTCACAAAGATAATATCAAGAAGAGGAGGATCCGTCCTTCATCTTTTCACAGGAAGTAAAAAACAGTTCATTTGCCATTCTCCAGCTTATTTTTAGATGTTATAAAGTTTTAAGTCTAAAAGGTTGAATGGTGGTAAATCCAAAAATGGAAACTTTAGAGATTTTTGATGGAGTCATGTCTGGAATTCCTGTGAAGCTTTTTCCTGTATAGGTGGGCTTTGGTGGAATTTAGATTTAGCCATGTGTTCATTTATTCAATAAGCCTGTATGGAAAGATTATGGTGTACGTCAGAGTGGTCTATTAGTTGTAGGGCATTTTGTTCGAGGAGATTCCTTCATTTCCCAAATGAAGATAAAAATAGGAAGATACTCTCCTGCCTCTGGTCTCTGGTCTCAAGGGGCTGTGGTGCCTCCTGATGCTAGATCTTAAGGACAAGAAACTGAGATAATCTTATAGAGCTGTCAGGAATAAAGGGAATGTATACTGGGATTTACCTCTTGGGACTTCAGGGCAGGAAATATAGGTAATAGGAGAGACCATATTAATTTTACTAGAAATATTTACCAATTATTAGTAGAAGAATGTTTGTCCTTTTCTCAAGTAGACCTAATAATGTCTAATTCCATTAGCAATCAGCATTTCCCTTTATTATTTTCACTCCGCCTTTTAATGGCACAAACGATGTAGTTATTTAATGAATAAACAGAGACTGAGCACCCATCCTATACCACACTCTGTAAACATCACAGACACAGTTGTAAAAGACACACAATGTCTGTGCTCTTATAGGGTTGTTTTCATAGTCTTGAGTTGTGGGATTTTTTATGTCCTCTGAATGCAAATTGTATCGGATATATGATTTATGAATATTTCTTACTAATTCATCTTCTCTTTTTGTTCTCTTGATAGTGTTTCTCAAAGAGCAGAACATCTTAATTTTAATGAATTCTAATGTCTCAATTTTTATAATGGATTGAGATTATGGTGTCATATTTGCTTATCCCCAAATCCCAAGGATTTTTGCTTATGTCTTCTTCTCTCTGTATTATGATGTTTAAATCCCATCATCGTTTTGAATTGGTTTTTCTCTATGGTGTATGGGCTGTTGATCTGAGTAAATGTTTTTGCATATGGATATCTAATCATTCCAGCACCCTTTGTTGAAAAGTAGTTCAGACTCAAGATAAGTCAACAAAGATTTCTAGATCCAGAGGTGGTGGTAGAGGAGGAGGGGAGATGTGTGGATCAGTGCTGGTCACTGATAAATGCCCTTGTGCTTCTGAGGGGGTTATATGAAAGTGTGAGGAGGAGAATTACTGGGTGAAATGGAAAGTCTAGGTTTAACTTTTTAGTTCAACTTTTTTAGGAAACTGCCCTAAAAAGAGGCTCTACTGGGATGTCTGGGTAGATCAGTTGGTTAAGTGTCAGACTTCAGCTCAGACCATGATCTCATAGGGGCTCCAACTCACCAACCGGGAGATCATGACCTGAGCTAAAGTCAGATGTTTAATTGACTGAGCCACCCAGGCTCCTCCATTTGGTACACCTTTTAAAGCCATTCTGTAAGGGTTCAGTTTGTCAAGGACAAATAATCTTAGATTTCCTTCCTCTGGAAATGTATTTATTTTACCTTTATTCCTTAAGAGTATTGCCAGTGGATATAGAATTCATTCTCATATGGGGAATCCACTGTCCTCTTAATCATTGTATTTCTGTAGGTTATTTGTCACTTCTCTCTACCTTCATGGCAAATTTTGTTTGGTTTTTGGTTTTCAGAGGCTTGACTGTGATGAGCCAAAACATGGAATTCTTTGAATTTATTCTGTCTGAGGTTTGCACAGCTCTTGAATGTGTCTTCCACTGATTTTGCGAACAGTTTATTGCTACGTCTTTGAATGTCGTTTTCAGCATTACTCTCCTTCCCTTTGCCTTCTGTGACTCCAAAGACATAAATATTAGGTGTTTTGTTACTGCTGTATAGGTCTCTGAGGCCCTGTTTACTTTTGTCTAGTCTATTTTTTTCTGTTATTCACATTATATAATTTCTCTTAATTTACCTCTGAGTCCTCTGTTTCTTTCCTCTGTTGTCTTTAATCTACTATGAAGCCTGTTTTGTGAGTTTTAAAATTTCATTTATTATAAATTTTAGTTGTAAAATTTCTGTTTGGTTCTTTTTTTTTAAAAAATTAAAATGTAATTGATTTTAATTTTTTAAATTAAGTTTATGTATTTATTTTGAGAGAAAGAGATAGAGACAGAGAGAGAATCCCAATCCAAGCAGGTTCCACACCATCAGTGCAGAGCCAGACGTGGGGCTTGAACTCATGAACTGTGAGACCATGAACTGAGCCGAAGTCAAATCAGGCACTTAACCAACTAACCCCTAAGGGGCCCCAATTTGTTTTTAAAGAAAAACTTAGATCAAGTTCAAAACATAAGTGACACCAGCTGAAGTTTATTAGGTTAACATATGTAATCAACTTTTAATTTGATATTGGTATACTGCTGGAGTTACATTGTCCTTTTATCTGTTTTTCTTTTTTCTTTTTTTTTTTGCTTAGTTTTTTTTGATTAAGCTTTTTATTTTGATATAATTATAGATACATATGCAACTGTAAGACGTGCCATCTACCCAATTTCCTCCCCCTGGTACCATCTTGCAAAACAGTCATATTAACAACCCGTGTCTTAACATTACCCTTTATAGCCATACTCCCTTCTCTTTCAATTCCATCTTCTCCTTGACACCTAGCAATCACTAGGTGTTTGTTCATTATTTTTATAATTTTGTCATTTCCAGAATGTTCCATAAATGGAATCATATAGTATGTAACTTTTTGACATTTTTTCACTCCATTTAAATTTCTGAATATTTATCCAAATTGTTGTGTGTATTAATAGTTGTCTTTTGGGGCGCCTGGGTGGCTCAGTCAGTTGAGCATCTGACTTTGGCTCAGGTCATGATCTCACCCCATGATTCGTGGGTTCGAGCCCTGTGTCGGGCTCTGTGCTGGCAACTTAGAGCCTGGAGCCTGCTTTGAATTCTGTGTGTCCCTTTGTCTCTGCTGCTCCCCTGTTCCTGATCTGTCTCTCAAAAACAAATAAGTATTAAAAAATTAAATAAAAAATAGTTGTCTTTTTATTACTGGGTAGTGTTCCGTAGTATGGAAGTGTGATGATTTAACCAGTCACACTTGGAAGGATATCTCAGTTATTTCCAGTTTTGGGCTATTATGCATAGATCTGCTAAAACATTTATGCATAGGTTTTTGTGTAAACATTTCTAAGATTAATGCTCAGGAGTACAACTGCTGTACTGAGTGGCAGTTGCATGTTTACATGTTTTGAGAAAGAAGAAAATTCTGCTGTTTTGACAGTATGGATGGGCCCTGAGGGCATTATGTTAAGTGAAATAAATCAGAAAGAGAAAGACAACAAACATATGACATGATTTATATCTGGAATCTAAAAAATCCCTGTCTTGCAGCTAGCAGATAAATCTTGGAGATCTAATTCACAGCACAGTGATTATAATCAGCAACACTGTCTATTATAAACTTCAAATTTGCTAAGAGACTAGCATTTCATTGTTCTTACCACAAAAAAGAATTATGGGCTGTGATAGAGGTATTAGCTAATGTTAGGGTAGTAATCATATTGTAGTATATAAATGTATCCAATTAACACAGTATACACTTTAAATTTTCACAATACTACATGTCAACTGTATCTCAGTAAAATGTAAGAAAAAAAATTTTAGATTCATTTTCTTTTAGGAAAAAAAAAAGAGAGACAAAGAGAAAAAGAAACTGCCCAAATCTTTCCAGAGTTGCTATAATGCAATTTTCCATCCTCTCCAGCAGTGTATGAATGATGCAGTTTCTCCACATCTATGCCATCATTTAGTATGGTCACTATATTTCATTTTGGTCCTTCTGATGGATCCATCATGGATTTAATTTTCATTACCCTAAATCTCTGCTGATATTGAACATACTTTCATGTACTTATTTGGCAAGTGATTGGTCTCTTTATGTATTTTGCCCATTCAAACAAAATTTTTTAAATGTTTATTTATTTTTGAAAGAGAGAGACAGAAAATAAGAGGAGGAGGGGCAGACACACACACACACACACACACACACACACACACACACACACACAGAATCAGAAGCAGGCTCCAGGTTCTGAGCTGTCAGCACAGAGCCAGATGCAGGGTTCAGACCCACAAGCTGTGAGATCATGACCTGAGTCGAAGTTGGATGGTCAACCCACTGAGCCACCCAGGTGCCCCGCCCATCTTCTAATAGAGCTGTTTTGTTGTTGTTGTTATTGTTTTTACTATTGAGTTTTGATGGTTTTTCCCTTTTCTTTTTAAATACATTCTAGATTCATTCCAGAAAGTCCTTCATTGGATATGTGGATTACAAATATTGTCTATAGTTTATATATTTTTGCTCTTATCTTGATTATTTTGTTTCTTCTATGTTCTTTGGGCTTCTGCTCCATATTTATTAATTTATTCATTCATTCATCCAATCATTCATTTATATCACATTTATTATAATATTTATTATTATAGACATTTTTTTTAATTTTTATTATTTTTTAAGTTCATTTATTTTCAGAGAGAATGAGCACAAGTGGGGGAGAGACAGAGAGAGAAAGAAAGAAAGAGAGAGAACCCCAAGTAGACTGTCAGCACAAAGTCCAGTGCAGGGCTCAAACTCAGGAGCCCCAAGCTCATGATCTCAGCCAAATCAAGAGTTAGAGGCTAAACCAACTCAGCCACTCAGGAGCCCCTATTTTACATTTAAATTATAATCTATCACTACTTTATTTATTCTGTGGCTCATATTATTCAAATTTTTGCCATTGAGAACCCTTTCAATTGGTTCTTGCATCTCTTTGACATAACCCTATCTGTACGTGCGTGTGTGTGTGTGTGTGTGTGTGTGTGTGTGTGTGTGTAGTTTAGTACTTCTTTGCTTTGTGGCACTACAAAATGCTCCAGTATGATCTTTCCTCCCCAAGTTCCTTTCCTGGTTTCTTTTCTTTTTTGGAGAACATCATTAGAAACCAATACCTGGCCACTAGATGTACTTGCTGTTACTAGGGTATCATTGCTTCTACGCCCTCTAAGCTGACAGAAAAAGGATATATATGTAAATGTATATATATGCAATCATCTGTAGCTATATGATGTTAAACATGAGTTTATACTGATGACTCCAACCTTAAACCATTACCACCTGCTTTCTCTCCTTGTTTGTTTGTAAGCTGCCATTTTCACAGTTAGATACTTGTCTCCCACCATCTGCCATTGATTTACCCAAGAGTTTAAGAAACATTGGTATTCTTCTTTTTTTTAATTTTTTTTAATGCTTTATTTATTTTTGATACAGACAGAGACAGAGCATGAGAGGGGGTGGGGCAGAGAGAGAAGGAGACACAGAGATGGAAGCAGGCTCCAGGCTCTGAGCTAGCTGTCAGCACAGAGCCTGACGCTGGGCTTGAACCCAAGGACTTGAGATCTGACCTGAGCCGAAGTCGGAGGCTTAACCAACTGAGCCACCCAGGCGCCCCAGGTATTCTTCTTTATTTTATTATTTAACACTTTTTAAATGTTCATTTATTTTGAGAGAGAGAGGGAGAGAAAGGCACATAGACAAGGGAGAGAAAGAATCTCAAGCAGGTTCCTTAAAGTCAACGCCCAGTGTAGGGCTCCATCCAGCAAACTCTGAGATCATGACCTGAGCTGAAACCAAGGGTGGGACAGGACATTTAACTGACAGAGCTACCCAAACGCCCTTCAATTCTTCTTTAAATGTTTGGTAGAATTCATCTGTGAAGCCTTCTCATCCTGGGCTTTTCTTTGGGGCGGGGGGGGGGGGAGGTTTAAGTGGTTATTTAAACTGCATATTTGTTACAGATCTCTTCAGACTTCCTGTTTCTTCAAGATTCAGTCTTCATAAATTTTAGGTTTCTTGGAATTTTTCCATTTATTCTACATTGCAAAATTTGCTGGCCGATATTCATAATCATCTCTCACGATCTTTTTTTTATTTCTGGCCATCAGTTGTGTAAAGTCTCTTATTTTATTTCTGATTTTATTTTTCTGAGTTTCTGCTATTTTTCCCCTTAGTCTAATAAGAGGTTTGTCACTTTTGTTTATCTTTTCAAAAAAACAAACTCTTAGTTACGTAGATTTTTTTCTATTGTTCCCCCATTTTCTATTTCATTCATTACTACTCTAATATTTATTATGTGTTTCCTCCTGCTAACATTGGAATTAGTTTGTTCTATTACTAGTTCTATGATTATAATATATATGAGGGAGCAGAATATAAAGAACAATAAGTAAATTATTTGGAAGGGCAATCAAAGTCCATCTCTAAGTGTCCCCTCAGTTCCTGATTGGGGATGACAATATATGCATGTCTGTGTGTAAACACTGGTGGCAGTGACCACCAACACTAGAAAATTGTTTGTATTCTGTTAATGTTTATGCTGTGTAACAAAATTTAGTATCTTACAACAATAACAATCATTTATTTAGTCACAAATTTGGAATTTGTGCCAGGATCAGTGTGGAAGGCTAATCTCTTCTTCATGTGGTATTCGCTGGGGCAGCCTGAGGTTGGATGGCTCAGTCATACAGCTGGTAAGGCTGCACTCACTGTTGTCTCTGAGAACTTGGCTGCTGAGGACCCAAGACCTTAATACCTCTTCATGTGGGCCTCTTCCCATTTGTCTCCTTATGGGGTCCCTGACTGTCCTTCCTCAGAGCATGGTGACTAGTTCCAAGGGCAAGTGCCTTAGAGAGCCAGGGTGAGGCTGCATTGCCTTTATGATCTAGCCCTAGAGTCATAGAGCATCTTCCAAATTCAGGATGGGAAGAAAAAGACTCTCTACCTCTGGATGGGCAAGTGCCTAGTTTCCTTTCAAGAAGAACATTTGGGATGGATGATACTGTTGTGGTCATCTTTGCAAAATACAATCTGCACCAGTATCTTAGAGTTTAGTTAGGCTTTGTTGGGAGGCTGGGGAGGGGGAGAGATTGAGAGACAGAGAAAGAAAGAAGGATAGAGAAAGCGAGAGAGAGAAAATGATCTAAGTTCAAGGATTCCTTTTCAAACCTCGGGGAATCCTTATCTCCCATCCAAGTACTAACCAGGCCCGACCCTGCTTAGCTTCTGAGATCAGACGAGATCGGGAGCGTTCAGGGTGGTATGGCTGTAGACGGGGAATCCTTATCTCAAAGTGAACCTCCCTTAATTAAAGAGGGAGAAAACTGGTTATTGAACATCCGATTCCTAAGCTTACATGTTTCTACAACATTCTGGGCAAACATTACCTCGTTGTAGCTTCTCCAAGTCTGTGCTCCCCCTGTTTTAATGCTTTCAGATATTTACCCTAATTTATACAGCAGAACTGTTATCAATCATTAAAATGGCAGGTGGATGTAAACTTGCCAATAAAAACTAAGGAACAAAGTGTTTTCAGAGAAATGAAATTCTAGCAGTGCTGGTGAGATGGACACAGCTACATGTTTTACAGATTTTCACATTATTGAAACAACAGCCTGAAATCATATATCCCTTGCATAAATTCATTATTTGAATGCCATTGCTGCTGTGGAAACCCTTCACCCTATGAGAACATTTAGTTAACCTGATCACAATTTCCTGAACACACTCTTCCTTCAGGACTACAAGGGATCTTCTCCTGCAGAAGCTCCATGCCATGGGTGACCAATAATAAGAATGCTCAGTTACTCTGGTATCATGTCCTTCCCTTCAAATGATCCCATCTAAGTACCTTTTGTCTCCTGCCCCTTTACTATATTCATCAAAAAGAAATATCAGTACTATTTGCATGGTGGGGAGGCTGGGGAGGCAGTTTTCCTTTTGTTAAGTATTGTTTTTATTTTAATTTAAATTAAATAAGTTTATTTAATTACCAGAGTCCAGCTCCAGCAGGTCCAGGGTCCCCTGAAGGAGGTGACGGCATCAGCAAAAAATGAATTGAGAGAGAGCACCGGGTTTCTTTCTTGGTCACCAGCCAGGCATCATCTCCACCCTGTCAGGTTTTGTGTCTTTATTTATAGATTTACTTCTTAACAGGACATCAAAAAGTGGAATTTTTACAAATAATTCTCAGTGAAAAGATGCTTTGAAAAGGGTGCAGAAACAGGTTTTACAGAGGCATTCTTGCAGAACTACTCTAATTACAATGAGGTAACTTACACATCATAGGATAACAAGATGTTCTCAGTGAAAAGCAGATAACATTCACATTTGTTTGAACTGGTAGTAAATCTTACAACTAAGAAGATAGCAGGATGTTTTCAGTGAGAAGCAGATAGCAAACACATTTGTTTATAATAATAATGCTAAGATTCAGGCATAAACAAGGCTAGGAGCCAGAATGTATTTGTGATGGTTAGTAAATAAACCTTTTGTCAACCTTGTTCTTTGATGTTGAAGGTGTAAGCACCATAGGTGCCCTAGATGTGCTGGCCTTTGCATATGAGTATAAGTTGTAGCTACTCTTACCCATCCTCATAATGGGCACCAATTAGCATAGGTATGCACAGTAACTTATGCCTGGCTCTTGTTTGTTTCTTATTCCTAAGTTAGGCTCTTTTTCTCTGGGCCAGAGTTAATAGTTAATCTTGTGTTCTTTAACTCCTTTCATTATTTATGCCTTAAGTTTGGGAGGCTCATTAGATCAACAAACATCTGCACTGCTTTGTTTAAATTCCTCTAATAGAGGTGGGAATATGCTTCTTCCCATGAGGTATCTGTATGGGGAATATTGGTTATGACTTGGAACATCGTGAAGCTTAATCAATAGCAACAGGCTTAATTTCACATGAGTAGTAGCAGAAGGAGATGCCAGTTTCCGCCTCTCATGGCAGGAGCCATGCACGTCTGCCATTTCCTTACTGTGACCCTGTCATCCAGCAAGGCCGGTGCTGCTCCCAGCGTTTAATAAAATAACTAAAACAAATTGATTAAATTATCAAAATAAAAATATTTTAATGTTCATTTATTTTAATTAATCTATTTTATTGATTTAATTTAATTTATTTTAATTTATTTAATTGTTTTCATTTTAATTTTTATTTAAATTATTTCATTTTATTTTGATTCTTTAGTCTGCTTCCCCCTAAATTTCAAGTGAATTTAAGTACACTAAGTTTCCTACATTTAAAAATCAAACCTAAAGATCAAAATATCTAAAAGAAGAAAGCAATTGGGATGAACAGCTTATCTCTTTTCCCTACTGGAATGAAAAACCAATTTTTTTGACTGATATCTTTCAATTATGAAGAATGGACAGTGTCTTGTTTGATTTTCAGATCTTGAATATTTAGTTGAACAAGTATTTCACAGCATTAACCTTTGTTTGGGATATATATGAGGTATAGGGATCTGTGCTCTTAAAGTTCTTTAAAACATCTTTTTATTAAAATATTTTTTAAATTTTATTTTAGGGAGAGAGTGAGCAGGGGAGAGGGGCAGAGGGAGAGAGAGAAAAAAAACTCAAGCAGACTCTGTGCTCAGCACAGAGCTCAACATAGGGCTTAATTCCATGACCCTGGGATCATGACCTGAGCTGAAATCAAGAGTCGGACACTCAACTGACTGAGTCACGCAGGTGCCCCAAGATTCTTATAATCTAGTTATGCACATGACACATTCAGTAACTATATAAGACAGGATAGTGCCATTGTGAAGGGTAAAATAAATCAGTGTGATGAAGAATTCATGCTGCCAAAGTTAGATATGAAGATGGAGGAGCAGAGTTTGAGAGAGGAAAGGATTCTCACTGGGCAGACAGATATAGAATGTTAGGGCCAAAGTTGAGGAGAATGGACTGGAATGGCCTAGGTAGTTTTCTTCCAAGATGTATCCTATTATTTAAAGAAAATAGCTGGAGTTTGACAAGATAGAGGAATGCTTTAGGACAGGACTGCAGGTTGTTTTAGCACTATCTCCCATTCTGTGTTTGGTTCTCCTATATCCTACCTGTGCTTAAAACCTACTCTCTGTGAATAATGAATTTACCTGGGTCCCTTCTGGTCTTCCTACAGAAATCTCAGGAACTCGGAGATTCTAGAACAAAGGAGATCAGCTCTGACTTTTGGCTGAGTGCTGCATTTTCTCTCCATTTCCTTCTCTCTCCCTTCTTTCTCGCCCCCTGCCCCTCATTTTGATGTATATTTTCCTTTCTAGAAAGGCCAGGTTCAGACCCTGCCTTTATGGGGGATGAGGCACTATGTAAAGGTCAAGGAATAATTATCTCAAAGAAGACTTCCCTTAGTTAAAGGTCTAGCATGACATTGAGACCTCTAAGGTAATTGGGAGTTTATAAACAGGGAAGGCTAGATCCAGTTCTCTAAGATATTATGGTATAATTGAAATGTTAGGGCTCTGAAGCCATAGAGATGTGAGTTGAACTCCTGGCTCCAATTATTACTGGTTGCATGACCTTGGAAAAGTTACATCACCTCCTTCAGTCTCAGTTTCCTTATCTGTTTAATATGATTCATAACATTGTCTTAAAATAAAATTCTAAGGAGGAATATTATAAATAGGTACACATGTATGTGCTTAAAATGAAATGTTCCAGGTCTGAAACTCTTTCAATTTGTTCCCTTTAAAACACCTCTAACATAATTCTGTAAAATGCCTCTCCATCTCCAATGTTATCACCCAAGTCAAACAATGTTTTCTCTTATGTCTAGGATGTTATAATAGTCTATTAACTGGTCACTCTACCATTTGTTTCTTTTCTTCTCTCTTCTCACATATTCCATGTTTTAGCCTTTATGAATGTGGCTTCCTCTTCTTCCTAAAGAACAAGAGAAATAAGGAGGCAGATTGCCTGGTGCATAAGCCAAACTCTTTAGTCTGACATTCAAAGCCCTTTTTCAGTCCACAGAATAGTTCAGGGTCATTCACACCCTTTTTTGAATATGGCATGGCTCCACCCATTCATTTGGCAATCTGCTGTAACTAGAGCCTTGAGTTATTATTTGTTACCTCGAAGTCTAGAAATATATATTTTTTTGCAGTTGCTTCCTCCATGTTCCATGCAGATATCAAAACTCTGCCAGTTCTTCAGAGATACTTTGAACCTTAGCTAGTATAATAAGCTCTCTTTGACATCTGTAGCCTGCTTGGTAAGAAACGAGAGCATTTATTTTGCACCAGGCACTTGACATAATTATATTATTCAGTCATTATAAAAGCATACAAAGTAGTTGTTTTTAATATTTAATTATTATTTATTTATATTATTAATTATTTAATTAACATGTTTTTTTAACTTTTAAAAATTCATTTTTGAGAGACACTGAGAGACAGAACACTAGCAGTAAAAGGGCAGAGAGAGAGAGAGGGAGGGAGACACAACATCCAATGCTGGCTCCAAGCTTCAAGCCATCAGCACAGAGCCCGGCATGGGACTCGAACCCACAAACCGTGAGATCATGACTTGAGCTGCAGGTGGAAGCTTAACCAACTGAGCCACCCAAGTGCCTCAATATTACTAGTAATAGAACACATTCATTATTATTATAACATTTGCACAAGATTCTACATCTACTACCGGTGGGATCAAGATTAGAAAACTGGTGAATCTGACTTCAAAATCCACGTTATTTCTACTACTTCATTGTATACTGTCTTGAGCATGAAGATGAAGATGATGACGTTTTCTAGGTGACTTTGAGCAAGTCACTTTTCTCCTTGTAATTGTATTTTATTATCTTAAAAAATGTGGTTTGTTCTCTTAAGCTAGGTGATACAGAGGTAAAGTTTCATTGATTTGTTGATTAATATTCTTTAAACAAAATTTTTTTCAAAGTTTATTTATTTTTGGGAAACAGAGAGTGCAAGCAGGAGAGGGGCAGAGAGAGAAGGAGACACAGAATCTGAAACAAGCTGCAGGCTCTGAGCTGTCAGCACAGAGCCCAACGAGGGGCTGAAACTCACAAACCATGAGATCATTACCTGAATGGAAGTCGGATGCTTAACTGACTGAGCCACCCAGGCACCCCAGTTATTAGTATTCTTTAATATGTGCCACAAATTCAACCACATGATCGTATATGAAATAAAAAAGGATCACTAAAACAAATGAGGATATGTACTGCATTTCACATACCTCTGAGCCATGGAACCCAGATCTTGAAGGTTACACATCACTTAAGCAATCTTTCCATTTATAGATGAAGAGCTTGAGACCCAGACATTGATAAACGTCGCTTGGCCAAAGGGAGGGGGGAAAGTTCATGGCTGAGCTGAAACTCAGTTGCGGTGATTTCCACTTGAATGATTTCCCCTCCCCATTTTGCTATGAGGATAGTCGTTTCCTTGGCGGGCAAATTAAGAGTCATGACAAGGGTCAGGGGGTGGGCTCCTGGTTGGAGACTCTTGGCAGCCTCGGCCCAGAAGTCTTTGCAGAGTCCGTTTGACTTCCTTGTTCTGCAGAGTGTAAATGAAAGGGTTGAGCATGGGAGTGACCATTGTGTAGAAGACAGCAGGGGCCCCAGCTCCTGCCCCCGCAGAGCGAGGCTGTACGTAGATGAATACAGGGGGCATGTAGTACAGGAGCACCACAGTGAGGTGGGAGGTGCAGGTGGAGAAGGCACGCTGGTGACCCTGGGCAGTGCGGAGCCGCAGCATTGCCATGACAATAAAGACGTAGGATATGATGATGAGGATCAAGCAACTTGCTGCCACAATGCCGATGTTGGCAAGCATGACAAGCTCATTGATGGTGGTGTCTGCGCAGGCCAGCTGCAGCATGGGGGGTATGTCACAGAAGAAGTAGGCAATGTGATGAGAACCGCAGTAGAGCAGGTGAAAGGTGAGGGCGGTGTGGATTGCAGAGTGCACGGCACCTATGGCCCAAGTTATCCCTGCCAACCCCGCACACATCTGTCTGTTCATGGCCACTGGGTAGCGTAGGGGTTGGCAGATAGCTAGGTAGCGGTCGTAGGTCATGACAGTGTATAGAAAGCACTCAGTGCTGGCCAGGAAATGGAAGCAGTAAAGCTGTGTGGCACAGCCCTCAAAGGAGATCACCTTCCCGTCCTTGGTCAGGAGGCCTGCCATGACCTTGGGCACTGTCACTGTGGACAAACAGGCATCCAGGAAGGAGGGATGCCCCAGGAAGTGGTACATAGGGGAGCAGAGGTGAGGGTCAGAGCCCACAGTTATGAGAATGAGGAGATTCCCAGTCAAGGTGATGCTGTAGATGAGGAGGAAGAGGAGAAAGAAGAGGCTAGGATGTTCAGCAGTACACATGAGACCCTCCAGGAAGAAGTGGCTCACCACAGTCTGGTTGGGGTCCCTTGTCTTCATGGACATCTTTCTCACACACGGAGTGGTTACTTATCTCTTTTGCAACAAAAATGTCTCCAACAGACATAATCAATGGTCATTTCTCCTTCCTGAAATGTCATTAGCCATTGGGCTATGTCAGCTTGGTCTTGCCCCACAAATGAGAGAGAGACAGGCTCATTTTGTTCTTTGGACCTGTTCTAGTGTTCTCTTGCTGCTGCAAGAAATATTTCAATACGGGATCCCCTATCTTTTTGAGGCACATAAAGGACTGTGACAATTATTTGGAGAAGTGCAGTCCCTAAATAACACCAATATAATTATCGATTCACAAATCTTACTCTTGTGGATCATACCTTTTTCACAAATATTCCAGAACTGAGATGCCCTCACTCTCCTCATTTTCTGTGCCACATTGCAGAAGGAGATAAGCAGGATCTTACTGCCATGTGCCATCAGGGAGTTGTATCCCATCTTCTGAGAAGATTTGCCCAGAGTTTAGGTGCTGTTACATCAGCCAGAGGCCCAGTGGTTCCATCCATCCCTCACCCACAGGGAGCCCTTTGAATTATAGCTACCCACAGCAATTCTCCAGTGTGTGACAATGAAGCCTTAGAGAATTGGCTGAATAATTATAAAGACAAATTGATAAGTGCATTTCTTGTTATTCCTGTAAGTCATTTCAGCCCTTGGGAAATGTTTTCCTGTGCCTTTATTGTAGAGTCTTAACTGAAATCTAAGAGTTTTCTTTGATTCTTTCCACCCTTTAACTTCCTAAACTTAATTAGATGTAGCTTTATGTGAAAACTTTTACTTTATTTTTTAAAAAATATGTTTTATTTATTTTTCAAAGAGAGAGGGAGAGCGAGCGCAAGTGGGGGAGGGGCAGAGAGAGAGAGGACAGAGGATCCAAAGTGGGCTCTGTGCTGACAGCAGTGAATCCAATGAGGGGCTTGAACTCATGAACCAAGAGATCATGACATGAACTGAAGTTGGACATTCAACTGACCAAGCCACTGAGGCACCCCTGAAGATTTTCTTTATACTCCTGGTTTCTATTGCTTCAATCCCCACGGACCTAACCCTGCATGTGCATATTTTATACCTAGATTTTCACAATGATTTTCTGCCCCATTGTTCTCAGGTCTGAAATGTAGCAAATGATCTGTATTCAGCTCCTTTGTCAGTCTTACAACAACATTGTTTAATTTACCTCTCTTCCCCACCCCTAAGGCATACAATATATCTGTCTGATATTCAAAATTATCTATACCTTGTTTCCACTAGTATCACAAAGCCTTTATCTCCTGCAATCCCCTGAAGAAACCTCTCTTATCGAGGGATGCTGTTTGCCTCATCTTCTCTGCAATTTGCCTTAATCTCTCCCTAATCTCCTCACTGCATTCTATTTTTGAACTCGTACAAAATTCCTTTAATCTCTCGTAAATTTACTCTCTGTAGTGAAGTTGGGACATTAATTCCTCTACAAGCCCTTTATGAATATTTTATCTCACACTGATTAATTAAAACCCGAAACCTAGAGTGTTCATGATGACTATGAATAAATACCTAAGCATGTGGTGCCTTGGACTACTTTGGTGTTCCATGAGCATATATCATGTTTTCCTAAGAGAAACATGCCTTCTCTAGTTTCCCATGAACATTTTGGGGATTAAGCAATGGAAATATTAAGGAGTCAAGTTTAGTTTGATTTTTATAAACTTAAGTTTAAATCCCTGGCCAGACACTTCTTAGCTGAAAGAGAGGGAGCATGGTACTTAATTTCTCTGTTCTTCTAGTTGTCAAATTAAAAAAGGGGACAACATTATTTGTGATAATTATTATTTTATATAAAATGCAGTAGGACACATAACATATGACCTTGTATTTCTTCATACTCAGTAGTTTGTTCAAGGAAGTAATATTTCCCATTATGCTCCTGACAAAAAATATTATATAGTTTCTATTTGAATAAATTCAGTAATGAAGTAATCCTTATTTCACAAGAAAGCCTATTTCAATGTTGGGTAGATCAATATATCATAGTATCCTTTCTATCAGTCGTAGATAAGGATCCCTGACATTTCAACTAATTGAGTTTAGATTTTCTCTCTTCATATTTGCTGAAATGGATATGACTTTTAAAAAAGATAAAAGGTAACAAGTGTTACTGAAGGTAGAGAAATGGAAACCTCTATATATTGCGAGTGAAAATGCAAAATGGTATAGCTACTTTGAAAAATAGTTTGGCAGTTTCTTAAAAAGTTAAACATGAATGTACCTAATGATCTAGCCTTTCCATTTTTAGAAATCTACACAAGAGAGAGGAAAACTTATGTCCCCATAACCTCGAATGTTTATAGCAGAAATATTCATAATAGCCAAAGCCTAGAAACAATCATGTTTATTGTTCATTGGTGAATGTATTAAAAAAAAAGTATAGTCATGTAATGAAATATATCACTTAGCAATCAAACAGAACAAAATACAAATGCAGTTCATAAAATGGATAGAACTCAAAAACAGTGTGCTAAGCGAAAGAAGCCAGACACAAAGATCACATATTGTCTGCATCCATTTTGATGAAATGTCCTGTTAAGACAAATCTATAAAGAAAGAAAGATTAGTGGTTGCCTAGGACCAGGATGAGACAGGGAATGACTACAAATAGTCAGATCTTTATGAAGTGATGGAAATGTTCTCATATTGGATTGTGGTAATAGTTGTACAACTTTGTAAATTTACTAACCATCACTGAACTGTATACTTAACCAGGTTAATTTCATGGTTGGAAATGTATACTTTAATGAGCTGTTACAAAGAAAGAAATCTGAAGAAAGAAAACATGCTGAATGACACAAAACATGACTTAATGGAAAGATACTATTTACTCAAGATAAGTATAATAAAATATTTAAATTCCTTCTAAAATTTTATAACAGCTTATTTTGAAATATTAAATTTATAGAAAAGTTAGAAAAATGAACAAGTCAAGGAGATAAAAGGCATAGCATAGGGAATGTAGTCAATGGGACTGTAATGGTGTTGAGTGGTGACAGATGGTAGTTATACTTGGGAGCACAGCATAATGGATAAACTTGTTGAATCAGTACACCTGAAACTGATGTAATATTATGTATCAACTCTACTCAAATAAAAAATAAAGTTAACATATACTTTGAGCCAGACTCTCCTAATGTTATCATTTTATAAGCTGTAGTAAAATTATAGAAGTCAGGAAATTGACAGTATTATACTATAAACTCAACTACAGACTATATTAAAATGCCACCAGTGTTTCATCAATTTCCTTTTCCTAGTCAGCACCCAGCATAGGATCTTAGTCTTCTCCAATCTGTGTTAGTGCTTATTCTTTTTTTTTTAAGTTTTTAAATTTATTTTCAGAGGAGGGACAGAAAGAGAGAGAGAGAGAATCCCAAGTAGGTTCCATGCAATAAGTGCAGAGCCCCACATGGGGCTCGATCTCATGAACACTGAGATCATGACCTGAACTGAAATCAAGAATTGGATGTTTAAGTGCCGTCGAGATGTCCCAGTCCTTATTCTTTCATTGTGGTTAATGACCTTTACCTTTTGGGTAGGTACTGGTCAATTATTTCATATAATGTCTCTCAATTTGGGTAGGTATGATGCTTTCTCCTGAGCAGATAGAGCTTATGCATTTTTGACAATAATACCACAGAAACAATGTTGTATCCTTTTCAGGACATCACTACAGAGTATACAGGGTACCCATATATCTTATTGCTGGTTACATTAAATGTCTTGGGAGAAGGGATACTTTGACACTATGCTTAAATTCTCTATGTTGTCAAACTTTCATTCACTGATTTTAGCATACATTTGTGTATTTTGCCCGAAAATATTACTTTGTTGGTTGCCTATGGTGACTTTTTTTTTTTTAGTGTTTATTTATTTTTGAGAGACAAAGAGACAGAGCATGAATGGGGGAGGGCAGAGAGAGAGAGGAAGACACAGAATCTGATGCAGGCTCCAGGTTCTGAGCTGTCAGCACAGAGCCCGATGTGGGGCTGGAACTCACCAACCGTGAGATCGTGACCTGAGCTGAAGTCCAAAGCTTAACTGACTGAGCCACCCAGGCAACCCACCTAATGATGATTTTTAAAAACCCTCTACCTTCTATACTTTTTATTGGAATTTCTGTAAAGAAGAGCTGTGTCTTCTCCATTTATTTATTTAATTATTTATATCAGTAGGGACTCATTTTTTATTGTGAGATTGAATATAAACAGATATGATAATTATTTGTTATTCAAAGTATACTAGCTTTGGCCATTTGGGGCTCCTTCAGTTTGTCACCTGTGCCTTATTGACTACTCCATCTATTTCATACACTTCCTTATTTCTCAGCACAACAAGATATCCCAGGCTCCTCTTGTATTAGAAAGCAAGCAAGCACAAATATTGGCAAGAATGGTAGAGAAATTAGAACATTCTGGTGGGAATGTAAAATGGTACAGCAATGATGGAAAACAGTTTAGAATTTCTTCAAAGAGTTATACAGAGTTACCATCTGATACACTAATTCCACTCCTACTTAGATACATGAGAAAATTGAAGACATGTTCTCATGAAAACTTATATACAAATATACTATTCATAATAGCTGAAATATAGACACAATTCAAATGTCCAACTAGTGAACAAGACATGATACATGCATATTATGCAATACTTTTCAGCTATAAAAAAGAATTAAGTACTGATATGCTACATATGTAAATAGTGACTGTGATTAAAATAATGAGCTTCAAAAAAGAGCATGACTGTGAATATGAATGAACTTCAAAAGCATTCTAAATGAAAGAAGTCAGACACAAAAGATCACATATTTTATGATTACCTACATGCGTGAGAAATGGACAGAGGTAGAGGCAGTGGATGGGGACAGTGACTCACCACAAATAGGCATAAAGTGACAGAAATGCAGTAAAATTAGAATGTGCACACCTTGTGTAAACTTAAAAAATGCTTAAAACGAGTAAATTTTCCTTCAATAAATCTGGTTTTAAAAATGCAAAGCACAACTTGAAATCTTCTGAATGAGGCGGTCTCGCATGTAACCAAAGGATTGTAGGTGATGATCTCCACGGCACTAAGATATGGTGAAATGAGTAAGTGAGTATGGGTTCTTTTTTTTTTTTTTTAGTTTATTCATTTATTTTTTGAGAGAGAGAGTGAGAACAAGTGAGGGAGGGGCAGAGAAAGAAGAGAGAGAGAATCTCAAGCAGGATCCACATTGTCAGCACAGAGCCCAATGCAGTGCTCAAAGCCACAAACCGTGAGATCATGACCTGAGCCAAAGTCAGATGCTTAACCAACAGAGCCACCCAGGTACCCCAGTATGGGTTCCGGAAAGAGGTAGACTCCTATTCAAATCCAGGATCCATGAAAGTGGAGTAGCTTGTAATGAAGTCTCTTGAAATTTTTGGGACATGGTTTCCTCATATGTAAGTGGACTAAAAAAAATACTTAAGCCATAAGGTTTTAGGAAGATTCCAGGTGTGTTATAGCAAGTGCTGAAAAAACTGCTCACTAACTGGTCACTTTTTATAGTTCTATGTCTCATATTCTATGACTTCATGCCCATCTTTGAAATAGCTCTGCCATGCACCTTTCTATCTTCTCTGCAATAACTATAGTTAATAACCTAAACATTCACATTTGATACATTTTGATTTCTATGAATTGGTCATGCTAATATCTGTCACATGCCTCTCAATTTTTCCATATGGTGCTTTTGCATTGACCGTTCTTCATTCTCCACTTAAAAAATAGAGATTCCACTGTCTGAAGCACAATCAAAACTTTTCAAGGCAGGTTAGTTTCCTGTCTGTTATCTGAACATTTTCCTTCCGTGTAAATAGCCAATTCCTCTTACTAGCGCTCTATGCTTCATTGGGTCATATGTATACCTCCTGAAGGGCCTTGATATGGCTTTTATATTTTAGATACTCAATAAAAATAGGTTGGCAAACACCAACAGATGCTATCCCTATAGTAGTGATACAAGAAGAGATTCAGAGGGGAAAAGTGAGCTTTGGAGCCCACAGTTCTAGGATGAGAAATTCTCAAAGTGATACTGGAGGTGTTGCTCAGGAGGAAGTGATTTGCCTGCTTGTAGTTGGAACTTTTGTCCCCATGACCATCTTTTCACTTAGTGTAGCTGGTTAGTTGCCCCCTTTAAAATTTGAGTTCAATTTTTGCATTTTAATAGTTTCTTTTTCTAAGAGGTCACCTCCAAGTGCAATTTGCCTCATTGAACATTTAATTTTTTTTAATGGTTTTTATTTATTTTAGAGAGACAAAGAGAGACAGCGTGAGCAGGGAGGGTCAGAGAGAGAGAGGGAGACACAGAATCTGAAGCAGGCTCCAGGCTCTGAGCTGGCCGTCAGCACAGAGCCGGACGCGGGGCTCAAACCCACAAACTGTGAGATCATGACCTGAGCCGAAGCCAACGCTTCACCAACTGTGCCACCCAGGCACCCCACCTCATGGAACATTTAAAGACATATAAGATTACTCTGTAGGTCCTCAAAAGTCAGTGACTTTTATTATTGCCTACTTCCTTTCTCTGTGAATCTTTCAGTAGGGAAACTACTCACTGCATTAGGCACATGGGGGTATATCTAATGTCCTATCTGAGTAAATACATTATCTCCAAGGGAGCCTGGAAAATCCTACTGAAGGTCTTGCAAAACTTGATTTCTCCCAGACTTTTCCTATCCCGCTTTTTAAAAGGTTTCTAGAGGTGCAGATGTTGACGAGTGAGGCCTTATTTTTAGGAGGTGTGGAAAAGTTTATTATACTTGTATAAACTATTGTCTGGAGTCCACATTTTATTGATTGGTAGGAACACAATAGCCCCATTCTCCACACATCCAGAGCGAGTTTTTGTAGTCCAAGCTCTATAGATTGTTCCAAAGCGTCGGATTGTGTATTTACTGAACAATCAGAAAGGCAATTCCTGTGGTTTATTGCATGCTCTTCCACAGATTTTGTCTCCTTAAAATTTTTAGGAATTATCTCCCCACACACATGCTTTCCACTCTTTTCAATGGATCAAGCTCAACATCAAAGTTCCGTTTGAATTTTTCTATCTCTTTACTAGCCTTTAATTGTGAAATGTAGTTCCATTTGTATCTTTTTTTTTAATTAAAAAAATTTTTTTTAACTGAGAGAGAGAGGAACAGAGTACAAGCATTGCTATTGTGAAATAAGATCAAGCACATGTAAGAATTTAATATATTTAACAGATAGCAGGGGTACCAGAGTGTCTCAGTTGGTTAAGCGTCCGATTTCAGCTCAGGTCATGATCTCCTGGTCTGAGTTCAAGCCCTGTCATAACAGCCCAGAGCCTGGAGCCTGCTTCAGATTCCATGTCTCCCTCTCTGTCTTTCTGCCCCCCCCCTGCTTGTGCTCTGTCTCTTTCTCTCTTCCAAAAAATAAGTAAACATTAAAAATTTTTTTATGGTAGCATAGTATTAAAATATTTTTAAATATTTATTCATTTTGAGAAAGAGAGAGAGAGAACAAGCAGGGGAAGGGCAGAGAGAGGGGACACAGAATCTGAAGCAGGCTCCAGGTTCCCAGCTGTCAGTGCAGAGCCTGATGCAGGGCTTGAACCCACAAACTGTGAGATCATCACCTGAGCAGAAGTTGGTTGCTTAATTAACTGAGTCACCTAAGTGCCCCTAAAATGTAGCATATTAAGCATGCATGTGTGACAAATATTTAATAAGGGTAATGTGACAATAAGTTAGTCATTTGGGAAATGAAAGTTAACAAAATTTTACAATTTGTTTCTTTCTCTAATATAAAATTCTACTTGGATCAATTACTTAAGTTTTAAAATATGAAGTCAGTGGTGTGCCTGGCTAGCTCAGTTGATAGAGCATGTGACTCTTGATCTCAGGGTCACAAGTTTAAGCCCCACGTTGGGCATGGAGCCTACTTAAAAAAAAAATGAAGCCAGAGTGCTGTTTCAATTTTAAAGGATGAAGCCAAATTTAGAAGGAAGCCAAAACATACTCAATATTCAAAATCTAAACAGTAGTATGTTCTTAAGTATGTTACTATTTTTAAAAAGTTTAGTGTTTATTTATTTCTGAGACAGAGACAGAGTGTAAGTGGGAAAGGGGTAGAGAGAGAGGGAGGACACAGAATCTGAAGCAGGCTCCAGGATCTGAGCTGTTAGCATGGAGTCCAACGTGAGGCTTGAACCCATGGACTATAAGATCATGACCTGAGCTAAAGTTGGAAGTTGAACCGACTGAACCACCCAGGCACCCCCTTAGTTACCATTTTTAACATTGGAGAAACATTCACATTTTGCATGATGGTCTTTTGTAACATGTCAAAAGCAATATGGGTATCGGGTCAAGGATTAGAAACAATAATAAACATGTAGGTTGATGCCACAGAGAAACAGACTTTTTATATGGATATTTTACTTACCTTGGATCTTTCCTGCAAACTGCCATCCTTGCTGAGTTGCTTTGCCTGGTGCCCATTGGAATTAAAAGAAGAAATATGGAAAAATCATGTCTGAAAGCAGGAAATTTCCTGAGTTTCCACATCTACACCTAGGAGTTTCTACTCTCTGCATGGATCCTTCTTTCCTTTCTGTCTTAAAATTTCCCCATGTATGGGTGTCCCATCGGATGCCCTAAATTTTAGTGTCTTCTACATGTCTGCAATCCTTGAGTCAGTGAGGCTGTGCATCCTTGCGACCTCCCAGCCTCCACAATGCTGCCTTCATCTCTTTGTTGCGGAGTGTGTAGATGATGGGGTTAAGCAAGGGGGTGATGACAGTGTAGAAGACAGCGACCACTCCATCCAGGGGTTCCTGAGAGCCAGGACGAAGGTAAATGAAGGTGCAGGGCACATAGTAAACAATGACAACGGTGAGGTGGGCAACACAGGTGGAGAAGGCATTGCGGCGCCCATCTACGGACTGGATTCGCAAGATGGCAGCCACTATATAACCATAGGAAGTGAGGATAAGCATGAAGCAGGTGAGGGCCAAGAACCCAATGTCCACAAAGGTGACCAGCTCATTGATGGTGGTGTCAGCACAGGCTAGACGCAGCATGGCAGGAATGTCACAGAAGAAGTAGTCTACCCGGTTCGGGCCACAGAAGGGCAGCCGGAATATGAAACTTGTCTGGAAAAGTGAGTGGAGGGTGCCTCCCAGCCAGGTGCCCAAAGCCAGGTAGTTACAGACGTTACGGGTCATGATGGTGGCATAATGTAAAGGCTTACAAATGGCCAAGAAGCGATCATAAGCCATGAGTGTGTAAAGGAAGCATTCGGTACAGCCCAGGAAATGGAAAGAAAAGAGTTGGATTACACAGCCTCCAAAGGAGATAACCCTGCTATCCAAGACAAAGCCAGCTAGCATCTTGGGGACAATGGCAGAGGAAATGGTCATATCCAAGAAGGAGAGGTGACACAGGAACCAGTACATGGGGCGGTGGAGCCGGGGGTCCACCAATACGGTGAGGATGATGAGCCCATTGCCAGAGACAGTGAGGGCATAGATCACCAGGAAAGCCAGGAAGAGGGGCACCCCCAGCTGTGGTGGGTGGTGCAGGCCCACCAAAATGAAGTGAGACACAGAAGTCTGGTTTCCACTGTGCATTTCCTTGCTGTTCACATCTGCCGGAAGAAGTAGCAGAAAGGAGAGCTCAAGGCCCTTTAGATTCTCTAGGCATGGAACATATATCCTGTTTTGTTCCCGAACATGGACAGGAAAAGGTCTCAGAAAGAGAGATCATGCTCTAGCTCTTATTCCTAAACATTCTGGAATCCCACACCCAACCACCCCTTGTGCCCACCTACCTGCCCAACCCTTGATTTTGGGATTCTGCTTGGTCCAATGGTGCAACTACTTTGTCCAAGTTTAGAACTAATGTAACAGATTATATGTATGTAATTTGGGAGAGTGAAGGAAGGAAAGACCCTACACAGAGCTTTTCATGCCAGGAAGCAGTATAGTCATGTAAAACCTAAATCAACCCATAAGAAATGGCTATTCCATTGGTTGCTTTCATTTTGATCTCTGCTCTGTATACCAGAGAGGTAAGTAACAGCTTATTTATTCACTCATTTATTTATTTATTTAAAAAAATTTTAATGTTTTATTTATTTTTGAGAGAGAGAGAGAGAAAGAGAGAGAGAAAGAGAGAGAGAGAGAGAGAGAGACAGCATGAGTAGGGGAGGGTCAGAGAGAGAGGGAGACACAGAATCTAAAGACAGGCTCCAGGCTCTGAGCTGTCATCACAGAGCCCGATGCGAAGCTCGAACCCATGAACCATGAGATCATAACCTGAGCTGAAGTCGGACGCTTAACCAACTGAGCCACCCAGGTTCCCAGCTTACTTATTTTTTAACCACAGCTCCTAATGTAGGTGTGTGCAGTAAAAATCAGCATAGATTTTTTTAACATGCATTATATGGGCTACACATTGAATGGCATTGTAGCTAGAAATAACTATTTTCATAAACTGTGCCTCAAAAATACACATGCCATTTAAAAATCTTTCAGGATAGTGTAGAAATACAAAATCTCAACCAAAGGGCACCTGTTGTTATCTCTTCTCTCTACTTCTGGATAAGTGCAGCCCATCTGTCAGTCCACCCACCCACCCATCCATCTATCTGTCCATTCACTAATGAAGCATGCATTGTACCTTAAGAGCATGGCTTCAGAGGTCAGACCTAGCTCTTCCATTTATACTGATTGGTAAACTTGGAAAAGCCATTTCCCCTTTCCCTGCCTAATTGTATAAGTGGGGACAATCATGGTGTCCATTTCATGGGATTGTTGTAAGGATTAAATAAAATCACATAATTCACAGCAGCACTTAGTCAACATTAGCAGTTATTCCCCATCAACTATGTGGTGTGATTCTCCTTATGAGGCAAATTCAGTCATTACATGTGTGCCTCAAGTCTGAAGGGACTTGGTAGTTTCCTGTGAGTTGTCCCACAGCACATCTGAGTCCCCCAACTTGAAGCAGCACTACAAAGAGCCTCTTGTCCCAGAACTATTGGTAACTGGCATCAGCCATGCGTAAGGGAGAAATCAGAGACTTAGCCAGAGCTCTTCCAGACACTGAGCGCTCATGTGAGGAGATCTTTCCTAATGCCACCTTCCTTCCACACAGTTTTGCTTTTGTTTGTTTACCAAATGGAGAAAAGCATCCAAAATGGTATGTCACCTTCCTGAGGACTCAGGGTCCTCCCTGAATCACCCAGAAGGCTTCAGGGGAAGTGGCATGAAATCTGATTTCTAGACAGACTTCTGCAGGGCAAAAGACAAACATTATAGCCTATGACTGCTGTCCGGCTATTCCTTTCTCCTTATACACCATGAATTGTGGTGTATCCGTCCCTTATTGCTCCCAGTCTTCTTAAGTGCCACGGAGACTGCTCTTATCAGTGAAAACAGGCCTTCTGGCAACTAAGCAATTTCTGGTCATGAGACTTTTCCTTCTTAAACCTAGGAGAGTCCAGGGCAAACTCAGAGAGGTGGTCACCCTAAGAAAGGGTCTAAACCACATAGAAATTAAATAATCGCTCACCATAGAGGTACAGAATCTATTCTGAAAGAATTTCAAAGAAAATTCTGAGAGATTTTCTAGATGCTTACTTGATTGCCAACCTTTATTAGCACCACAGTAGCCAAGGGGAAAGTGCAAAATTACTGGCATGGCCTGTAGAACAAGGAGCTTTATAAAACGTGTTTACTTCTCTCTCTCTCCCTAGCTTCCTCTTTCTGTGCTTCATCCCATAAATGTGTGCTCTAGCCAGACATTCTTTCCTGTTTCCTTATACATCAGTCCCATTAATCTAGAATGGCCTTGTTTTTCTGATGCCTGAAAATTTTCCACTAATCTTTCAAGATCTCATTCATTTGTGATCGACTAAAAGCCTTTTCTCCCTTTCCCCAATGGTCACGTGTTCTTTGGAGCCTCCACAGTCCTTCATGTGTCTACAGGCTCACGTAGCACTCTACAATTTACCCTTCTGAGTGCCCCATTTCCCCCATTAGGTTGCGAGCTCCGAAAGAACTTAGTCTCATTTGCTTTTCATCCTGTGTTTGTGGCATACCTAGCACTAGAAGATTCTTAAACCTTATTGAATAAATGCATTGCCTTCTGTCTGGATGTCCCTCCCTGTTAGCTCAGCACTGAATCTAGGATAATATCAGTTAGGTCTTAAATCTAGCTCCTGGAATCATAAGAATATCAATACTGAGACTGTCGCTATTTACAAGTTACATTGTTTTGAACAAAATTTTTTAATATTCTTAGTTTCACTTTTTCTTAAAAGGGAGAGAGAGAGCTGGTTTCAATTCCCACCCAAACAAGGAATTGCAGTATCTCCTGCATCCATATCAACTCACTTTTTAAATTTAGTTTTTAAATCTGGTTCTTACACAGAGAACATTAACTTTCCTGCTAGCCTCAATTCTCTTCTGTACAGTCCTTTTTTTTTTTATTGTCTCTCTGCTTCCCTGCCATTTCCACCCTCATTCATTTTTATAATTTCTTGTTCTCTCTACACAGAAACAATTTCTTCCCCAGGAAAACCAGAAAGTACTCTCCTTTACCCATTAGAAACTAAAACTGCAGCAATTATGTGGTGTATGCTATTTAGTCAGGATCACATGACATTATCAACATATGATGTATTCATCCATGTGATGGGGAAAAAAGTAGTCTACATAAGCAGTGTTGGGGAAGAGGACATTAGTACCCATATGCTAGCTTTCTCTGGCCATTTCAAACCTGGTATGAGCTGAACTAGGCTTTAGGTAGACCCTAAACTCATCAGAGGCAGAAAACTCTGAGAGGTGAACTGATCTTTGGTGAGCAAAGTATAAAGATCCCTCGCTCCCCACTATGTGTTTGTAAAGCACATGTCATTAGGAGATCTTGGCTGTCTTCTGTTTTCCCCAAACCTCTCACATACTTTTCATAAATATGTATGTCAGAAAAATTTCCATTACTATACCGCTGCCTTTCTTCTGGACCCTGCTCTGCTGATGGCCACCACCTGGCTGTGAATCTGCTATGCCAACATGGTCTGTCACTTGCTTCAGCTTCTTCTTGCTCTTTGCTGTTTCCTGTGGAAGCACCTTTTTGAGCTGGACAGTTTCCCTGGGCTCCTCTGACATATCCTACTTGATTTTATCACTGTGTGTTTTTCTGTGCAGTTCTCTGGGCTCATCCCTCCTCTTTGTAGCCTTTTTAAAAGCGTTGGCAGCACTGTCCCTGGGCTCTGACCTCTGGAGTCTTGAATTTCTGTCAAGCAGCTTCTTCCTTCCTTCTTGTAGTCCCCACGGGGGGGCAGGAGTTAGGGCTGACATCATTTCTGCTTCACCCTTCAGGGGCAGTTAACTTGCATGAAAATAAGTTGCGGTGGGCTTTGTTAACAGCAAAATGTTTGCTAAGTCTTTTCCAGGAAGTTTGTTTAAACAAACAGGGGGGTTTTAAATTCTGTGACATCCCTGCTTGGAATGTGTCTCTGTAGCTTGGGGTTCTGCTAAAAGCATACACTTAATCTGGAGTCAGGAAGGATCACTCCTTCCATTTCTCACCTGCAAATTGGAGATAATGTTTGCCTAATCTGTTTATCCCATAAAGATGTGGGGATGGAATTTGAAAGAACTTTAAAGTCAAAGATGTTACATGAATGCCATATGTTAATTACTTACAAGTACCCTTTGAATTTTACTCAAATTGAACGAGTGCATTCCTAGGACAGGCAATATTGTTTCAGGCAGAAAGGTCTTGATCATCCATTATGCAAATAGCCTAGATGGAGTATAAAATTTTGGCAATCCCTTAAAAGTCAAACACACTTAGATTTGACCAGGAAAGACTTTAGAGAAATGATCTAGAGCACACCCCATATACACTTGAAAAAACTGAATTCTAAAGAGAATAAGGACTTTTCTTTTTTTTTTTTAATTTTTTTTAATATTTCTTTTTAAGACCGAGAGAGAGAGACAGAGTGCAGGCAGGGGAGGAACAGAGAGAGAAAGGGAGACACAGAATCCAAAGCAGATTCCAGGCTCTGAGCTGTTATCACAGAGCCTGATGTGGGGCTCAAAAATCATGAACCTGTGAAATCATGACCTGAGCCAAAGTCAGATGCTTAACCATCTGAGCCACCCATGTGCCCTGAATAAGGACTTTTTCAAAGGTGAGGTTGTCCTCTGTAGGTAGTAGATAAAATCCCCTATAAGTCTTGGTAGATCTATGATAAAGAACCCCCCATGTATGATAATAGAGGAACGCGTAGTTCTGGAATAGTGCTGGGCAAACTATAGACCAATAAATATCTGTTGAAAAGGTTTTCGTTTTTTAGTATGTTTTAACTATTTACTTTGAACCACTGTTGGTGTGCAAGTTTTAAGTAACATGTTTGAGACACCACTTTGCACTTGATCTATTTTTTGCCTGGGCCATTCTCCATTTAAAAAATTACGTAAAATCAGTATCAAGTATTTCAGCTTGTGGTTATGTAAGGCTGAACCAAACAGTTGCCATGACAGGCTTTGTTTCCCCTCTAAGCTAGAAGGCCTAAGGTCAGTTGCTCCGGAACCATTTGGCCATTTGGCAACCATTTGGCCATTTGGCAGTCATACATTGCCCGGGGGTATCCAGTCAGGAAAGCCCAGCTACCTCACCCCCCATTCCTAAGGGTAAGGCCTGCAGATGGGAACTTTAGATAAGACCCTGTTACCTAGTGTTAAAGTTAACCCCGCAGTCACCAAACAAGACCCTGAACTCGCTCTGTAATTGGTTAATTTCAAAGATACTCTAAATGTTGTAATTGGGTCCCACCAAAAGTAACGAACACTCTGAACAGTGTGTATGGTTAGAGCTGCTGCCAATACTGTTGTACCATTATGATTGGGTCACTGTACCTATGTCACGATTTCTTGTAACTCCCCCTTCCCTAACCCCATAAAAGCGCTACTCAGCCCTTGCTCAGGGCTCTCAGCACAGATCCACTGCGTTGGTGAAGGCTGCGAGACTGTAATATGGGAAAATGTATGCATCAAAAAGTAAAAATAAATACAAATAAATGTAGTAGACAAAAGCCACATAGACTTTCCAGAAAAATGTAAAAGAAGAAAGGTTGAAAAAAAAACAAAGAAACCATGCTCAACCTCCTTAGGAATCACGGAAATGCATATTAAAACTACAATAACATATCATTTCATACTTTCAAGATTAGATTTAAAATGTGTCAACTGTTGGCACCTGGGTGGCTCAGAGTTAAGCCTCTGGCTTCCATTCAGGTCATGATCTCACACGGTTCATGAACTCAAGCCCCTCACTGAGCTCATTGCTGTCAGCCCAAAGCCTGCTCCAAGACCCCCTGTCCCCCCTCTCTCTATTTTTCTCCTCTGCCAAAAATAAATGAACTTTTTAAAAAAATGTGTCAACTGTGTATATACCAAGTACTAGCAAGGATGTGGACCACAAGAACTCTCTTACTCTCCTAGTAAGAGTGCAGGTGACTTTCCAAGACCCTAGGATGGTAGGAGAAGGAGCTACCAGGGCAGATGACCAGACACCACCAGCTGTAGTAAAAGAATCTGGCATCAAATGGTTTGGTGCCAACCGTGGACATCTGGTCAGATAGATAGGAATTCAAGGTCAGAATATGTGATGTATGCTACTGGTTTCTGCCCTTAACTTCATCTTCACCTGCCTCACCCAGGTTGGGGAAGTATAGGGCTCCGGCAAGGTGAAGACTGTTGGCAATCCCTGAGAGGAGCATGTCAGCACCACGGCCTGTCCTGAGACCCACCTAGGGAGATAATGAGCTGCTCTGAGCTTAGAACTCTTGCAGTGTGGGAGAGATTAGCACAGTCATGATGTACCAGGAAGAGGGGTGGTCACGTTGGGAAACTCACACACCATGTGTACACACCACACACACACACACACAGCCACTAACAGGCGGAGCTGGCAGTTAGTTGCACCCTTGCAACCAGGAGTCAGTGACGCTGATATTTGATGTTGTCCTTGAATGGTATGCTCAGGGTCATAAATTGTTGTGTATGTAAGACTTAAGCAAAAAAAAAAAAATTGTAAACTTAGGTATGTGACTAATGCAACCCTGTGTGTCTGATATCCAACCAGAATACTTAACTATGCTAAGAAGGCAAAACCAATGGTGTGTGTCAATTGAATCTCAATACAATGGAAAAAAAGATAAACCTTTTACAGAGTAATGCATTAATAGATCAAAATTTAAGCAAGTTCATTATAAATAAAATTTTAATTGTGATTTTTTTAAAATTCCACAGACAAATTTGTGAAATAAATATTCCTTTGTTTGACTGTGGACAACTGAGAACATGTAATAAATTTCATGTTGGTGACTAAATTATGCTACTACATTTTTAAACAGACACATCTCCTTCCCAGTGTTTATTTGCTCTGAGGCTATGTTACTTTGTCTTTAAGCTTCAGCAGAGCTTTCTTCACCTCCTTGTTCCTCAGGGTGTACACCACAGGGTTCAGAAGGGGAGTCAGCACAGTGTAGAAAACTGCCACAATCCCATCCGCAGCATCCTTGGAGCCTGGCCTCAGGTAAATAAAAACACAGGGAACAAAGAAACAAAGGACCACAATGCAGTGGGAAGCACAGGTCTGAAAGGCCCTGCATCTCCCCTCTGAGGTGCGGATCTTCAGGATGGAATAGACAATGGATGCATAGGACAGCACTATCAGGAGAAAGCAGCCTGAGGCCACTATCCCAATGTTGACAAAGATCACCCTCTCATTCACAGATGTGTCTGCACAGGCCAGTCTGAGGATGGGAGGTGCATCACAGAAATAATGCTGGATCTGGCTGGGCCCACAGTAGGGCAAGCGGAATGTCAGTGTGGTCTGGACAGCAGAGTGCAGAGCGCCGCTGAGCCACGTGCTCATGGCCAGAAGGGCACACGTTCTCCCACCCATCATGCTGGTGTACCTGAGTGGCTGACTGATGGCCAGGTAGCGGTCATAGGACATGACTGTGTAGAGGAAACACTCAGTGCTCCCCAGGAAGTGGAAGAAGTAGAGCTGGACCACGCAGTTGTGAAAGGAGATGGCCCCACCTCCTGGGGACACCAAGGTCATCAGCATTTTGGGCACAGTGACCATGGAGAACCACATGTCAATGAAGGACAGGTTGGTCAGGAAGTAGTACATGGGGGTGTGGAGGTGGGAATCCACTGTGATCACCAGCAGGATGAGGAGGTTCCCCACCACAGTGAGTACGTAAATCACCAAGAAGATTCCGAAGAGGGGGATGTCCAGGGCTGGTGCATGGGGAAGGCCTGTGAGGACGAACGTTGTCACTACACTCATGTTTCTCATTTCTTCTCAAATATGGAGCTCTGTCCCTACTGGAAGGAAAGCAAGGTCAACATTTACTGAGATCAAATCGTGGCAACTTCATTTTCACTGAATGTAAAACACAAGATGTAAATTGTCATGTAAGTGTTACATGAGGCTTTGAGGGAGGTTGTCCACTTCCTTACTACTTTACCCAAATAGCCAAATAGAAAAGAGGGGTAATTTGTGTATTGTTTCTGTAGAATTAGGAAAGTTATACCCAAGCAGGCAACTTTGGCATGCTCTCCGATGGATAAGCCTTTATCCAATCATCTCTCTCTCTCTCCTTTTCCCTCTATCCATCCTCCCCCTACAACACACACACACACACACACACACACACACACACACACACACACTGCCATATATACAGATCAGTTTCTTCGATCATCTGAGAATTTCCACTATAAATAAACACTTATTTAAAAAAAAGCTTTATTCATATTGACTGAGAAAACTTCATTCTCAAAGCTCCTGGTCAGCAGCTGATGTGTTAGGGAAGAACTCCATTAAGGATTTAGCATCTCATGAACCAGGTTCATGTGTCCTACACTAAGCTGTGATCATACTCTCCTGATCAGACGTAAAATCTGACACCAAACTAATGCAGTCAGTAATGGTCAGAGTACTATCACTTTCCTCACTTCTTCCTATATTTATTTCTTTTTATACATTTTTATTGTATCTCCCTCTAGGCAATCAATCATCTTCCATCTGAGTTGTAATCAAATCAGAATATATTTTGAGGTGCCCATGAAGAATTAGATCTGCTTACTTAGTAAAGAGTATCGAATGGCATGTTTGAGGTTTCAGTTCCAGAACTGAATGTTGATATTCACTATAAAACAGACACTAATGTTCTTTGAAAAATAAAGGAAAGATATGTAATTTTATATCATTTGTATTATTTCTAGGATTTTTATTTTCCAGAGCTCAGATGTAAGTATACTTTCCTTCCTTCCTTCCTTCCTTCCTTCCTTCCTTCCTTCCTTCCTTCCTTCCTTCCTTCCTTCCTTTCTTTCTTTCTTTCTTTCTTTCTTTCTTTCTTTCTTTCTTTCTTTCTTTCTTTCTTTCTTCTTTCTTTTTCTCCCTCTCTTTCTTTCTTTCTTTCTTTCATGATCTGGAGGTCTTCCAAATTATATATTCAAAGAGGAAACAAACAAAGATGTATGAAGGAATGAAGAGAAATTTGCTTGGACACCTGGTCTCTCTGGTAGAAAAGGAGAATTTCCAACTGATTTCTAAGATTCTTCTTCTATACAGAGTCGTGTTGTCATGTTAGCAACATGTTTCTATTTTGGATTATGTGATAAAAACAGAATATTTTATTGTTTCAACTCAGAATTGTAATGCTAAGATTTACAGAGAAAATACTCTATTGATTGTGATTTTATAGAACTTTGAGTGTTTTATAAAATTGTGCAAAGTTGGCCTGGCAGCCATGACTAATCAATATAAGTCAAAGCTGAAGTAGAAGAAAAACAAAATGATAAACATGAATACAGTGTGATCATCCTACAATTCTCAACAATGTAAAGAGCTAAGGTTTTGCCAATTTTTGCTACTTACCAATTTACAGCTAAGATTTGGATCATAAGGCAAAGTTCAAAATTAAAAGAAACTCTCAGCCCTTGAGGAGTAGGATGCTTCTTTTTCTTGCATAGATGAAACCACAAGAAGAATTAGCCAAGGAAATAAACATGTTAAATAACAGAGCTTAAAACTGTTTTGATATCTCAGGAGATACTGCCTTCACCCTTGAGTCCTCATGGATGAGCATTATCCTCATCCATGTATTATGATGTATTATGTGTATTATGATAAATACACAGCATATTTTCCCAAATGCCTTTGTTTATGTTGGTTTATACATGATAGGCCACGATTTCAGAAAGCATTTTATTTAGCCCCAAGTTAATTTCCAAAATAAATAACAATGACACTCTGGGTTTGAGAATTCTTTGCCCTGGGAATATTTTGTTTTGTTCTTTTCTCTGATTTCTTCCTTAAATTCACAGGTGGGAAATACAGGCTTTTATCCCCAAAGGGACAATTCTCTGGTGAGATTCATAATCTCCTTGATGAAATTTTTACTTTCCAGGGATGATGGCCAGTATGAACAAGAGCTCTGGCATGTGCTCCAGGGATGATCTGAGCACTGCTCCCACTAGATAAACATCTTACTAATTAAAAGTTCTCTCTCCATGTGTGCAGGTCTCTAGTCCAGAATGGATGCTACCTCACCTTGTCTGATTCAGAGATTTTCTCTCTTTTCAGGGACTCCTGCCTTTATAGTTTCTTAGAACATATTCAGATTTTCTGTGAAAGTTGATTAAAAATTTTTTTTATGTCTTTATTTTTGAGAGAGAGAGAGAGAGAGAGAGAGAGAGAGAGAGAGAGAGAGAGAACGAGAGAGCAGGGGAGGGTCAGAAAGAGAGGGAGACACAGAATCTGAAGGCAATCTCCAGGCTCTGAGCTAGCTGTCAGCACAGAGCTTGATGCGGGGCTCGAACCCACAAACTGTGAGATCATGACCTGAGCTGAAGTTGGACGATTAACTGACTGAAGTTTCCCCAAAAGTTGATTTTGTAAAATATTGAATTAATATAACAAAAGAGAAGAAAAATATACTTTTCTCCTAGAATTAATATATGTCTTAGTTATCAGGAAAGGGCTGTGTGAAACCAAGAAATCCTGATCTAACACAGCAGAAACCCACAGCACTGTTGGTTCTGGGGAAAGGAAATTGTAGCCTTGCTAGCCTTTTGCTGTGAGAAATGTTCACCTGTATGGGGAGCATATCACTCTCTACAGGATGGATCTTGAGGAATAGAATCTTTTCAAACTAATATATCTATCAAAGAGCCTATCGTATTACACAATTTTCTCATTGGCTATCCATTTAGAATGAGGCATATATGTATAATCAATGTAAAATCATCATGCTACCTTGAATAGCTACTTCAAGAATTAGTTGCACTTTGGGGTGCCTGGATGGCTCAGTCAGTTGAGCATCTGGCTTTGGCTCAGGTCATGATCCTGTGGTTTGTGGGTTCGAGCCCCGCGTCAGACTCTGTGCTGACAGCTAGCTGGAGCCTGGAGCCTGTCTTCAGATTCTGTGTCTCCCTCTCTCTCTGCCCCTCCCCTGCTCATGTTCTCTTTCTCTTTCTCTCTCTCTCTCAAAAATAAATAAAACATTAAAAAAATTAAAAAAAATGTAAAAAAAGGAATGGTTGCACTTTAACTCCAGTTAATATATTTCAAAATGGTGCTATAAAATACATGATAATAATTTTGGTAATTAAAATTTTATCCACCTTCTTTTGTATACTTTTATGAAAGCTATTGCCTTCAATTTGATTCTCATTGATTATATAGACACACAATCATGTTATCTTTATAAAAGATGAATTTTCTTTTCCTTTCCAAATGTAAACACCCATTAATTTTCTTTCCTATCTTACCACATTGGCCCAAACCTCTGCTGTTGCCCAGCTCTTACTGCTCAGAGATTACTTAACTAGGTGTGTTAGGAAGACTGTACAACTTGCTTCCTCCCTTTTTCCTTCAGGAGATAATGATATTTGCTAACGTTTACCCTTTGCAGGAACAAGAAAGGCATGATCTAGCTTTCAGGCTTTTATTTCCCTAAAACCCAATGGTGTTCTAGGTGACGAATGAGCCAGAACGTCCAACACCATCAAGAATTCTGCACCATCGTCGGTCGCACATGGGTAAAGGCAAGCTGAGGCCACCCATTCTTGGTCCAACATTCTTGAGACTTCTGTTAATATTTTAACAAAGACTAGAGAAGGGCGGAGCCCCATGCACTTGTGTTCACCACCCCTTGTTCATCACTGGGCCTGCACTACCGGTGAACCCCTTCTCTGACAACACTGTTTCTAAAAAGTTGATTTTGCTCTTCAAGGTCTTTTGTATGTCTGTGTAAATTTTAGAATCATCTTGTCAGTGTGCACCAGAAAGGCCTACCGACATTTCATCAGAATTGCTTGAATCTATAGATAATTTGGGGAAATTGGCATCTTATCAATATCTGACCGTGAGCACTGGGTATCACTTTCTTTTCTCTCAGTAATGTTGTATAATTTCCATGTTCAGGTTCTAGCACATCTTTTGTGAGATTTATCACTATTTTTCATTTTGACACTATTTACATTTTTTTAATGTCTATTAATTTTTGAGAGATAGAGTGCAAGTGGCGCAAGGGCAGAGAGAGTGGGAAACAAAGAATCTGAAGCAGGCTCCAGGCTCCGAGCTATCAGCACAGAGCCTGGCACAGGGCTTGAATATATGGACTGTCAGATCATGACCTTAGCTGAAGTTGGATGCTTAACTGACTGAGCCACCCAAAAACTACTTGATGTTATTAAAAAAATTTTTTTACTGTTTATTTATTTTTGAGAGTGAGAGAGAGAGAGAGAGAGAGAGAATGAGCAGGGGAGGGGCAGAGAGAGAGAGAGAGAGAGAGAGAGAGAGAGAGAGATGCAGAATCTGAAGCAGGCTCCAGGCTCTGAGCTGTTAGCACAGAGCCCGACGTGGGGCCCAAACTCCTGAACCCTGATATCATGACCTGAGCTGAAGTCAGACAGTTAACTGACTGAGCCAACCAACCGTCCTATCTTGACACTAATTTAAATGGTAGTTTTAACATTTTCAATTCAAATTATTCATTGTGAATAAATAGAAATACAATCAATTTTTAAAATAATAGTTATATCCTATAACTTGGTTAAACTCATTTATTTGTTCTTGTAGCTTTTTTAGATATTCTATCAGATTTTGTGTATAGATAAATAATCACATATAGATAGTTTGCTTCTTCTTTATAATCTGTGTGACTTTTATTTCTTTTGCTTACCGAATTGTCCACTAGTAACTCTATAATGTTGAAGAGAAATGGTAAATGTGGACATCCTTGTCTTGGTCCTGATCTTAGGCAGAAAACATTTTTTAAAAATTAAGTACAATGGTAGATGTAAGGGTTTTTTTGTAGTTTTTCATTTTTGCTTTTCTCTTTAATAAGTTGACCCTTCCATTCCAAATATCTGCAGTTTTTATTTGGGATGCATTAGGGGATTTGTCTAATGCATTTTCTGCATCTACTATGATGATCATATAGTTTTCCTTTTCCAGTTTGTTAATATGGTGAATTATATTGCTTAAGTTTTAAATGTTAAACCAAACTTACATTCCTGGAATCAACCCCACCAGATCATTAGGTATAGTTATTTTTCATAGATAAGGAGCTGACTTGGTAAAATCTTATTGAGAAGTTTTGCATGTGTGTTTATAATGGACATAATCAGAAGCTACGGTCTTGCAATGCCTTTGACTAGTTTTTGTATCAATGTTAATGCTGGAATCATAGGATGTGTAGGAAAGTTTCTTCTTCAATTTTCTGAAAGACAAATTGGCATTCAACAAGAGCATCCCCTTTCATGTATCCTGGTCTAGAACATGTCTCCCAGCAGAAGTGCTCACATTTATTTTTCCTCTGTTAGAAATTATAGTCCTGTGCTGCCTGTTGACCAATAGATGAAAATACTCTTTTTGTATCATTTGGTCAAGTTCTATGTTTATGGTGGGAGAATAAATGCAGTCTCTGTTATCATATCCCAGGCCAGAATGGAAAACTTCCAATTCGACTGTTTTTGTTTTTAATTTATTTAAAATTGCATACAATTTAAATTTTTATTAAATTTCTAATTAGTCATTTGCTTGTGCTGTGAAATATAACTTAGATAAAAGTGCATACGCATAAATGGATGGTTAAAGTTTATTATCAACTAAACATGTATGTCACCACCACCTAAGAAGTTAAATGTTGCCAGCAACCTTGAAGCCTTCACAGACTCCTTGCTTGAAACCAGCCCTTCCCATTCAACTATCATGACTTCCATGGTAATTCTGATTTCTTTAAAAAAATTTTTTTAATGTTTTATTTATTTTTGATAGAGAGAGACAGCGTGAGCACTGGAGGGTCAGAAAGAGAGAGGGAGACACAGAATTCAATGACAGGCTCCAGGCTCTGCTCTAGCTGTCAGCACAGAACCCAACACAGGGCTCGAACCTGTGAATGTGAGATCATGACCTGAGTCAAAGACAGACACTTAACCAACTGAGACACCCCGGTGCCCTGGTAATTCTGATTTCTTATTAATTTGGAAGTTACCATTAGACAATAACTTAAATTTGCTTTTTTAAAATTTATATTTGTGGAATAATATACTACTATTTAATGTCCAGTTTCTATTATTTAAAATTGTATTTCAGTGACATGTACATATGGATATACATCACTATAAATTCATTCCTTACATTGATGTGTTTTATTCCATTGTAAAACATACTCTTGATAGACATTTGTGCATTCATATTTCAGCAATTGCAAAAATTCTGCCTTGAATACTCAGACATTATTTTGATCCACATGTACATGTATTTCTACAGAGAACTCTCTGTCTTATAAGGAAAATATCTCTCACCTTACATGAAAATGATAACCTATTTTCTAAAATGGTTCTATAAATTTTTTTTTGGTTCTATAAATTTATACTCCCGTCGTGCAATGTGAAAGTTCCAGTAATTGATGACTTTGACATTTACTTTAAGCAAATTTTATTGCAATTTAAAATTTAATGTCTCTATTTCTTCTAGCGATGGAGCAGATTTTTTGTTGATTATTGGCTATTTGTATTTCTTCTTTGGTGAAGACTGGTCAAGTCATTTGCCTGCTTTCATATTGGATTGCTTGTTTTTACAATATACATACTCAATAGAAAAGAAAAATAAAATATGCATTCTAGAAGTTCTTTACATATTTTTGAATTTGAGTCCTTATTAGTAATATGTAATTATTAGTAACATGTGCTATAAATAACATCTCTGACTTTCACTTTTTCTTTTTGGTTTTCTTTGTTATTCTTTAATGTAATTCTCAATTTGAAAGCAACAAAAATTACCAATGTTTACTTTGTTGTTACTAGTTTCTATATCTGGGTCAGAAATACTTTCCCCAATTTAACCTAAAACTTGCATTGTTTGCCTTAAAAATTTGAATTTATGAAACCCTGGAATTGATTTTGTATAGGGTATGTGGTAAGAGATTAAATTGATCTTTTCCTTATTGAGTTGCATAATTTACTGAAAAATTTCTCTATAATCTTCCATATCACTTTTGAGTTAATGTCAGTTATCCATATATCCAGGAAGTATGTTTTTATGTTCTCTCTTTTATTCCATTTGTCAATTTGTCAAACCTTACATCCACACATTGTTTTACGGGCTTTAAGGAAAAATCATAAGTAGACAGTTTGTAAACATGTTTAGCCTTACGAGTTGCCAGATATGAATATCAAAAAATAGTTGGCTGTCAATTGCTTATGAAATAATCTTTACAATTTTTAAATATGTTGTTATGGGGGCACCTGGGTGTCTCAGTCAGTTAAGCGTCCGACTTCAGCTCAGGTCATGATCTCACGGTTCGTGGGTTCAAGCCTGTCTTCAGATTTTGTGCCTCCCTCTCTCTTTGACCCTCCGCTGCTCATGCTATCTCTCTCTGTCTCTCAAAAATTAAAAACAAACAAAAAAAACCTTTTAACAAAAAAATAAATATGTTGTTATATAATGCTGGTAATATTAGCTCTCATAAGCATTGCTGTCAACAAAATTCATAATTTGACAATAATCTCAAAAAACATAATACTCATAATTTTTATAGCATTTCTATTTAGGTAAGCTTATTTTTATAAAAAGTTTATTTATTTTGAAAGAAAGAGAGATCATGAGAAGGGGAGGGGCAGAGAGAGAGGGAGAGAGAGACAATGCCAAGTAGGCTTGGTGTTGTATGTCTGGAGCTTGACACAGGGCTCAAACTCATGAACCCTGAGATCATGACCTGAGCCAAAATCAAGAGTCAGATGTTTAACTGACTGAGCCACCCAGGTGTCCCTAAGTAAGCTTATTTTTAATAAGATCTCAAATACAGATAACTGTATGAACTAATAGTTTTATCACAGGGTACTTTATATGTATAACTTATCTATTTGCCTACCTGCTTTACTTATTTTGGGAAATATAAGGAAAACTGTTTATTTAAAACTTGAAATTAAAATGCAGACTTGAGGGGGAAGGGGGAGGGGGGAAAAGAGGTGGTGGTGATGGTGGAGGGCACTTAAGGGGAAGAGCACTGGGTGTTGTATGGAAAACAATTTGACAATAAAATATTATGGAGAAAAAAAATGCAGACTTGCAAAGCTACAGATGTGGTGTGATTGCAAGTAGTTAAATATATACCATAACCAGGGCACCTGGGTGGCTCAGTCAGTTAAGCATCCTACTTCGGGTCAACCCCATGTTGGGCTCTGTGCTGATGGCTGAGAGCCTGGAGCCTGTTTGGATTCTGTGTATCCCTTTCGCTCTCTCTGCCCCTCCCTTGCTTGTGTGCTCTCTCTCTCTTTTTCTTTCTCTCTCTCAGAAATAATAAATGAATAAATTGAAAAAAATACCATAACCATATGGTTCAGTGATTGGAAAGAAAACACTAAACTGTTAACATTGCTAATGTTAAGGTAGCGGCAGTATGGTGTATTTTCTTGCTTTTCTGAATACTTACCAAATACCATATAAAGTTGAAATGCTACTTTTATAATGAATACATGTTATTATGAAATAATGGGATATGTAAAGGGAATGAGGTATGAGGAAAGAGAGGAAGGTCTCTAATATATTCCCTTTGCTCATTCATGCTTGGTATTGGGCCACTGGAGATATTGTCTCAAAAGAACTCTTGGGTTTGCAAATATAAATGCAGAATTTCAGGACAAGACTACATAGCAGGGCTGAGTGTATAATCTATGTATCTTGGGTTCAAGAGCAGAGGTACAAAACCTTGGCTCTATGCCGTGGCATCCTACATCAAAATAGAATTGAAGTTTTAGAAACATTCTTCTTGCCTAGAGACTAGAAAAATCTTTCATGTTAGATGTGTTTTCCATCAGTGGGCATGTGTCTAAAACTTTACCTGCTTCTATTTAACATATGCTCTGCTTTTATGACTCTTTCCATTCTCTGTGTCCTATTTCTACTTTGTATTTGTCCTGGTCATTTCCTCTGCTCAACCAACTGATGGAAGATCATGGAACTTAAGAAAATTCTTATTTGTGACTGAGTTCAACGACCCATCAGTAAGTCTGCACTCAAAGAACTGAAGGGGACAAGGCAGAGAAAAGTGTGGCTGTGCAGAAGAAGAATGGTGTATGGAGGGAAGGTGGTAATATTGAAGGGGATGCAGTCTTTGTGACCTGTTTTGGAGATAGTATAAAAATTAGAAATTACCTCTACTTATAACATCTTATGAGTATCAATCCACTCTTTTATCAATATGAGAACTTCCTTCAACAGACATATTTTCATTCCTACATTGGAGACAAAGGCTTAAAATGCAAATGTTAGTGAGTGTTGTGATAGTGATACACAAAATTTGTAAAAAGCTAATAATGTAAAATTGTAGAATTTCAAGTTGGAAGAAAACATGTCTACTTTCTTTTGCAGCAGGAGAATAATTCCTACACTCATTTCCCCGAGAGATGGGCTTATAGATTCTGTTCGAAAATCTTCTGTGATGGAAATTCAGTACTTTTCCAAATGACTTTAAGATTATGCAACATCTATCCTTAGAAAAAAAATTTTTGGACTGATGTCACATTCTTTCTTGAGACTAGGTTTGGATGGAGAAGAGGCATGAGGGCTGAGAAGGATTTTGAATGTGGATATAAGGTAATTTGTGAAATTTACACTTTTTTTTGCCTAGGGCAGAGCTTGGACCAGGTATCTTTGTGAATTTGGTTCAGATTAAAGGGAGAATTTATGCACTTCCAGCCAATAGAGAGATCTTTTAATTTTGCCAGTACATTTACAAAATACTCTGGTGTGGGTCTAATGAAAATAACCTTTTCCTGGCCTGTGTGTCTCTCTCTTTTTGTTTTTAAAGAAAGACTTCAATTTTTAGAGAAATTTTAGGTTCAAGGCACAGTTGCATAGAAAATACAGAGATTTCCCATATACCACACTCCCCTGTGTGTGTACAGCCTACTCCATTATCAAACATTCACCACCAGGGTGTACATTTCTTAAGTGATGAACTTTTAGAGTGACACATCACGATTACTCAAAGCCCCTAGTTTACATTAGGGTCCACACTCAGTTCTGTACCTTCTATGGGGTTTGGAAATATATAATGACATATAACCACCATTATGGTATCACACAGAGTATTTTCACTGCCCTAAAAATCTGTGCTCCACCTATTCATCCCTCCCCTGTCCTCAAACCCTGGAGACCACTGATTTTTTTTTTTTACTATCTTCTGAATGTCACATAGTTGGAATTGTACATATGTAGCCTTTTCAGATTGGATCATTTCACTTAGTAATATGCATTTAAAGATTCCTCTGTATCTTTTCTTAAAGTTTACTTTCTTTATTTTGAGAGAGAGAGCTTGCATGCAAGTGAGGAGGGGAAGGGAAGAAAGAGAGGGAGAGAGAGGATCCCAAGCAGGCTCTGCACTGTCAGCATGGAGCCCAATGCAGGGCTCCCTCTCATGAACTGTGAGATCATGACCTGAGCCGAAATCAAGAGTGGGATGCTTAGCTGACTGAGCCACCCAGGCACCCCAGATTCCTCCATATCTTCACATAGCTTGATAGCTCTTTTTTTAGTGGTGAATAATATTCCATTTCTGGATATACCATTGTTTATCCACTCATTCCCATACTGAAGGACATCTTAGCTGTTTCCAAGTTCTGGCAATTATGACTAAAGCTTCTATAAACAACCATGTGCAGGGTTGTGTAGACAGACGTTTTCATTTCCTCTGAATAAATACCAATGACTGTGACTGTTGGATCATATGGTAAAAGTACATTTATTTTTTTAATTTTTTAAATCTTTGATTTATATTTGAGAGAGAGGTAGAGACAGAGTGCAAGCAGGGGAGGGGAAGAGAGAGAGGGAGACACAGACTCTGAATCAGGTTCCAGGCTCTGAGCTGTCAGCACAGAGCCTGACATGGGGCCCAAACTCCTGAGCCATGAGATCATGACCTGAGCTGAAGTTGGATGCCCAACCAACTGAGCCACCCATGTGTCCCAAGTAATTTCAAGACAAACTGTCTTCTAAAGTGGCTGCACCATTTTGCAAGTCTACCAGAAGTGAGTGAAAGTTCCTGTTGCTTCACATTCTCTCCAGTGTTTGGTGTCACCAGTGTTTTGGATTCTGGCCAATTCTAATAGGTTTGTAGTAATATCTCATTGTTGTTTTAATTTGCATTTCCCTAATGGAATATGATGTAAAACATCTTTTCCTATGTTTATTTGACATCTGTACATTTTCATTGGTGAGGTATCTATTAAGGTCTTTGGCCCAATTTATAATTGGGTTGTTTGTTTTCCTATTATTGAGTTTTAACAGTATTTTATACAATTTGGATGATGGCCCTTTATCAGGTATGTCTTTTGTAAAATATTGTCTCCTACTCTGTGGCTAGTCTTCTCATACTCTTGACAGGGTCCTTTTGAAAAGCAGAATTTAAAAAAATGAATATGAAGTTCAGATTATCCACATTTTCTTTCATGGGCGGTTCTTTTGGTTTTGTATCTAAAAGGTATACACCCAAGATCATCTAGATTTTCTCCTATGTTATCTTCTAAGAATTTTTATAGTTTTGCATTTCAAATGTATGTCCATGATTCATTTTGAGTTAATTTTTGTGAAGAATGTAAAGTCCATGTCTAGATTTATTTGCTTGCATATGGATGCCCTCTTGTTCCAGATACATTCGTTACAGAGACCATCTTTTCTCCATTGTATTGCCTTTGCTGCTTTATCAAATATCAGCTGACTATATTTATGTTTTCTCTGCTCTTTCAAATCTCACAGATCCTTTTTCAGGTCCACTTTAATTATATTTCCATCACATCTGATTTTGTTCTTACCACAGTATCACTCACACTATCACAGTCTTATATGCATGAAGGTAGTTGTTCAACTAATAGTGAATATATACCACTAAGTGCCAAGCACTGAATTCAACATTTCATGCTCTTATCTCATTCAATCCTCACAAACACCTTCTAAGGCAGACAATATTACGATGCATTACTCTTATGCATGAGATGAGGCCCAGAGATATTAAGTAAATTGCTTATGACCCCAGCATTAGCTAATGGTAGAGACAAAGTGAGAGTTATAAACCAATTTTATGTAACCCTAGAGTGAACTTTTATAGGGTGAATACTTCATTTTATTTATCTTTATATTTCTTGCAGGTTGATAAAAAGTGAATGTTTGTGAGATTCAGTTGATTGCCAAGGTCCAAACTCAATGTTTAAATTGCACTCTGGGCTACAAAAGAGTCTTTTTGTCTCTCTATCTCTCTTTGCTGTGATAAAAACCCATTCAAACATTTGGAGCAGGAAAAGCTTTCTATAGGGGCCTGGCTATATAGATGGATTTCAAGAATGGTCTGAAGAGCTACTGTTTTCTCTCCTTCTCTAATCTTGCCAGGAATTCTACTGACTGAGATTTTGATCCATAACATAAGACTTTATCCTTGTGAAAATGGAAATAATGTAGGAAATAGTAACAGTTCAGCAATTTATAAACTGATATGAATGTATTTACCAGATTATCTTTAATGAACAAATATTGATCACAGAAGGAAATTAGTTATATCCAATGACAGATATGGAAGGCTAACATTAAATGGGACATAAGTGAACAGAAGGAGATATTTTCCTTTGGAAAATATAATGGGTTTTTAAAAAAAGGTTTATCTACTGATATAATTAATAAAGCTAAATGATATTAATGTCATTGAGATTTAGATTGGTGAGATCTGCAGTATAGAAATAAAGTCTTGCTGTAGAGAGATACATTTCTAGTGGGATGCAGTATTTATTTCTATTATCTTCTATTACCTAATGTGATCTTCTAGATTCAGGCTAATTTCTGTATGTGTGTGGGTATAAATATGAATTGTATACTTTTTTTCTTGAATATAAACAATAGAGAAGGCAGAGTATTGTGGAAAGTAAAAATAAGCAAAGGTATGTCATTTCTATGTAGGTTCACATTTTTATATGCATATATTTGAGTAGTTGGCTTATTTACCACCAACTAATTATGACATTGGTGATACTAAAATAAGTATTTGATGATACCTGATGACAAATTTCCTATGGAGAAGAAGATTCTGAGATGTGCCAGCTTTATGACAATAAATCAGATTGGGAGAAACTATATAGAACTGGTAATAAGAGTTGATTACTGGGGCTCCTGGGTGGCTCAGTCCACTAAGCATCCAACTCTTGGTTTTGGCTCAGGTCATGATCTCATGGTTCATGGGTTTGAGCCCCATGTCAGGCTCCAGACTTACAGTAAAGAGCCTGCTTGGGATTTTCTCTCTCTCTCTCTCTCTCTCAATATAAATAAATAAATCTAGAAAGAGTTTATTCCTGCAAGAGGTTTGCTAACTATAAAGATAATTTATTCTGCTACTTAATCTAAAGTATGAAAAAACTGAGGCCAAATGTGAGACAGGACTTAGCTTCAAGGCCAGATTTAGTGTGGGTCTCCTTTCCCTTTTTTGGCCTCCTTTTGCTTGTAGCCACTGCCTCAGAAATAATTCTGCTAGGAAGAGATTTTCACAGTAATCTGCGGTCTTATATCATGATTATCACTGTACTTTTCCAGGACCCTCTGATGCACAAACATGCAGAACTATACCTCTGTGATGGAGTTCACCCTGTTGGGAATTCCGAATACTGAAGGGCTGGAGAATATGCTGTTTGTCTTATTTCTGGCCTTCTACCTCTTCACCTTGCTGGGGAACCTGCTCATCTTCCTCACCATTCTGGTTTCCTCCAACCTGCACACCCCCATGTATTTCTTCCTGGGAAACCTGTCTGTGTTTGATGTATTTTTCCCTTCAGTAAGTTCCCCCAAAATGATGCTCTACCTAATGGGGCAAAGCCGGACCATCTCATACCAGGGCTGTGCCTGCCAGCTCTTTTTCTACCACTTCTTGGGTGGCACCGAGTGCTTCCTGTACACTGCAATGGCCTACGACCGCTTCGTGGCTATTTGTCACCCTCTGCGATACACAGTCATCATGAACCACAGGGTGTGTACCGGCTTGACATTGGGCACTTGGCTGGGCGGCTGTCTACATGGAAGTATCCTCACATTTCTGGTCTTTAAGTTGCCCTTCTGTGGACCCAATGAGGTAGATAATTTCTTCTGTGATATCCCGGTGGTTCTGCCCCTCGCCTGTGCAGACACCTCTCTAGCTCAGACAGTGAGTTTTACTAATGTGGATGTTGTGACTCTTACATGCTTCTTCCTTATCCTGACTTCCTATGGTCGTATCGTCATTTCCATATTGAAAATCAGCACCTCTGAAGGCAGGCGCCGAGCTTTTTCGACCTGCAGTGCCCACCTGATTTCAATCTTCTTGTTTTATGGGCCAGTGATGCTCATTTATCTCAGGCCCACTTCCAGCTCCTGTCTAGACTCTGTTATTCAGGTGTTAAATAACATTGTCACTCCTTCTCTTAACCCTTTGGTTTACACCTTAAGAAACAAGGATGTGAAATTGGCTTTGAGGAGAGTATTCACTCAAGTGGTCCACATTTCTGGGATGTAAGGTATATGGGCAATTTCTCCCCGAAATTATTTGGGGAGTTGCTTCAGATCCACCACTCTGAGAACCAGATTGTTGCCAAATAGTGAGCTGGGCAAAGTTACTACCAGTTGTTTCTTAGGGGGCCTGACAGTCAGCATGGTAGGGATCACCTCTTAATTTAGTCCCACTTGAAAACTTTCCAGGTTAACCCAGTCTTTTCTCTTTTTTTACAAAAAAATTTTTTTAGAAGTTTATTTATTTATTTTGAGACAGAGAAATAAAGAGAATGGGGGAGGGGCAGAGGGAGAGAATCCCAGGTAGGCTCCACACTGTCAGTGTAAGCCCGACGTAGGGTGTGAGCTCACAAACCGAAAGATCATGACCTGAGCCAAAATTAAGAGTTGCCACTTAACCAACTGAGCCACCCAGGTGCCCCTGCCTTTTCTCTTTTAATTTGCCAAGATAATGTATCTTTTCTACCTCCCACAATTTCTACTTGCTGGAACTCTGTTTTGACCAATTACCATAAAGCTTCAAGTTTTAGAGACTCCAGACTGTCTTTCATCCCTCCTTCCTTTCTTGCTTCATTCTTTCCTTCTCTGCTTCCTCTCTTCCTTCCAAAATGTACCCCTACTCTGTTCTATTATAGTCTCTCTTTGGCCATTCAACGAAACCAGGTTTTATGGTTGACACATTATAAATTAAAACATAAAATTGCACAGTTTGCTAAATTTAAGTTTAAAGTTTGTTTATATAAATGTGGGCTGTTATCATATCTTCGCATTGGAAAATAATTCCATTTGGAGATTTCTTCCTTTGGCCCTCAGAAAAATCTGGCATTGGACTTGACTCATTATATCTCAAGTATTATATCTCAAGTGAGAAACTGGTCATGAATCTACTCTTACAAGATAAGAGAATAGAGTCCTTAAATTTGTAGAGGAGAGTCTTTTTGAGCCAGAATTCTTTATCCATTGTAGATATTTTCTGTTTCTTAAAAATGGAATATATCTGCCATTAAACTGAAATTGAACCAGTAACTATTTATTATTGATCTTTTGACATTTAAAATTTAACATTTAGAGGCACCTGGGTGACTCAGTCAGTTGGGCGTCCAGCTTCAGCTCAGGTCATGATCTCATGGTTTGTGGGTTCGAGCCCCACATTGGGGCTCTGTGCTGACAGCTAGCCCAGAGCCTGGAGCCTGCTTTGGATTCTGTGTCTCCCTCTCTGACCCTCCCCTGCTCACACTGTCTCTCTCGCTCTCTCTCAAAAGTAAATAAAAAACATAAAAAAATAAATTTTAACATTTAATCAAATGAATTTCATGGTAATTATCAATTCTGTTCAGAGTCATCCATGCAAACACCTAAAACAATAGCTAACATTTAAATCTTACTATGTGTGGGATGGTGTTCTATGCACTTTCTGTGTGTTGATTAAGTTAACTCACAAAATCCTAACAGGTGGATGCTGTGATATTCTTCTTTTATGGATGGAGAAACTACAGTCAGAGAAGTATTCACACAAGGGAATTTGAATCTAGAACTAAACTTTTAATACCTTATAAGAAGAAGTGAAAAACCATAAATTCTGTGTAGTCATATCTATCCTTATGTCTTGCTTTTTATATACCATTTATTGTGCTAATATTTTGCACACTAACACATAATGTTTTGCACATATTAACTACTATAATCTGAACAGCATCTCCATTTGGCAGATATAATTACTGTCTTAAATTATAGATGAGAAAACTGAGTAAGTTATTATTTAACATTTTAATCAGTAACTAGCCTAGAATACAATGAAGTCAGAAGGACAGACTTTAGGGTAACATCAAATATGTATTGGCAGTTTACTATTTATGTATTTATATAGTGCTATCCAAAGAGGATGGAACAAGATAGGTACTATATCCTTATGGAGTACAAAACATATGGGAGAAGACAGACATGGAACAAATACCCAATACATGATTGGGATAAAGGCTTTGAACAGAAATAGAACAGACTGTGAAAACTAGTTCTAGATGTTAGTTTCAAGACCGAGGAAGAAAGAAAAATAGAAACATCAACAAAAATCAGCAAAAATGGAGCCTCATAGGACTTACTTGGAGACAAGAAGGACAAAATATACTATTACATATTATTTAATTTCTGTTCCTACAATGGTGAACTTGGCTAACTTGAACACTATTACTCCTCCTAGCTGGCAGTGTGAAATAAATTAAAATGACACCTTTGCAATGAACAGAATGGCACTTAAAAATGGATTTTGATGAATATTGTTCAAAATAATTTAAAAATGCTTTACACACCAAGGTGACCAGTCACTTGGTGTTCCTGTTTTTTAGGGAAAAGAAGGCTCTCTGTTAACAAGGAACTTCACTATAATAAACACGTTATCTAAAAATGTTTATTTACTTATTTTGAGTGAGAGAGCATGACTGGGGTAAGGAGGGGAGATAGAGAGAGAAAGAGAGAGAGAGAATCCCAAGCAGGCTGTGTGCTGACAGCGGGGTTCAATCCCATGAATCGAAATCAAGAGTCAGATGCTCAACCTACTGAGCCACCCAGATGCCCCTAAACACATTACTTTAAAGAGGAAAATAGATGATTTTAATGAATGGTCTACTTTCTCAGCTAATCTGCAAACTTTCTGAGATAAAAACTTATACCTAACTCTCCATTTCTCTAGTGCCCATCACACAATGCATTGTAGGTACTTTCTCCAATCTGTTCTAAAATTTATAAATTCTATCCCTATTCAAACCGATGAAAGAGCTACCAACTACTGTCTCTGAATCAAAATTTAGAAAACAGTTTCCCTTACCCTTGGGAAAATTTGGCTGAATTAAACCTTTGAAGGGATAAATAAGTCAAAAGTGCCTTTGTAACTGTTGGCCTAGATATGCCTTTCATTTTTTGCCCCCTCAGTCATAAGCTTTTCTATCAGCCCAATATAGTCACACATAGTGAGATGTGTAAATTCAGCTCACTGTCATCCAAAAGCATCCACAAATTCATCTTCTGCCCTCATTGACTTTTTTCCCCCTGAGCTGTCCACAATTTGATCCATTTCTTAGGCAATTACCAACCTACGGTGAGGCAACCCACAAAGAACACTCTAGACTTCCCTCCCAAGTCAAGAAGTAGATGAGATACAAGACAAAGGCGTCAGACTCCATCCAAATAGTAACCTGATTACTGACAGTTAAGTTATATTATCACCAAATGAAGAAATAAGGTTCAGATCCTTGGCCAGATATGTTTCCTAATCTTCTTCCCCAGTGAAGGTATTTTGTCTAACTAGGCAGGGAGCCAGGCAGGGAACTGTCCTCCTCCATCTGCTGCTGGAGTGTGAACAAATACAACGAAGAGCAGAAAAGACTCCAAATTTCAGCACTGTGATAGCTAACATTTCAAAGTGAGGTATTTCAACTTCCCCAAACTTGTGGCTTCAAGTTATTTTGAAATAACTTATGTCTGACAGGTATTAGACTATCCTTATATGTGTCTTGCGTTTATAAAGTGCTGCACAAGGCTTACCCTAAGGATCAGGAAGGAGACCTCTTTGAAACAGTAAGAAGTAAGAATACACATATGAATGGTGACATTGGATGTCTGTCAAAATTATCTAAAATTCAGTTTGATATGAGGTTTATTACTAATATCAGAAAGAAGACATTGTGATAATCTCAATAGAAGATTTTGTGAAATAGAAGATATTGTGAAAATCTCAAAGAAGAATTTACAATCTTTGGTGATAGATGGAAAGGGAATGTATACAGGCAAAGATCTGTTTGGGATTTTCATGGGGATATTATTCCTAATATTCAGAACTGGAAATAACAGGTGTTGGTGAAGATGTGGAGAAAGGGGAACCCTCTTACACTGCTGGTGGGAAAGCAAACTGGTGCAGCCACTTTGGAAAACAGTATAGAGGCTCCTCAAAAAGGTAAAAATAGAACTGCCCTACAATCCAGCAATTATACTACTAGGTATTTATCCAAAGTATGAAGAAAAACTAATGCAAAGGGATACATGGACCCTGAAGTTTACAGCAGTATTATCAACAATAGACAAAGTATGGAAAGAGTCCTAATGTCCATTGACTGATGATTGGGTAAAGAAGATGTTGTGTACATATATATGTGTGTGTCTTATATATATATATAAGACATGCTAGAGCTAGAGAGTATTATGCTAAGCAAAATAAGTCAATCAGAGAAAGACACATAAGATATGATTTCATTCATGTGGAATTTAAGAAACAAAATGAATGATCAGAGGGAGAAAGAACAGATAAGAAAATCAAGAAACAGACTCTTAACCATAGAGAGCAAACTGAGGATTGTTGGAGAGGTGGGTGGAGGGATGGGTTAAGTAGGTGATGGGAATTAAGGAGGGTGTTTGCTGTGATGAGCACTGGGTGTTGTACGGAAGTGTTGAATCACTATATTGTACACCTGAAACTAGTATTACAGTGTATGTTAACTAACTGGAATTTAAATAAAAAAATTTAATTAAATAAAAAAACTAGGGACATCCTAAATGCCCATTATCTGGGGAAAGAATAACCAAAATATGGTATCCTCATAATCTAGAATATTATTTGGCAATAAAAAGGACAAACTAATTTTACATGTTATATTATGGATGAAGCTTAACAACACTGTGCTACTGAAAGAAGCCAACTTTAAAAGCCTCCTCTTATTTCATTCTCTTCACATGAAATGCCTAAAAAAGACAAATTTATACAGACAAGAAACAAATTAGCACTTGGTTTTCTGGGGAGGGGACAAGGAGTAGGAATTGATTGCACATTGGTCTCAGGGAAATTTTGGGGTGACGGGAGTGTTCTGACTTTTGACACTGTTTGCACAACTCTATACATTTAACGAAAATATTTAAATTGTACACTTAACACCTCTAGAGTTCTATAATATGTAATTTATACCTTGATAAAGCTGTTGAAAATGAGAAGTAGATGTTCAACAGTTGGATAGAATATCTCTCGTGTCCATGGGAGAGGAAATACCAGCTGACAAGGACATTTCAACCTGCTTCACAGGTATACTGAGATGGTAAAGAAAAGTGTGTCAAATAACTGTAGCAGAACACTTGGTTATAATCGTCCTGTTCACCCTGATCTAACTCTATGTTTAGTAATACCCTCCTGAGAGAGTATTTAACTTTGAATGCAAGATTTTACTCTTTGGAATGAATATGCTGACCCACTAATGCAGGCTTTCTAGTAAATATGGGGATTTATTTCTCTTTGTAAATATTAATATTTATATATAATGTACAAATAATATATTCATAAACTCATCTGTAAACATATGTATAGTAGTCTTTTGAAAGTGAATGTCCTGGGGCACCTGGGTGACTCAGTTGGTTAAAGTGTCCAGCTCTTGATCTTGGCTCAGGTCATGATCTCATGGTTTATGGGATTGTGCCCTGTTTTGGGCTCTGCACTAATAGAACACAGCCTGCTTGGGGTTCTCTGTCTCTCTCTCTCTCTGTTTCTCTTCTGCTTGCTTGCTTTTACTCTCTCAAAAGAAATTAAAAATTTTTAAAAATAGTTTAAAAAAAAAGGAAGTGAATGTCCCATGAAACTGACTGGCTGGGTGATAAATAAATTTCTGCAACAGATACTTATTGAACGACTTAATGATATGGAAAGTTTAGGAGAAGTACTTAATATAAAGTAATACAATCTTGGGTTATTTTGTTCCTTGTTATGTTATTGACTTAAGATTTTGTCAAGAACAGCAGTTCTAGGAAGTCAAAATGAGATGGTGTACATAGATGCTCATTATAGCTGTGTCTTTTCCTAATGTGTGTGTATGTGTGTGTGTGTTTTAATGAGTTATAGGAATAGTAATTATAAGATATATAAAAACCTTGAAGAATTAATTCTTGGAATTACTTATATATTATATTTATTATATATGATAAAAATTAAACAAATAGAACTCTTTTAAAAAGAAAAATGGAAATTAAGGTTCTAAAAAGTTATTTCTAAAAAAACAATAATTTCTAAATCGTGCAAGTTTCATATGTATATAAATCCTGCTTTAAAAAAAAAATATATAATTTGAACCAAGCTACGGTAAGTAAAGTATGCTAAGATAAATATCAGTTGCATTCTTAAAGGAAAATAGCTTATCATTAGAAAGTGATAAGCTAAAAAAAAAGAAAGTGATAAGCTATAAATTCAGGCAGTTGAGGAAGTGATAATGGGCATTATAAAGATAAATATAGAAAAAAATAGTTGCAGATGTATTTGTTTTATTTTAACAACAAATGGGATTGTCGCCTCTTTTCTTTCAGTGGTTCCTTTCTTAACCCACAGCCCCTTCTCAGACCCATGTCTTCCAAGCACAGGGTAATCAGCAACTCAAATCTTTGATCCCAAGGAGGGCTCTTCGCCAGAGGAAAAACATGCTCAAGAGTTATTGCGAATCAGAGATTTAAAAACAGAATACAACAAAATACTGCTACCTGATTGTACTTTCATCTAAGAAGTAATGAGGTAGAAGGAATGGGGAGAAGGAAGGAGGGAGGGGAGGGAGTCCCCACTTTAATTGCTCTCTCTGCTCTAGACTTTCTAGTGAGGAAAAGGACCCCAAGGAACACTGAAGACATTTATTGTCTCTAGAGGCTATGCGTGCTCTTCCTTCACTCAGGGAACAGAGGCACCTGTGGGGCTAGATTTTTCAGGACCAAGTGGATGAGTCTGAGAAAGAGGAATCTTTGGCTTTTCTGGCCTCAGAGTCTGGCCCTCATGTTTCACAGTGCCTAAAAGCAAAGGAAATGGAAGGTGGATGTGTAAGGATGCAGATTTGATTCGGGTTTCCCCTCTGACCTTGAAGGCCAGCTAACACCATTAACATTTCTGGGGGGCGGGCCTAAAGATGGAGGTTAAGACTAGTCACGCCCTACATGAAGTTCCTAGTCATGCCCTACGTGAGGGTCCTGGGCCCACTCTGTGATTGGTCAATACTCTAAATATTGTGATTGGGTCCCGCCAAAAGTAACAAGTACTCTGGGCAATGTGAATGGTTAAACCTGCTGTCAATAATATTGTATAATAATAATTGGATCACTGTACCTATGTCGCAATTTCCTGTAACTCCCCCTTCCCAAACTCATAAAAGTCCTACCCCATCTTTGTTCGGGGCTCTCTGGCTCTCTCCGTTCCACCAGCTTGGAGTGAGCAGAGGCCCGGGTTCGAACCTGCAATAAACGACCCTTGCTTTTTGGCTTTGACTCTGGACTCTGGTGGTTCATTTCTGGGGGACTCCCGAATTCTGGGCAT
>NC_043710.1:90094093-90131135 GCF_006229205.1 Suricata suricatta | reverse complement strand
TTCCTGTAACTCCCCCTTCCCAAACTCATAAAAGTCCTACCCCATCTTTGTTCGGGGCTCTCTGGCTCTCTCCGTTCCACCAGCTTGGAGTGAGCAGAGGCCCGGGTTCGAACCTGCAATAAACGACCCTTGCTTTTTGGCTTTGACTCTGGACTCTGGTGGTTCATTTCTGGGGGACTCCCGAATTCTGGGCATTACAGATGTGGGGTTTGGCTTTCAGCTCAAGTTGGCTATTTCCTTTCAGGCCTGTAAGTGTTTTCTCTATAGAGTGCTTTCTTCTCCTCATCTGATGAGTTGTACATGCTAGAGGAGGGTGGGGATATGGGAGTTGGCTCTATTTAAGTTTGGGCTAATACTGCCTTAGACTTCATGGCCTTTTTTTTTCTTTCTTTTTCTCTTTCTTTCTTTCTTTCTTTCTTTCTGCCTTCCTTCCTTCCTTCCTTTCTTTCTTTTAATTTTTTACCTTTATTTCTTTTTGAGAGACAGAGTGGGAGTGGAGGAGGGGCAGAGAGAGAAGGAGACCCAGAATCTGAAGCAGTTTCCAGGCTCTGAGCAAACAGTCAGCATAGAGCCCCGATGCAGGGCTCGAACCCAGGAACTCTGAGATCATGACCTGAGTCAAAGTCAGACGCTTAACTGAGCCACCTGGGCACCCTGGCCCACCCTTAAGACAGTTCCCGATTAATGAACGTCAGTCTTAAAATCTCCCCCACCTTAAAATGGTGATTGCATACATTCAGTTATATTGCAGATATCATTGCTATTCAGAGATTACATTTCATATTGAAAACAGATGGTTAGTTTTAATATTGGTAATTGTCTATTGCTTTTTCCTATGTTTAACCTTATTTTTTCCCCATCCTGTTTTACGGTGTTCCCACTAGATAATTCTGTTTTCAGCTGTCCAGCTCATGACAGAAAAAGCAGTTCTGCAAATCATTCCTACCAATAGGTCATTCCAGAACTTCTGCAAATCAACTTAACAGAGTGTGTGAATTACGTTCTGGTTAAACTAGAATATTAGCACATTCAATAAAATTTTTTTAACAAGGTTGGGTAGGATCAGGGTATAGACCTATGTATATTAAAAAGCAAGAATCATAAGATATTATACGCTATGTATACAGATATAGAAGAGAGTTAGAGATTGTTTTAGTTCTCCAAAATCAAGACCAGGGAGTAGATTTGATATTCAAACTCAGATATAGTCACTGTAAGCTGTATTTTCTGCCCTCTAGTTTATTCTGCCTCTAGTGTTACCTCTTTATTTTTCTTCTGAAGAAGCAGGAAAAATAAATGATTTCCCTCAGAGTCGCACATAGATTAGTGACAGAATTGGACTGACTCCTATTTACAAGTTCTTTACAGGATATAGGTATTATTGGTTTCCAGTGGGGTCTCTGAAGATATTAGCGCTTAGGAAGAGTTCACCTCAGCAAGATTATTCTTTGATCTTTCAGGATTAACTAGCTATCATACTTCCATAACTGAGCTCCTCCTGATGGGAATCCCTTGCATGGAAGGCCTGGAAAATGTGCTTTTCATCTTCTTTCTGGCCTTCTCCTTCTTCACCTTGCTGGGGAACCTGCTCATCTTCCTCACCATTCTGGTTTTCTCCAACCTGCACACCCCCATGTATTTCTTCCAGGGAAACCTGTCTGTGTTTGATGTTTTTTTCCCTTCAGTGAGTTCCCCCCAAATGATGCTCAACCTAACGGGGCATCTCTTACCAGGGCTGTGCCTGCCAGCTCTTCTTCTACCACTTCCTGGGTGGCACCGAGTGCTTCCTGTACACTGCGATGGCCTACAACCTTTTTGTCACCATTTGCCACCCCTTTTGATACATGGTCATCATGAGCTGCAGGATATGCACCATCATGACTCTTGGCATCTGAGTGGGGAGCTGTCTGCATGCATCTGCCCTCACGTTCCTCATCTTTACGTTACCCTTCTGTGGCCCCCGGCGAGATGGACAGTTTCCTCTGTGATATCCCGGTGGTGCTGCCCCTGGCCTGTGCAAACACCTCTCTAGCTCAGACAGTTAGTTTCACCAGCGTAGGTGTTGTTGCGCTCCTGTGTTTTCTTATTATCTTCACTTCTTACACTCATCTTGTTATCTCTATATTGAAAATCAGCTCCTCAGAAGGGAGATGCAGAGACTTCTCAACCTGCAGTGCTCATCTTGTTCCTCTATGGACCAGTGGTCCTCATTACCCCTGGCTGGATTCTGTGTCAGGTGTTAAATAATATTGTTACCCCTTCCTTGAATCCTGTGATATATACCTTGAGAAACAAGGATGTAAGGTTGACTCTGAGAAACGCAGTAATCCAAGGAGTACATACTTGTGGGGCATAAGCTTTTATGTCATTATCTGTCCCTACGACTTTGCCTTGTATTTATCTGGGGCAACTAGTCCCTTATAGTTGGTGTGATTGCTAAGTGAGGTTTGGGACAAATAGGTGAATTTAAGTAGATGCTGGTATGATTTATGTGGATATATTTATATAATTGTTTAATCAACAAAAATCTTTTACACTGCTGACTATATGCAAAGCACATTTCTATGTATTTTATAAATATATCTGTATGTAATTACCATCATTGTCATACAGAGTAGATAGTATTATCCCAATACTATATTGGGATAATATATACATATAAGAGGATATTAAGGCATTGAGAGGTTTAAGACACTTCCCCAGTGTCACACAGTTAGAAATATGCTGAGCTAGGGTGTGAAAAGAATGTTCTTTCTGGGGCTAATGCTGCTGCTGTAATGTAAGGATTATAGTGTAGGAATGAAAAATTTCAGGGGGCTGCTGAGGGCGGGCACTGTGTAGGAATGAAAAATTTCAGGCCCTAGAGTGACCGTGGAACTAAAGTCGTTTTTCAAGTAGAAGTTGTTTAAATCCCAGTATGTGGTTTAAGATAAGCTGAAATGCTTCCCTCCCTAAAGTGCAACCATGTGAACTCTGTTGTTTTGCTTATCTGACATTGCCAGATGTATGTCGTTAAACTTGTAATGGTCTCTGCTGACTCCGCTGTTTTGCCTGCCTGACATTGCCAGATGTGTGTTGTAAAACTTATAATGGAAAAATACCTGTGAAGAAAAAAAAAAAAAGAAAACCCTATAAGAACCCCGCTTCAATCTTCTTCGGGGCTCTTCTTCGGGCCTCTACCCCTGTGTGGCATAAGAGTTGAGCCCCAACGCGTTGGTCCTTGAATAGAGCCTCATGTGTTTTGCATCAAGTGACGACTCTTGTGATTGCTTGGGGTGAGCGCCAGTACCCAGCTGACAGCGGTAGGGTCTCCTTTTGGAGTCCTTACAATAGCATAAATACGTACTTCTTCCTGAAATTTCTTGTCAATTAGTTTTCAGTGTACAGGTCTTCACTTCCTTGACTAAATTAATTCCTAGATATTTTATTCTTTTGGATACTATTGTAAGTGGGATTGTTTATTGTGGGGAGCTGCCAGAGAACAAAGACCAGCCTCCTGCAGGCAGGGCAGTGTCATCACTCCCCAGCTCAGCACTGGAGACAGTCAGGCTGGGCTTTCTTTTTTTTTTTTTAATATTTTATTTATTTTTAACACAGAGAGAGACAGAGGATGAGAGGGGGAGGGGCAGAGAGAGTAGGAGACACAGAACTGGAAGCAGGCTCCAGGCTCTGAGCTAGCTTTCAGCACAGAGCCTGACACGGGGCTCGAACCCACGAACGTGAGATCTGACCTGAGCCGAAGCCAGAGGCTTAACCGACTGAGCCACCCAGGCGCCCCATGGCTGGGCTTTCTTATCGGCCCCTCAGGCGCTGTGCTAAAATCGCAGTTTTGATTTCCCCTTTACCCTAGTCTTTTCCTAAAAATCACTTGACCCTGTTTCCTAGCAACCGACCTACTCAGCTGCCTTGTTTCCTGCCTTCTATCTTTTATAAGATGTGTGTTTTCTCTCAATATATGAAGCTTGATCAGAGACTTTGTCTTGCCTCCATTCTCTGTGCCCCCTGCCCCCCAATTCTCACTCCCTCCCTCAAGACCTGCATTGACTGACCTGAGGGACGTGTCAGTTTATTTAACATCTGTTTGAGAAATTTCATTGCCAAAAGTATATATACAGAAATACAGTTGATTTTGTATATTGATCTAATCTGCAGTCTCTCTGAACTCTTCCATTAATTCTGACAGGTTTTTAGTGGATTCCATAGTATTTTCTCTACACACGATTATGTCACTTACAAATAGAGATACTCTTTTTGTTTTATCACATGAATGCTTTTTAGATCTTTTTTCTTATTTATTTATTTATTTAAATTTTATTTAAATATATTAGTTAACTTATAGTGTAGTATTGGTTTCAGAAGTAGAATTGAGTGATTCATCACGTGCATATAACAGCCAGTGCTCATCCCAACAAGTGCTGTTCTTAAAGCCCATCACCCATTCACCCAACCCCCACCCAGCACCCTCTTTGTTCTCTATATGTAAGAGTTTCTTATGGTTTGCCTCCCTCTCTGTTTTTATCTTATTTTTCCTTCTCTTACCCTATGTTTATCTGTTTTGTTTCTTAAATTCCACATATGAGTGAAATAACATAAAATTAATTTTCTCTTACTGAGTTATTTCATTTAGCATTATAAATTCTAGTTCTATCCACGTTGTTGCAAATGGCAAGATTTTGTCACTGAGTAATATTCCTATATATGCGTGTGTATGTGTGTGTGTGTGTATACATCTTCTTTATCCATTCATCTATATATATAAAATATTCCTATATATGTGTGTGTGTTTGTATATATCTTCTTTATACATTCATCTATATATAAAATATTCCTATACATATGTGTGTGTGTATCTTCTTTATCCATTCATCTATATATATAATATTCCTATATATATGTGTGTGTGAGTGTGTGTGTGTGTGTGTGTGTGTGTGTGTGCGTCTTCTTTATCCATTCATCAGCTGATGGAATTTGGACTCTTTCCATAATTTGGTTATTGTTGATAGTGTTGCTATAAACATTGGGGTGCATGTGCCCCTTCAAATCAGCATTTTTGTAGCCTTTGGATAAATACCTGGTAGTGCAATTGCTGGATCATAAGGTAGTTCTATTTTCAATTTTTTGAGAAACCTCCAGAGTGGTTGCCTGGAGTTTGCATTCCCAAAAAGAGTGTAAAAGGATTTCCCTTTCTCCACATCTGTTGGTTCCTGAGTTGTTAGTTTTAGCCATTCTGACAGGTAAGTGGTGGTACCTATTTGTGGTTTTGATTTGTCTTTCTCTGATAATGAGTGATGTTGAGCATCTTTTCATGTGTTTGTTAGCCATATGGGTATCTTCTTTGGAAAAGTGTCTATGTCTTTTGCCCATTTTTTCATTAGATTATTTGTTTTTTTGGGTGTTGGGTTTGATACATTCTTTATAGATTTTGGGTAGTAACCCTTTATCCAATATGCCATTTGCAAATATCTTTTCCCATTCTGTTGGTTGTCTTTTTGTTTTGTTGATTGTTTCCTTCACTGTGCAGAAGCTATTTCTCTTGATGAGGTCCAAATAGTTCATTTTTGCTTTTGTTTCTCTTGCCTCTGGAGACATGTCTAGTAAGAAGTTGCTGTTGGGGCCCCTGAGTGGTGCAATCTGTTAAGCAGCAGATTTTGGCTCATGTCATGATCTCATGGTTCACAAGTTCAAGCCCTGTGGCATGTTCTGTGCTAACTGCTTGGCACCTGGACCCTGCTTTGGATTCTGTGTTTCTGTCTCTCTCTGTTCCTCCCCTGCTCAAACTCTGTTTCTCTCTCTCTCTTTGTCTATCTCTGTCAAAAATAAGAAATAAAAAACAAAACATTTAAAAAATTTAAAAAAAGTTGCTGCAGCCATGTTCAAACAGGTTACTGCCTATGTTCTCCTCTAGGATTTTGATGTTTTTTTAACTTCCATTTAGGTCTTTCATTCATTTTAAACAATAAATTCATTTTTATATTTGGAAATACTTGATTAAAATTTGGGAATTTAATTTCTGTTTAACTTTATGATAGCTAATCTATTGTCTTGTTATTTAATATTTTAATGCATTCCCAATATTAATCTATCTGTGGACTCTTAGAATAAACTAGTCATTGATATTGGGCTTTTTTAGTATTTAGTATAGTATTCAAACAAGTAAAATTCACTTGTTTGAATTTTATTCAGAGATTCATATTGATTTTAATTATGGATTTGTTGACATGTTTTTAAAACCAATTTTTAGTTTCCCCTGTTACCTTTATAAAATAAATCAGATAAAAATACTGATTAAAATTTGTGTGCTCTGGGAAAGAGAATACAGGAGGATTACCTGTTTCTTCAAATAGTCTATAATGTCTTCTGGCTGTAATGTGATTTTTATAAGTAGATCTTAAAAATGCTTTTCTTTTTTTCATAACTATCAATTTATTCTGATTTTCTATTTTTCCCTTGAATTGTTCTTTTAATGAACACTTTTCTACTGAAAATTCTATTGTATTTAAGTCAATGACTTTGACACTTTAGCTAGTTTTAATCATCTCGAGTCTGGGATTAGAGATAGCAATTTAAAAATACCATTCCTGTGTGTCATCTTCCAGAGATTCTGATTCATAAAGTCTGAAGAGAGGACCAGAAATCCCTGTTTTTGACAAGCAATCTCAAGGGATTAATTTGGGCTTTCAAGTTGATCAGAATAACTATCTTAACTTTTTCCCTTTGTATCGTTATTATATTCACATGCCCAATCTTCTGTTTTATTTTGCACTTTCTCACTGTCTACATAAAATAACTTTCCCAAAAGTTTGTCTTTTATTCAGTTAATTCCTGAAAGAAAAACTTTTAAATCCATTTATTGGTTATCTTGACATTTGGTTTTGAGGTGGAAGATGCTGTATTGAATCTTGGTAACTCATGGATTCCAATATCATTCATGTCTGTCTTTTTTTTTTTTTTTAAAGCTTGGGTCTTTTCTCTTGTTTTGTATAAAATTGTATGCATGATATTGTCATCCACATGATTAATTATAAAGAGCTGTAGATTTTTTTTAAGTTTATTTGTTTTGGGAGAGAGAGTATATGCATGAGCTAGGGAGAAAGAGAGAGAGAGAGGGAGAGAGAATCCCAAGCAGGCCCCATGTTCTCAGCACTGAGCCTGATGCAGGGCTGGAACTCCTGCACCATGAGATCATGACCTGAGCCGAAACCATGAGTCAGATGCTTAACCAACTGAGCCACCCGTGCACCTCAAAAGAAGTAGATTTTTTAAAATGTTGCTGTTTAAATGATTGTTTTATACCTTAGTTGTTAGAGAATATGAATGATATGTTTTACATTTTAGACTTGATTAAAAGTATTTTTATATTCTAACATATGATCAAGTTATGTCATTGTCCATATATACCAGCATCAAAAACAGGCTTGCACTGTGCTAAAATTTTAAAACCAATTTAAGCATTCGATTTTTTTGAACTTCACAATTTGTTTATCATTTTAATATTTTCTGATACTATACTATTTAAGGACAATAGCATACAAAATTATGGTAATATGTAACTTGAGGCATAGACATTATTAATACTCAGGCTGTAACTGAGGAGGGGAAAAAGCCTCTAAATTTTACCATTCGATTTCTGAATGGGAGTTTTTCTTACTTTTACGAAAAATCTTAATCAAGTTTCTCTTTATCTAGATAAACTTGACTCCTCTTCCTAGAGACCATGCACCTCTCACTTGCATCACCTACAGTGCTTTAGTTACAGTGTTTTCTCCTTATTTATTCTATATGTCCAAGGAGAGACACCTTCTTTCTCCCTCTAACTGCAGCTCTCCAGCTATGTTGTATGGAGAAATTGCTATCTGCCAATGGCTGTAGGAAGGAGCACTGATGGAAGAGAACGTGTATGGGAAGATGACGTAGTCAGAGTCAGAAAGTTATGGATTTGGGACCAGACCCCAGACTTACTCTTCCTCATTCTTTCTTCTTCTTTAACCTGATTTTTCTTATTATTAGAGGTCAATTCATGGGGCGGCTATGATTTCTAGTCTGTCTCTATATTTATCTCTTTTTGCTGTTCCAAATAATACCTATCTGTATTCTTACTATTGGGCAGTTCTCCAGATTCTGAGATTTTTTTTTTCAAAATCATTTTATATTATTGATTTCTGGCATGATTCCATGTTTCGAATGTCCTTCTACAGATTTTAATTAGGAAAATTGTATAAGATGTGGCTAGTGTGCCACCAGGTCAACTCATAACCTCTCAAATGGAAACATGTTATTATAAAATGTACTTCATCTACGGGACTTATTCCATATTGGTTTTTAAAAATATTTTTAACGTTTATTTATTTTTGAGATAGAGAGAGACAGAGCACAATTGGGGAGCACAAGGGTAGAACACAAGGGGAAGGGCATATAGTGAGGGAGACACAGAATCAGAAGCAGGCTCCAGGCTTTGAGCTGTCAGCACAGAGCCCGTTGTGGGACTCAAACTCATGAACCATGAGATCTGACCTGAGCTGAAGTCCAACACTCAACTGACTGAGTCACCCAGGCACCCCTTCCATATTGGATTTGGACTTACATTTATTACTTATACTGCCTGTCTTAACAATTTTGGACTTATTCCATATTGGTTTTGATGGAGAACTTGTCAATTTCTATGGCAGAGTATAGAAAGCTTGTTATCAATATTTAGAACGTAGCCTTCTTCAGCACATTACTAGGTATTACATATGTATATATACATACATGTGTGCTCATTCAAAGAAAATGAAGAAAACCTCATTAATCTGTTTCTTTAATAAAATAATAGTTTTGCATCACTTGTGTTTGAATTGCATCTACTTATCAATGAATTAAATGCAATAAATAAATTAAACTCACTATAAATGGTTGATCCGTTTTGATTGAAATGACATTGAAGGAATCACATGTTGTAAGTCAGGTTAGCTACCTCTCTCAATTTGTAAATTTCACTTGTGGGATAAATTGGAATCTCAACCATTTCTCACTCTTTAGCAACTGTATAAAAATGTCTTATTGCCTTTCTTTTAAAAATAATCATAAACAAAACCAGATGCTGCATATAAAAGCAAATGTGTGGGGCGCCTGGGTGGCTCAGTTGGTTAAGTGTCTGACTTCAGCTCAGATCATGATCTCACAGGTCACGAGTTTGAGCCCCGCGTTGGGCTGTGTGCTGATAGCTCAGAGCCTGGAGTTTGCTTCAGATTCTGTTTTCCTCTCTCTGCTCTCCTTTCTTTGCTCATGCTCTCTCTCTCTCTCCCTCTCTCAAAAATAAATAAATATTAAAAAAGAAACTTAAAAAAGCAAATGTGTTTTCTTAAGGCAATGGTATTTGAGAACTCATAGTATTTATGCATTAAATTCTACCTTTGAGAGTCATCTGGACTTTTAAACTGCAGAGGTTTTAGCTTCTATTAACTTCTGTCTTTCACAGATCAGGCTATGTTCTCCTAGTTGTACTGTGCCTCAAGTACCACCTGTTTGCATCTGCATAAAGCCTTGGATCCCTTCAATCCTACCATGACCCTTATCCTAGTTCTTCCTGATGATGGATCATTGTACAGGCGAGCCCTCCCCTAGCTCCACCCATAAGCTCTGTACCTTCTCCCATGCTCACATATTCAAACTATGCTATGTCCTCACAACGATTCTCCGTGCACTACTGACCTCTTCCTTAACTCTTCCTTTTGTCTTCTGCAAAAATCTTCTTTAGAATGTTACACTTCCTGTCCTAACTGAAAGAAGATTCTTTCTTTCAGGAGAATTTGTATTTGTTTCATCTTAAAATTCCACAGGGAGCCAAAAACCTGCTGTGTTAGTTGACATATTGGTAATTAAGTTCATTGCTGACAGTGCCTCTGATTTTTCAAGTAACCCAGAAATGCAGGTATGTATGTGCAGTTTACCATTTTTAAATGTTGCAATTAATGTGATAGGAAAAAAATTTATTATCAAAAGCCTACTCACAAAGTCAAGTTCGAACTTCTTTAGTTCATTATTCCTGTTATGCAAAACCTCTTCTACCGTAGAAGTCCAAATAGGTCTTCTGTACTCATTCTTATTATCAGTTATTCTCACAGTCATGACTAAACACTCACTGAAATCTTTGGTAGCAAGAGAACTTTCTTTCACTAACCCAAGTCTACTCCAATATCAGATCTTCCATGATGAGCCATTAACCTCCTGGCCTCAAGCTCTCTTACCTGAGAACTGCCATCACCTTTACCTGCCCCATTTCTGAACATTCAAAGTTGAACACCCAATTCTGAAGAGAACCTTCTGTCTTCCAGATCTGTCACCCCATTCTCCAACTAGATTTTCTCTTCTACCTCATTGAAATCTCCTGTCCACAATTTTTCTCCCTACTGGTTTCTCCTGGTTTTTCCTTCTTCATTTTTGAATATATAGTTCATATGTCTTCTTTCTATTGTGTTCAGATAGCTTTCTTGGTGCTTATTCCCATCATCCTCAATGCCCTCAGCCTAATCTTTCTACAGCATTCTCTCCCCTAATTTCCATAAATTTATCACAAAGAAAACCATGACCCAAGGTTGAGTGTGCAAACTTCTTAGTAGACCAGCCTCCTGTCCTTTCATCTGTTCTCATCCACAATCACTCTTTCCACACACACCCCTACTCCAGTCATTTCACCATACTAAAATTCTGAGAGCTATTTTATAGTTTGTGTTTCTAGATCATTCCAAGAGCATCTTTCACTTCCTCTTCTAAGCTCCCATGTTATAGATATGGATAGCCTCCCAATGTTATAGACAGGATGTAGATGTATAACTAGAATCTCATCCCTGTGAGTGCTAGTGTCATCATCTTTAAAACTGGTGTCAAAACTCATACCTCACAGCTTTCTTTAAGATTGTGTTGGAAGAACTAAATGAGATAATGTATACTAAGCATCTTATGCAATATCAGGACCATGGTAGGCTTTCCAAAGGGGTAGCTTTCTATCATTCCCATTCTTATCTATCAATAAGCTCAATTATCTTCTATTCTGGGAAGCTTTCCCTAATCCAGTTTAACTGCATTGATTTCTTCTTGCTTTGTGCTATCACTGTGTCTAATACATTATTACTGTTGAACTTAAAATAGGAATTTGAAGTTTGTTAATGCAACCCTCTCTAGCCCACATTCACAAAAACACTAGCCTGAAACTGCCTGTGGACAGAGACTGTACCTTAGGCACCTACCATAGTACACAGGAAAATAGAAGGAGCTAAATATATTTTTGAAATAAATTGAATTAATTTTACTTAAAAGTTTTTAAAATTTTATTTAGTTTTTGAGAGAGACAGACAGGGCATAAGTGGGGGAGGGGCAGAGAGAGGAGACACAGAATTGGAAGCAGGCTACAGGCTCTGAGCTGTCAGCACAGAGCCTGATGCAGGGCTTGAACTCACCAACCATGAGATCATGACCTGAGCTGAAGTTGGACGCTTAGCCTACTGAGCCGCCCAGGTGCCCTGAATAAATTGTACTATAAACAATGATCCAACTTTTTTTGTTTTCTCACTTCACATTTTTTTCACGTCCAGTAATCAGTATTAATGTTATTCTTAATAAATTGATTTGCTTAATGAATATAATTGCAGATACACATTGACTTTTTTCTTTTAGTTAACAGACCAGGGTCTTAGATCTTCCATGCAATACTGTGAATAACCCAAACTATCTGTCCACATTCACCAATTGTTTCTAAGGCTATACTCATTGGTTCCCATATACACATTCAGTTCTGTGTCATTGTTACCATCTAAGGCTTCGGGGAGTGGCTGCACCACAGTACATGGAGAGTGGTTTTCTAAGTCAAGTTTTAGAGCTAGATGTAGACTGGACAAGCTCAATTTCATATGGGCAATGAGTTCATATGGGCAAAGAGATGGCTCTCGCATCTTCCAAAATTCCCTGACACTTTTTATGCTAAGGAATTTCTTCAAGACCAGGCAAAGATTTTTATTTCAAAATTAGATTGCAAGAGGTAAACTTTTGGGATTAATAATCAATGTGTAATAAACATAATGATATCCTAGTTGCAGAAAACATGTGATATTCTTACCTTATCTTTAATCTAACACTTAATAACTGTAGGCCTTGTAACATCCTGATTCCCATTTTTAGGGTGGCATGATTCTGATCTCTGGACGATTGCTCTGGTCAGCCATGGGTTGTGATCCCAATTTAGCTCCACAAATTTTATGTTTACAAGATATTTTTCCAAATGAAATAATCTGGATGTCATTAGTACATTTTGGTTTCTTAGGAGTTTTTTTTTTATTTTTCATAAATACTTTGTAGGAAATCAGGAAAGTCTAATTCAGAGACTGTTATTTGGATATTATTTAAAATCACAGAGCTGTCTTACAATTAATACAAAGAAGAATCACCTGTCAGACATAGTTATGTGTGATAAATCTAGAGAAGAGATTAAAAGGATGGAATAGTGCCCTATTGGGCCAAGATGATATATCTTCGTGGTTTTGAATAAGAGGAAAGGCGTAATGGATTATTATACTAACGAAAATCTTGTAGAAATGTTATTAAATATTTTATAGGGCATAAAATAATTCTAGTACCATTTCATTCTGCCTATTGTAGATTCCTATATGATACTCATTCCTCTGGTCCTGCCTTTCCACTTAATACACTAATTTAAGTTCTATTCAGAATAGATGGTGCATCATGCAGAAAAATTAAAATAAGACACTTGATTTTCGAATCCTGCCATGGAGATTGACCTCTGAATCAAGGTTAAATGCCCCATTCGGTCGGCAGATGGCAACATTGGGACATCGACAAGCTATGTTCAGTTTTGCATTGAAAGGCAGCAATAAAGATGCTGGAACTGAATTGAGAAGATAAAGAATGGTTGGAAAAATGATTAGAACCACGTGAGAGAGGTCTGGACAAAAACATGGTTTCTAATAATACTACAACACGTAAACCTCTTTCTAGAGAAACAGCTTCAAATTACTATCATTTTTACATGTTGGTGCCACTATATGCATTGTTCTGTGTGCCACAGAAGTAATTGAGGTAGGAAGAGAGAAATTCTTGATGGGTGTATGGCTGGCAAAGGTTGCAAGACCCCACACTGCATTTACAAAATGCAAAAAATACTGGGACGCTAATGCACACACCTGCTGTAGCCCATAACTTCATTATTCCCTGTATTAGCTACCAAAGACGGAAGGAAACTGGACATTTCCTTTACCATAGAAAGAGGCTCCTTTATCAAGAAGCCCCAGGGACTAATTTTACTCTAGAAATTGTGTGGCGATAACATGTTACCAAGTTTTAGTTTCAGCAAAAGGAAACGATACAGGGAATTTCTTAGCTATAGGATAGTATCACCATTCTTTGATCAACTTGCAGCAAGAGATACTGTTGGGTATTGCCAAGTCCCTTTTGATATGATAAATGAAAATATTCACAAAACTCTGAGTCTTGAGAAAACGTATAGTGCCGTATTTCTGTCATTGATTTTTTTGATCACATTTATAAATTTTTCCCAGTAAATGTTACTTTAATAATGGGAACTTTTAGGACACCCCCTCTTACTGAGGACATTGTTCTGTGTCGTCTGAAATGTAACTTATGCTATCTTAAACGGTTTCCCATTTGGTTACCTTGGTTGAGAATTTGTTGCCTTAATTATAGTATTTAAACATAAATTTGTATTTTGGGGAAAGTATCACTATTTGAAAATTTTATTTTGGGGCAGAATTGTTTTCCTTTTCTTAGTTCTAAACCTCAGAATCTTCCTGGTATAAACTGAAACTGGGAAAGAGGGAAGGAAGAGCCTGACCACTCCAGATTGTAAGGGAACTTAACGTGACAGGCTCATCCTAGGTTGACGGCAAGGCCAGTAGATCTCCATGTCTGCTCCCTACATCTGAATTGTTTGTACAGAGGCCTTAATGGGGGTTAGTCACCTGTACCACCTATGTGGTTATCTAGGTTTGGATAGAATGCCCTTATGAAGTAAGTGTCTCCATTGAGAGCATTAAACACAATAGTCTAGGGGCGCCTGGGTGGCTCAGTTGGTTAAGTGTCCAACCCTTGATTTTGGCTCGGGTCATGACCTTGTGGTTTGTGGCTTCAAGCCTTGCGTCAGATTCTGTGCTGACAGTGTGGAGCCTGCTTGGGATTCTCTCTCTCTCTCTTTCTCTCTCCCTTTTTCTTTGCCCTTCCCCCTTTCTCAAAATAAATATATAAATGAATACAATAAACATGATAGTTTATGATAATGAACAGTTAAAAAACAATATTTCTATCAGTAGGTTAAGTACATTCTGAGGCTGTAACATGGATTTTTTTGGTAGCTACTTTAATTGAAATAGTTATCTATATTTATTGATATGGAAAAGATTTAGGGAATAAGAAAATTAGAGTACGAATAATAACTTCAAATAATGCCACTTGCATAAATTTATATATATGTGGGTGCTTTATGTGTGTGCTTGGTAGAAAGATGTCCACCAAATTATTATGAGTGGTTCTTAGTGGGTAGGGAGATTTTTAATGGATAAAAATACTTGTTGTGTGTTGGGGGGATTCTTTACTTATGGCATCATTAGCGTCTTACTTTTAATAATTATGTAGTTCTTGAGGTGCCTGGGTGGCTCAATCAGCTCAGGTCATGAACTCACGGTTTGTGAGTTCAAGCCCTGTGTTGAGTTCTGTGCTGAGAGCTCAGTGCCTGGAGCCTGCTTCAGATTCTGTGTCTCCCTCTCTCTCTGCCCCTCCTTTGCCCATGCTCTCTCTGTCTCTCAAAAATGAATAAACATTAAACAATTAAAAATAAAATAAATGAAAAATGATGTAGTTCTTAAAAGAAAAAAGTAACAGTTCTCTTAAATGAATCTTCTAGTACATGTTCTCACCTAATGTGATTGGAACCTACTAAGTCCACCATGTAAAGCTAGATTAAAAAGAAGGAAATTCAATGAACTCTAAATACACACTCAAAAGTAAAAATGATAAAAACCAGAAGAAGACTTCCAGGGGGGATGTAAAGTAGGAATCAGAGGATAAGGAACAATAGCACAACTAATTCTAGAATTTCAGGAAAAGCCAGAAAATAACCTCTAAGAGAAAAATCCTAAAAAGTATCAATTTATGTCTTCTGTTAAAAGAATTTGTGTGTGTGTGTGGTACATTCTGGGTGATTTTCGGAGTTAAATCTTCTGGTTCAGCAATTTATTCTCTTTTATCTGCTATTCAGACATAGATTGTATTGAATTTTTAATTCAATAATATTATTTACATAAGCTTTCTATTGGCTTCTTTTCATAATTTTTCTTGCCCTTATCTCAATTTCTTGTTTGTGTCATTATAATACTATCTCTTTAATTGCCTTTTTTATACTTAAATTCTTTTAGACATCTCATCTTAAAATTTCATAACCTATAACTTAACTGATGTTTAAGTTGTTTTGTATGTCTTTTCAGAGTACTGGTTTCCTTGAATAGTTGATGTAAACTCTTATAAATCAGTTCTTGGTTGTGAACCCCCACTGAGGGGGGGTGATTATTTTGTGGGTGTGGCTCTGGGGTAGAGCAGATTTGGGTTATGCAGCTCTGGTCTGAGCCCAATTTGGGCAGAGTAGCACTGGCCCCCAGCCTCAGATGGGTGCTATGGGTGTCTGGGCCAAGTGTTTTCAATTTCTTGTTCATAGAGAATTATTTTTGCTTATTTTCATCTTCAGTTCTTTTTCTTAATGTTTATTTAATTTATGGCAGGGGAGGGGTGTAGCATGAGTGGCAGGAGCAGAGAGAGAGAGGATCCAAAGCAGGCTCTGTGCTGAGTGCAAAGAGCTTGATGTGGGATTCAACCCATGAACCATGAGGTCATGACCTGGGCTGAAGTCAGATGCTTAACTGACGGAGCCACCCAGGTGCCCCTTCATCTGCAATTCTATATTATATTTTTCTATAATTTCTTTGTGTTTAGAGAAAGAGATCAAAGTTTCAGTTTATGCTCTTTCTTCTGGAGTCAGATGCCCAAGATTTAATTTTTTTGTTGTTGTTTTCGTACATTATAACTTCTTAAGCTTTTGGTACTTCTGTTTTTCCAACACCCTGTAATGACCCTGGAATTAAGAGGAAGTAGTGGCTTATGACTCACTGAAATATAACTACACTGGGAAATTTGTCTTTTCACATTCTATGCCTAAAATGAATAAAACCCAGATGGGAAAAAGTGAAGAGTGAAAGTTGGGAATAAAAGTAGACAGCAGGTTGATTGTGTAGGGCTTTTAACTAATTTAAAGAAGATGTATAGTGAGCAATATCAGTATCAAGAAGTGGGTACAAGACAGTACTAATGAGCTGGAGGCCAGTGTGGGCCCCTGAGGGCATGCGCTAGAAAACCCCACAACAGCGCTCCATCTCACCACTGTGAGATAATCTGGTGTGTGTCCTCAAGAGATAAGAGGAAACTGACCTGCATGTCAAATCAACATGCACTATTTGACATGATTATCTCACTTCCCATCAGAGTATCATTTATCTCTGAGGACTTTTGTCACTTATGATTAGGTAGATATTCACTTCTGACCATGTTTCTGGTTGTTTTGTTCCTATATAGACTTTGCTACAATAATTAAGAGTTATTTGGTGATTTGCTACTGTTGACACAATAACTGTCCTTGATGGTATCTGATCGTTCATTTTTCCTTCAGTGGAAGCCATCTTGTTTCCACTGAGGAACTCCACTGCGACTTTTGACTTGGGAAAGCAGTGGTAAGAAGAGAAAAAAAAAAGAGAGAGGTAAGGGCGTAGAAACTGTAATATCACAGGTCTTTCACTGTGTTGTAGTTCTGAGTTCCTTAGGCCACAGCCCAGCCTGTGCGTGAGTCTCTCCTCTCTCTTGTTGGATCATCAGGACACACTAGCAATGGGAGACTCTTCCTAGTATCTCTTCTCAGTCATCCCCTTGGAAGTTGTCCCCTCAGGACTATGTGTCCTTTCTGCAGCTTCTGAGCTGCCTCAGAGGCTGATGGCCTCTGATCATTTCAACACCTGCTACTCTTGGACAGCAGGTGTCTAGACAGACTGTTTCTCTTCCAACTTGTGTATCCACAGAGGAGAGAATGAGAATGAGTTGCCACCCGTAGAGCTTAGATGACCTTACAATTTGATAAACTGATAGCAGGACCTAGCTCATCCGGCTTTAAACACTGATGCAGGAGAGGAAGCACAGCATTCCTAGTGAGAAGTCACAAAAGAACCCAGGCCCAGCGCCGGAGGCCCACCACTGTATGGGCTATGTGTGTAAGAGGTAAGGCAACGTGTATGAGCATTCTTTAGCATCTTTTATTAATCATGTGGACCCCTGCTCTCAGTTTTCCTGCAGCGGGATCACATGAATTGTATTCTACAATGGAGAATCTCAACAGCCAGATTCTGGTTGCTCGGCGACACACCGCCAAGAAGCAGGCAGCTTTAGAAACATGCCTCATGTATGACCAGTCGATGCTGTTCTTTTCATTAGTGTGATACACTTTCATCTCTGGGTCTGGAGGTGAGTGGTAGAATCTAGCTGGGAAGCGCCCTCCTCCCAAGGGGGTAGGCCACACTTCTCCTTCTTGTTTCTTCTCCTTATACTTTATGATATTCCTCCACAAAGTTGTGAAGCTATACCAAACATTTAAAAGATTTATAACATAGAAATCTACACTTCAAGATTAGAGTTTTCATAGGACAAGGGACATTCGCGGAAGAAGGTAAACCCTTTGCAGAGTGGTCACCTCCTTCTGGATGCTCCCACTTCACAATCTTGTTTCATTCCCTTCAGGTCCCCACCCTTCTGAAAATTCTTTTTCTAACTCTGTCATCTAACTAGTCACCAAATGTCTACAAGCCTGATTCCTACTTAACCTCCATCACCTCACCTCCAACATTATTGTCTCCTACCAGTTTCAACTATTTCTCTTTGCTTATCTTGATGTCCATAAATGAATGTTGAATCCAGGCCTGACAAACTTCCCATGTGAAAACATTAATTTTGGGGCTCAATGTAGTCTACTGTGATGAGAGAGAAAGAATATATTTTTTAAATTGTGTCAACTTGCAAGATTGTCTCTTTCAGAATGCCTTTTGTTTTATTAGGCAGAACACATGTAATTTTTTTTCCTACATTTTCCCTTTCAGTTCTGCCTCACTATTTTCATAAAAATCGGCAACAGGCTTAAGAGTGAGTCATACCATTTTCAATTTCCTCATGCTGGCTGCTTGGAAAGTACATGATTAAATTCTCAGGCATCAGTGGCTAAATTATTTCAGTAATAGAGTCAGTGTGTGTGAAAATATAATTTTCTTTAAACAATCAAGAGTCCTTGAATTTTGCTCTTTTTAATAGAAAAAGAACTGGAAAGGAGATAATATAATTCTCACCCACCTGAATATAATGAGATATTATCCTTTTGTGCCAATTGAGGGAAGCTATTCTCTAGATAAATGTCCCTTTATGTAAAAAAAAGAATCATCTATTTTTGTTTCACGTATAGGAATTGGAAAAGATTTAATTTTTAGTGATGTCTTCTAAAAAATTTTAAAACCCAATGTTCTGAGATAAGGGAGATATGCAATTTAGTAAATGGTTTGCAGAGATATTGTCTCCTTTCCTGCTTTCTCCACAGAAATGAGAAAAGAATAAAAAATTGTTTAGTTTGGGGACATCGAATGAAGGATAGCAGTTGACTATCTGACATTCTCATAATGAGCTACATTTACTTTTAAAGCACGGGTTCCAGGAAATATGCACACTATAAAATAGGATTTAGCAACGAAGTTAAAGACATATCACTAGTTAAACCACAGGTCTTTGAAAGTGGCTAAGAAAATAAAGATTTCTTTAGAAATTCTTTTTTTTTCCATTTGCAACTATGGGGATGGAACGAGAGGGTATGATGCTAAGCGAAATTAGTCAGAGAAAGACAAATATCATATGACTTCACGCATATGAGAAATTTAAGATACAAAACAGATGAACATCAGGGAAGGGAAGCAAAAAGAATATAAAACAAGGAGGGGGACAAAACATAATAGAATCATAAATATGGAGAACAGAGGGTTGCAGGAGGGGTTGTGGGAGGGGGGATGGGCTAATTGGGTAAGGGGCATTAAGGAATCTACTCCTGAAATCATTGTTGCACTATATGCTAACTAACTTGGATGTAAATTTTAGTAATTAATTAATTAAAAATAAAAGAAGTTCTTTTTTTATGAATAAACTTTCTTTTAACTGTTTTATTCAGAATTTGTTTCACATCTCTGTTTCTCAGGTTAAAGATCAGGAAGTTCAACAGGACGGTCACACAAATTCAGTAGCTGAATCAGGGTAAAAAGGAAGGCTCTGGTTCTGGGTTTCTGTCTATGACCACAAAGAATTGTGGTTTGGTGGGTAGTTCTCTCTGGGAAGCTCCCCCACTGAGGTAATTTTTGGTATTACAATTCCACTGCAAGTATAAGAATAATGGAAACAGGAGAGAGCGGGGAAAAAAGACAAATATTAGGAAAGCTGACCATCTTGGCTTGTTTGCCTGGGTCACAGGTTAGCTCCAGGAATGTTCCAGCAATAATAGCCCAGTTGTTTGGCACCGGATTAGGATAACTGTAGGGTGAAGAGTGAGGAGGTTTGCATGTAACCAGCCTTCAATCCAGGTCCGTGTGACAGGTAGTGTATACAGCGCGTGCCACATAGTGATCATATACTGCAGTCAGTACCCAATGGCAGCAAACTGGTGGCACTGCATCACCATGGACAGGAAAATCTCTGTGCCCGAGAAGAGAAAGATCAGGCCACAAAACCCTCGAAATGGATGACCTGTCTCTGCTTGAAAGGCAAGCCAATCATTTGAAAATAAACTCAGGTCAAACATTAGAGACATTGTTCAAGGCCAAGAAAAAAAGGTGGTATGAAGTCCAGAGGAACAAACAATAACTCAGAATATAACATTTTCCATCATTAAAATGAGAGGAGCAGGAGAATAAAATACAGTGACAAGCCCTTAGTGATGCCCAGTAGGAGAAACTCAAACTTCACTGTGTGAGTTTGCATTTTATTTATTTATTTAATAAATATATTTTTAAAGTTTATTTTGAGAGACAGAGCAAGCAGGGGAGGGGCAGAAAGAAAGGAAAAGAGAGAGAATCCCAAGCAGGTCTCGTGCTGTCAGTGTGGAGCTCCATGTGGGCCTTGAACCCACAAACCTGTGAGATCATGACCTGAGCCAAAACCAAGAATCAGACACTGAACTGACTGAGCCACCCAAGTGCCCTGTGAGTTTGCATTTTAGAAAAGAGTTAACTGAAGAATATCAATGAAAGAAACGTTTTGCTTAATATAAATTTATTACATAATGGATAATATAATATAAATATAATAACATATAAGATTCTGTTAAATAACCACTTTTAGTTGTAAGAGATAGAAAAACCATACAAAGCATTATCTATATTTTGGATCAGTAGGCCATTCTTTACAGTATCTATCTCTAATTTGAGACTTCTAATTTCAGGAAATCTTTTCTAGCACTTCTCTAAAGGGAAACTCTGAATAGTCTTGGATTCATTTGTTCCATTCATTTTCATCTTATAAATTTTCATAGAACTAACAAGTAGCATTCTTCCCCATCCTCCCTCCTTTTGCCGCCCCTGGTCCATCCAGTCTATTAGCTCCTGTCTCCACTCCAGCACTGATCTCACCCCTGTGCTTATCTGGTTTCATTAAAACTATGGACCCTTCTCTAAGAATAATTACATACTCTTCACATAAGGATAAGATGCTTTCTTAAATATTACCTTTAAAGTCATTTCACTTACTGCATGGGAGTATCAAAGCTTATGGAAGAGACAAGAACACTGTCGCCAATAAAACACGGAGTGGTGGAAAGTGTCATTTTTAAGATCCACAAAGCAGAAGGTCTCTCACAAAACATCTCATCCAGATTTTGATAGATATCCCACTTCCTACTTATCTTTCTTGGAAAGAAAAAATCTCTCCTGATCTATGAAAATTTAAATATACTTGGTCTTGATCTTCCTTTGAGATTTTTTTCTTAGTTCTTACTACGGAAAGATGGATTAAGTAGTTCTTTATTATAAACTTTGGTAATAATAAAACACTTAAATCTGGGGTGAAAACCTATAACAAATTGCTTGTAAAGCCAGTTTTAATGAAAGATCATGATTTTTGTTATCAGAACCATTTAGTTGGTGTGTGGCATAATATGACATGGGTGACCATTTTACATGATTCTTTCTTGTTTGTCTGAGGCTAATTTTAAGTTGCTTTATATCTTTGGAAGCACACAAATTAACTCCTTGAATATCATGTTAATTACTAAACATTTGTTAATTGACTCTGGTTTATAAATGTATTTATTAATGACTATTTCATTACTGAACACTTAATGAGTATCCATATGTGAAAGTATCGGGCTAGGTGCATAAGATTTACAATTGCATCAGGGAACCTTACAACCTAGGTGGGAAGGAGAAGGAAAACAAAAAACTATTTAAAAATTGCTCTTAGTTCTATGAGCCAGGATTGTGATAGGTGCTTAGAATATTATCTAATCTTGCCAATGTCTACATGAGGGAGGTGTTATTATTCAGAACTGAACGGGAAGAAACTAAGGCCCAGAAATTTAATAAGCCCGATGTCACACAGGAAGTGTGGGAATTCACCTCACTATCGCTAACACACGCTCTGGAAGTAAGAGGGTCAGTAAAGTGCATACAAGTGCTGTTGGCAAAGTGACATGATCTGATGGAGTTCTAAAAGGGGCATATGGGTCAGCATGGACAGGAGGTTGGAACCAGGTTAGGGTAGTGTTCAGGATTCCATGTGAGAGGTTATTGGGGTACCATGGGGGTGTGAAAAGAGGTGGTGGTAATTAGGAAGGAGTGAGGATGATAACTAGGGAGAAAATAATTAAGAAATTGAGAAGTAGAACTTGGTGGGTGATTGTGAGTGAGAGTATGAAAAGGTAAAAGTGTGCTCTCTGTGACTGGGGGATTTGGGCATGTTGTAAGATCATCACTCAAACGAAGGAAGGGAGGAGGGGAGCTGCTAATTTCTCTGACGTGCTATCTAATCACCGAAAAAAGGCTCTAATGATCAGGGCATCTGGGCGGCTCAGACTGTTAACCATCCAACTTGAGCGCAGGTCATGATCTCATGGTTTGTGAGTTCAAGCCCCACCAGTATCTCTGCTAAGCCTGTGTCAGATCCTCTGTCCCCATCCCCACAGCCCCTCCTCTGCTATGCTTTCTCTCTCTTTCAAAATAAATAAACTTAAGAAAAATGTATTAAAAAAAGACTCTGACAATTGATAAAGAATTACTTTCTTTGTCTTGTGCTCAGTATAAACTTAGCTTGGCACGAGCTTGGGAAGCATTTGTGACGTTTCTTTTTAGATATGAAGCCGAGGTTAGAATTTTAGACAGTTATTGGACCGTATTTATTAAATTCATGAATTCATCTATAAGCACCTTGGGCTGTATGAAGTATCGCAACAACCTGAGGAGAGACTAATGTAACAATATATATTGAGGGAGTCTCATCAAGCATCTTTCTGTCTACTTCCTCATGTCTGAGTGTTACAGTTGATGAGTAAGTCTAAGGATCCGTTTGAGGGTCAAAATAAAATGTTTATCTCATTAAAAATAAAGCTAGATTGTTAATGTCTTTCTCCCTTCGGAACCTTAGGACCTGCAGCATCTTGGTTTGCCCTCCCTCTTCTGCTGCGGGGCAGGCGGGACACCTGCGTCAGCCAGCTGGTTGCCTGGCAACCCAGAGAGATCTGCCTTGATCCTCCAGCGGACTCTCCTCCGGCCTCTTCAGAACAGAACAGAAATTGATTTAATATCAAGGACACGCTGCACCCTCAGCCAGCAATGCATGCTCTAATCTATTTCTCATCATAAATTATGTCTAGCCACGTTTTCCAATAGAGCTCAACAGAAGAAGCTGTAAAATGAGTGCCGATAACTAAAAATATGCCCAATAATATAATGCCAACAAAATTAGCTTGCATATGAATATCAGTTCTGAATATGAATCTTCTTATTAAAATTTCAGAAAGAAATTAAAATATAAATGTGAAATACCTTGTTGTTGTATGTTAAAATGCAAAGAATTAAGAGTACAAAATTCTTCCCTCCACAGTTTCATATCCATCTTATGTTAAGGTTTAGGGTCATGGTTCTTTCTCCTGTGGCTTATTTCTGGGCTCCCTCCTGATGGAATGAGGTGAGGCTCCTTTAGTACCGGCCAATTTGAAATTGTCCTCCCATGAGGCTCTCAACTGATTTTTATTTTCCCAAATGGAAATCTATCTTTTTCACAAAACCAGCCCAGTACTTGAAATATTAAAAACAAAAGCAAATCCCTAGCCATATAGTAATATGCCAAGAAAACTCATATTCCCAGAACTTAATACATGATATAACTTCAACCCAACTGCTATTTTAAACAAAAACTAGTGGTTCTAGCAAGTTGGAGTATAGAGAAGTGCGAACAAAGGGAATAAGTCTTCATGTTAGCTTTGTCGGAATCCTGGTCAGTCTGTGGAGACTGCCTGGAGCCCATAAACTGTGGATTTGGACTCAATATTCAACTGTGAGAAATATCTTATGGGAAGGTTTTATTATAATATTAGGTTGCCGTACCCTGGGGAAGGATTCCCAAATAGATACTTCTTAAAAGAGGAATTTCAGAGATCCCTATTTTTTGGAATAATCAGAAATATACAATGGTGGCTTCCTAGTTTCCAGGTATTAACCTAAGTCTCCCTTCCTTTGATGAAAATTTTCCAAAGATAGGGTCCATGTTCATTTTATTCACTCCCTAACTATGGTACAGATCTTAACTATCGAACATAATAAATAATCAATAAATATGTGTTGACTAATAACACATACTCTGGTACATGCTTAACCTGCTCATTTCTTTTGAGGCTTGTGTTTTTGTTACAGTAATTATGAATGACGTGTGGTTATTCTAACTCACCTTTTATTTTGAGTTTATTTATCTATTTTGAGAGAAAAAGAGGAGAGAGAGAGAGAGAGAGAGAGAGAGAGAGAGAGAGAGAATCCCAAGCAGACTCAGTGCAAGCGCAGAACCCAATGTGGGGCTCAAACTCACAAACCATGAGATCATAGCCTGAGCTGAAACCAAGGGTCAGATGCTTAACTGACTGAGCTACTCAGGTGCCCCTGGTAATTCTAAATCATATTATAATCAGGGTACCACACATTTATAACTCTGTAAGCAACATTTATGGCCTTGCATTCTCCCCAGTCCAAATCTCCTTCTCTCTAGAGGTGATTTGCTCTGAGTTTGACTGTACCACAATGTGTCCTTGCTACTCAGTGCCTGTCCCTTACAAATGTTTCAAAATGTTAGGGATTTGCCATTTCATTGTTTCATGCCCCAGCATAAATGAGTCTTAAAAGAGTTATTTCATATCATTGCTCATAGATGACTGATTAAAGAAAACTATGAAGATTTAATATTAATATGGTTATGGGCAAAACCCACCATGTTTTAAAAGTCTTCTGGCCCCAGACCATTTGATTGATGTCAGGGCTTCTGGTTAGTACAGTGTACAGGACAATTTTGTTTTACAGAAAACGTGAAATTCCAAGATAACTTTGGGTATTGTAAGAGCATAGAGACTATGTGCTGAATGAGGTGGTTGGGAGAATTATAATGGGATCCCCTGGGGATTCTGGAAAACAACTTATCTTCTAATTCTGCTGCACCTAGTTTAGGAAGGCACTCACAAGAGACTCCCTGGATTGCAGAATCGAACAGCAGTGGTAGAGGACTTTGTAATGATCTGAGTTTACTGTGTCCTCTATCCCATCATCACTCTGCATTCAGGTGAGACTAAGACTGATATTTATCTGACCCAGGCTAAGGTAGTTGACAGCAATTGTCTAGCCTTATATTCTAATATCCATTAGTCTGGGTCTGAAGGGAATCGATATGCTTGCAGAGGTAAACTTACTCATTTGTAAAATATTTATTGTATTTTTGAGAGAGAGAGAGAGAGAGAGAGAGAGAGAGAGAGAGAGAGAGAGAGAGAGAGAGAATGTAGGCAGAGGAGGAGCAGAGAGACAGGGAGACAAAGACTCTGAAGCAGGCTCTAGGCTCCGAATTGTCAGCACAGAGACCCACATGGGGCTTGAACCCATGAACCATAACATCATGACCTGAGCTGAAGTTGGACACTTAACTGACTGAACCACCCAGGTGCCCCTAAACTTACTCATTCTTATGTTATCATGAACAGCCCTGCATCTAATAATGGTGATATTTAGGTCCCAGAACCTTGCATCTTCTGTCTTGAAAAATGTTGCTGTTGCCTCTGTAATGTATCCTGATTATGCCACTTCTCTTCCATATCCTTAAAATAAGGAAATCCAGTTATTTGGCTGATGGATGTCCTTGCCATGTGTTTCATATCTAATATTTCAACTTGCTGGCACCAAGCAAGTGAAAGGGGAATTGTTTGTTGTTGTTGTTTGTTATTGTTGTTGGATAATTCAGCAAGGATTTCATGCCAAGAAAGAAAGGTTCTTTCATCCCCTATTTGCATTCCTTCCTGTGTCCATACTCCCATTTCCCCAACCAGAGAAATTGGTCCACAGTTAGGAGATGGCAATATGAAATCACGGAATGAGTATTTCAGAGTTGGAAGGGAACTTGGAAATCATTCAGTCTGGTGGAATTAACTTATTTTGACATCTTTATCTTTCCTCTCTTAAAAAGGGATGCTCCCTTTTAAGGGAATAAGGGAAGGTCCGAGTAGGATCTTTTTATCCTAAGAGTCTTATCTGACAGCTCTTGTCATATTCTCAACAAGATAGGCATATGCTTTACATACTTTGTTAGAATGTCATTTTTTATATAAATAGGGGAGATGGGAACGCTCTCTTATGCAGTAGAAAGCCAATTAGTAAGTACAGTAGGATTGATTAAATTGGAAACCATCATAATAATTGAGTCAGGCAAGAACCATACATGGGTGCTACAACTTGCAGGTAACAATTTGAGGAGTAACAGAATATTTACACTATCTCAACATACCCCTTCTTCCCATAAAAGGTCACTGTTAATTAGGAAAGTGAAACAATAAGTTTGCACTTGAGCGATCTGGCAAACACCACCTTAACCAAATGTTCACAACTAACCTCACTAGGAATAGGATCAATACACAGCAAGTGCCTCCTGGTATGATACATTGGGAAGAACAGAACATCATTTCTAAGTTAGTCCTTCCCAACATGCATTACCTGAAGCTAATGAGCAGGAAATATCAGATAAATTTAAACTGATGGATGTCCTACAAAATACCAGGCCTAGGGGCGCCTGGGTGGCTCAGTCAATTAACCATCCAACTCTTGATTTTGCCTCAGGTCAAGATCTCACTGTTTGTGAGTTCAAGTCCCACATCTTGCTCTGCATTAACAGTGCAAAGCTCTCTTTCCCTCTCTCTCTGCCCTTCCCCCACCTCAGAAAAAAAAAGCAGGTTTAAAATCTTCAAAAACAATGTCTTGGAATACAAAGAATGGCTCAGGAACTATTCTTGATGAAAGGAAACAAGAGAAATAACTTCATGAAATGCATAATTCCCGGAAATTAGAATAATTATAGTTAAATCTAGAGAATGTCTTCAGATTAGATAATAGTATTGTATTAATATTAATTACCTAGCTTTGAGAACTATATTGTAGTTATATAAGGGGGTGTCTTTAGTTTTATAAAACACAGTCTAAGTAAGTATGTAAGGAAAAGAGACATTATGTCTGCAACTCATCATATCTACAACTAACTCTGGCTCAGAAAAAAATGTGTGTGTGTGTGTGTGTGTGTGTGTGTGTGTTTATATAGAAAGAGAGAATAAAGCAAATATAATGATAACATTTTTGGAAATCTGAGTGAAGGGTACACATTGATTCTTTGTATTGCTTCAATTTTTTTTGGTAAGTTTCCAATTATGCCTAAATTTAAAAAGTCAATTTAATGAAGTTTCTGTGCATGCTTCATCACAACAGAAAAGCTAGACGTATTTTGTATTATGATTTTCTTTTTTTTTTTTTTTAGAGAGAAAGTATGACTGGGGAGCCAGGGCAGGGGGTAGAGAAAGAGAAAGGATCTCAATCAGGTTCCACACCACTCATATGGAACCTGACATGGGGTTCAATCCCATGAGCTGAGTAGAAACCAAGAGTTGGACACTCAACTGACTGAGGCACCCAGGTGCCACTGTATTGTAATTTGCTTCATGTTTCAAAACTTTTATATGTTTTATGTTAGGAGAAATAAAAATTTAGATTCAATAGAGATGACCTCTTACAACAAAATCATGGATTATTTTTATTTGGTATTTTTATTGTTGTGATGACTTGTCTGGAAATTAACCAAAGTTCTGTAGCATCAGGACCACCCATAGATTTCTCGGTTAGCGTTTATAACTTAGAAAAGTTAGAAAAAAAACTGACCTGCAAATCAGAAGACCTGGATTCTACTTTTGGTTCTGCCAAAGAAATTCCTGAATCCAGGCTCTTAGCCTTTAAACCTGGCCCTTCAAGGTGAAGAAATAGGAAGCGAGAAGACATACAGGACTGGCTGGAATTAAACTTTAGTAGACATTTTGGGGAAAATTCAACCATTATAAATAAACAAGTGTTTATTATCTTTTAGTATTATAGCATGTTTCTTCCCAGTAACAGTGATAAAATCTTAAAACAATATGTGTGTGTGTGTGTGTGTGTGTGTGTGTGTGTGTGTGTGTGTGTGTTTAAAGAGCATGAGAGTGGATTGGGGTGCCTAAGTGGCTCAGTTGGTTAAGTGTCCAAGTTCAACTAGGTCATGATCTCGTGGTTCGTGAGTTCCAGCCTGTGCTGACAGCTCAGAGCCTGGAGCCTGCTTTGTATTCTGTGTCTCCCTCTCTTTTGGCCCCTTCCCTGCTCACACTCTGTCTTTCTCAACAGTAAGTAAGGCTAAAAAAAAAACCCAAAAACCCAAGAGTATAAGAATGGAGGTTGTAAAACATATGCCTATTTCAGCCCTTGCCTGTCAAATGACAAGTTCAGGCAACAAAGTGAGTGTGTTTACATTAAGAAGATGGAAGGCAATGAATATGACACACCTTGGAGCCTGGAGAGAGAAAGAATTGAATGGATATAAATGCTGCTGACAGCATCATGGACAGGGCTTAACAAGTTGGGGGTAGCTCTTATGTTTTCCAGTTAAAAGAATATATAAAATGATAGGAACTTTGCCATAAATAATTTTAGAGATGTTTCTATTAAAGAGATAAGGGAAAATTGAGTTATTGTTTATTTTATCCTTTAACATTTGACGTGTTTATTATTTCAGATCAATCGTTGCTTATCTGGAAATGCCTTCAGTGTAACAAAGGTGTCCTTTTGATTTTTAGCCAGAGTGACTACCTCATTGCTTGTAAGGTATAATTATAGTATCTCACATTAGAGATTTTTATGCAGCAAACCACAAAGCACTGGTGAATGGCATCACTGTCACTGAAGCCCATTTAATAATCTCTAATAGCTCACTCCACACCCAGTGTGATGGTAATAGTTTCTATCTGGAGAACTTATTTTCAATCACATGCTGATAGACAGGAACCCTAGGTAAGAAAAGGAAGAAAAGAATCATTCCATTATGAAAAATGTTGTTTTAATCCTAAAATACTGCCTGTGTTTCTTTTTCTACTTCCCTCACTTTCTTCCCTTCCTCCCTCCCTCTCTCCTTCCTTATTTCTTTTTTTCTCTTTCCTTTCCTTCTTTCTTTCCTTCCTTCCTTCTTTCTTCCTTCCTTCCTTCCTTCCTTCCTTCCTTCCTTCCTTCCTTCCTTCCTTCCTTCTTTCTTTCTTTCTTTCTTTCTTTCTTTCTTTCTTTCTTTCTCCTTTCTTTCTTTCTTTCTTTCTTTCTTTCTTTCTTTCTTTCTTTCTTTCTTTCTTTCTTTCTTTCTTTCTTTCTTTCTTCTCTTTCTTTCTTTTTTTCTGTTTTATGGCATTATATTCTCTGCCTCCTTCCATAAAGGATTTAAGGTGACTACAAGAAAAGCCATGAACAACTTGTATGTAAAATATACAAAGAAAAAAAATCAAGAAGAGAACACTATGTTAGTTGCAAATTGAACGTTGTTTCTAGAAATAAAATTTACCTATTCCTTAGCATTATGAAACTTATTTTGTCTCCTTTAAGGAGACAAATCTTATTATGAGAAAAGAAGAAATATTTTCTTTTCAATGGAGAGGGAAATTTATTACTGCTACCTGAGTCTGAGTGAAAATTCTAACATGGGCTGTTTATAAGAGACAAAGATAAACAGTGTTCCTATTGTTCCTACTGAGTCACATACTTAAACTTGATTGTTTTTTTTTTTACTATCTTTTACAAAACTTAAGTTGATTCTTTTAGGAGCTAATAAATTATTCACGTTCATAGCCTTCCAAGCAGCCAATAATGCAAGAAGAATGGCCAGATCCTGAAGGAATGTGTACACTAGAAAAACCTTGTAACTACACTTGACTACACATGAGATAGCTATTACTCTAAACATTACCCAATTTAGTGTGAGTTTTAGTGTTAATTGGCAGGAAATTGGAGTTTATAGTCTATGAAAAGAAAGAGTATTGAGTTATGATTTTCTACATTAATCTGGACTTTCTTGAACTTTTTCCATTCTTCCTTCTCTCTAGATTTTTATGAACATGATTTTAACTGAGATTATGGAAAAGAAACTTTCAGAGATTTATACAACTAAGAAATGCTTTAGGGCAGATGGTGGTTGGGAGGGAATTCATGCAGCATAAGAATCAGTTCAGTGTCTGCTAAGTGACTCTATTATCTTTCATCAAGAAACAGAGGAAACATGAAAACAGACATACAATATATTTAAAAATCTAGTGAGGTTAAGTGGCAGGTCAACTCAGGGTACATTTAATTTCAATATCTTGGAAGCCTAAAACGAAATTTGTCCTAAGAAAGGGAGACTCAAACTTTGCCCAGCAAAGCTTTAGTTTTTCTCATTTATTCTCCACAGTGAAGCCTCTTTTATGAAATACATTCCACAGGGCTGATTTTACATCCTTATTCCTCAGGCTGTAGATTAGTGGGTTCAGTGTGGGGGTAACAAGATTGTTCAGTATCTGAATTATCGCACCAAGCGAGGCATTGGGGTTGGGCTGCAGATAGATGATGATTACTGGTCCATAAGCACAAAGAATCGCAGTGAGGTGGGCACTGCAGGTGGAGAAGGCTCGTTGCCTGCCTTTTGCTGAGTGAATTTTTGATATGGAGATCCCAATGCAAGTGTAGGAAACAAGGATGAGAAAAAAGCAAATGAGAGACAAAAGTCCAACATTTGTAAAACTGACCCTCTGGGCCAAAGATATATCATCACAGGCTAGAGGTAAGACTGCAGGTATCACAGAAGTAGTAGCCCACCTGGTTAGAGCCACAGTAGGGCAACTGGAAGGTGAGGGAGGTTAGAACAATGGCAAGAACACAGCCACCCATCCAGGTCCCTGTGGCCAAAATAGAGCAGACCCTGTGGTTCATGATGACCATGTACCTCAAAGGATAGCATATGGCAACAAAGCGGTCATAGGCCATTACTGTGTACAGCAAACACTCAGTGCAGCCCAGGAAGTGGTAGAAGAAGACCTGGGACACACAGCCCTGAAAAGAGATACCCTGACTCTGCCCTGACAGGTATAACAGCATCTTGGGAACAGTTGTTGAAGAGAAGCCCAGGTCAAACATGGAGAGGTTTCCCAAGAAAAAAATACATAGGAGTGCAAAGCCGAGAGGAGGAGATGATAGCTGTGAGGATGAGCACATTTCCCAAGAGAGTACATAAATATAACGACGAGAACAGGAAAAAAAGGACAGTCTCTAGGCCCTCTGTCTCAGGGATTCCAAGCAGGATGAATTCAGTCACCATCGTGTGATTTCTCATTTTTATGGAAGAATCAACTGTTGGGTGTCTGTGGAAAGAAATCTTTCTTTGGTTAAATTTAATATGTATGTAAATTAGCTGTGTTTAAGTCAGTGAACTGGAGAAGGAGCCAAATGAGCTAGCAGAGTAATGCTTCCTGATAGAATTGTCTTGGTCTGCTTGCTTCTCTCCATACTGGGCATCTCTCTGCAGTGCAGTTTCTATTTACAGGTGCCCCTTATAACAATATCACCCAGAAGCCTTACATGACCGGTCTCCTATCTTCCATTCTTCATGCATACTATTAAATTGCATTGGTTCCTAATGCTACTTTGTGATTCTAAAATGACAAATAGAAAGACTCAATGTCTTTATGACTAACAATGTCTTTATGGTCCAATCCAAGGTTCTTACATTCATCTAAGACAATTTGGTTACATTAACTCTCCAAAATCACTTATGAACCATATATAAGAAAGATACAGAATCTTTCTTACTTTGTCTCCCTAGGTATGAAGTCAACAATGAGAAACTATCCAAAAGAAGGGTCTAAGATAGCTCTTAATGAACAAAATATTATATTTAACAGGATTCATATGCTCTGGATTTTAGGGCACCAAAGTAACTGGTAGCCTCCATTTCAGTCTCCAAAATCTATCTCATCAAACCAGAACCAAGCTAAGCAATAACCTGGTTTCAGGGCAGTAGAAGTCACAGGGGGTAGTAGAGACTCCTCTCCAACTTCTATGTTTAAAAGAAAACCTTATATCGATCAACTTGTTTTAACTTTTCCAAAACAGTGATATCCAAAATTATAGATCAACTCATGAATGCTATTCCCTAAGACCTTTATCTGTCTATAATCTTTCTATCTATCTATCTATCCATATATCTATATCTATCCATCTATCATCTATCATTTTAAAAAATTGTGTTGGTGATTGTGAAGGGAGAGAAAGAGGGAGAGCTAAAATAAGAGAAGTAAAGGGCAAACTTTGGGCACGTACCTGGCAAACAGGGAACATGACTGGCTCAGTCTAGTGAATGCTGTTTTCCTTTCCTTCTCCAGCAGAAGAAAGGACCCCTCCCCTGCTAAATTCCCGTCTGCCTGTAGTCCTCAGGTAGATATTTTGAATTCTTATCTTTTCAGTCACTTTGAAATAGAATGTCACAAAACTAAATGCGCTTTAATTCCCCCACGGAAATTTCCTCTCTGACTCCAGAAACTGCGATCATTCCCAAATGCAGGAGATTTTAATAACTATGTCTTCCTTTGGGTATTAATCCCCTAGTCAGGGATCCCACTGAGCAAGAGAGCAATTAATACTGGTTCTAATTAGACATTAGAAATGAGAGAGAGGGGATGGGGAGGGAAGAAAAGTGATTAAAGATGAAATCTTTTATGATTTCTATTGTAAAATATACTTCAGTGGAATAATAATTTAAAAAATTCTAAATGTGCCTGGGGGGCTACATCACATATTTTATATGCACATTTATGTACTTACTACTCTTTTATATGTTTTTGTTATTTTAATAAACAAAATATGTTATTTCATTGTACGGCCTGGTAGGACTGATTTATTGCATATAACAGGAATTGGAGTAGCCCAGAGAATTAAATAAACGAGTAAAAAATTAGGCTCAAGGAAGGGTGGGAACTAGGGCAGCTCTGGGGCCCACAGCAGTAAGAATTTATGCAGCAGCCATGGGGCACCACCATCAGATGATTCAGCCTCAGCTGCCTTTGCTTCCATGTGCCTCGGTTCCAGATTCAAGTCTGATTTCCTTGGCTGGGTCACATGCCTAGTTCTGTGGCCAGGGTATGGGTACTGTGCAATTGGGCAGTTCTCCAAAGGGTAGTGGAAAGGCTTATTGCCAGGAAAAAGGGGGAAGAGGCACATAAGAGGCCAAGAGAAAGTTCAACTGTCACTGGAAGCAGCTGTCTTATATCACTTGGCATCTGTTTAAACTTTTAAGTTAAACGCCTTGTATACACTAGAAGTATTTTTTTGGCAGGGGATGGCTTACCAAATTCCTTATTAAATGCACTCATTCATTTGCTTATTTGTGCATACATGGATTCATTTGTTCCAACAAATACCAATTATGACAGGCAGGACATGGATTATTTGCCAGGAGAGCCAGAAAGGTGAGGGAAGGTGTGGTTAGACATAGTCCATCTGCTCATAAAACTTAAGAGTCTAAGAGGCAAAGAGTCTTATTTTAACCTCACAAAACTTGAAAGGAGTCTCCTATAGATGAAGAAAGTTAGGATCCAAGAACAAATCATGGAGATTACTATGAAAGGAACTAGGGGGTGCCTGGGGGGCTAAGTCAGTTAAATTTCTGACTTTTGGTTTTGGCTCAGGTCATGAGCTCACAGTTATGAGATTGAGTCACACGTCAGGCTCTGCACAGACAGTGCAGAGCCTGCTTGGAATTCTCATTCTCTCCCTCTGTTTCTGCCCCTCCTTTACCCTCTCTTTCTCTCTCTCAAAATAAATAAATAAACTTGGAAAAGAACTTGGATTTGACCTACTGTCTAGGACTTTTGGCCATAGAGATTTCAGTCATTAAGGTTTAGGTAATTATACTATTCCAAATACCTCTGGGATTTTGAGGTAACAAATAAACTCAATGTTCTTGTTGCACATCTAACTGATAAAAGGAGGTAAAAGCTCATAATTCTACCATTATATTTGTTCTTGTCTTTAATGTTTTGAGGCATGATGACTGGCTTGAAAAAATCATCTGTATGAATAAAAAAGATGGTAAATACACTTTTGAGTAGACAGTGAAATAACATTAAATTTACCTTGACCTGGTAACAATTTATTCAGGGAATACATGTGTCATGGACTATATTAGATATCCAACCTCATTTGGAATCAAGGTGACATGTGCTAAATTAATATTACGGTCACAGTGAAAATACAAATGGTCTATATCCGCAAAAGGTCAGCTGTTTTCAGCAATGATACTTATTACAGGACAGTGATGAGACCTCAACAGGATAGACTTTAATAAAATATCTCAGAAAGTTTTCTTATTTTGGTTTACACCCTCCTTCAGAAACTATACAAATGTTCCAGAGTTATCATAAGCAACAAAAGTACAATTGCAAGTTATTTTTTATCTGCATCATTAAGTAAAGTTTCAGTTTGGTTTTTATAATAATAAATTATTATTTAAGCCACTAAGTTTTATGGTTATATTTTGGGTAGCTATAAATAACTGAAGAATTAATTTTTGGCCTTGAGACTGAACCTGTAAAGGCAGCTTTCATTCATTCTTTGTTTGTTTACTTGTTTTTTGTTTTTTAAATTTTTATCTGAATTCCAGTTAGTGTCAGGTGAACAAGGTAGGAATTCAGTACTTCCATACATCACCCTGTGTTCATCGCAAGTGTCCTCCTTATCCCCATTACCAATTTAACCCACCTCCCCACCCACCTCCCCTCTGGTAACCATTCGTATGTTCTCTATAGTTAAGAGTCTGATCCTTGATTCATCTCTCTTTCTTATTTTTTCCCTGTGCTTGTTTTTTCCCTTATATTCCACATATTAATGAGATCATATGGTATTCGTATTTCTCTGACTGACTTATCTCACTTAGCATTGTGCTTTCTAGTTCCATCCATGTCATTGCAAATAGAAAGATTTCACTCTTTTTATGGCTGAGTAATATTCCACTGGTGTGTGTGTGTGTGTGTGTGTGTGTGTGTGTGTGTGTGTGTGTGTGTGTGTATCTCATATCTTTTTTATCCATTTATTTATTAATGAACACTTGTGTTGCTTCCACATCTTGGCTATTATAAATAATGCTGTTATGAACATTTGGGGTCATTCATTCTTTAAAAAAAATCTTCACTGACTGCAATTGACAAATACAAATTGTATATATTTAAGTTGTACAATTGGATGTTTTGATGTACATATACATTGTAAAATGATCACCACAATCAAGCTAATTAACATACCCATCATCCATTTCTCTCTCATTCTTTCTTTCTTCCTTCCTGTGTATAGTGAGAACATTTGGGACCTACCTCCTAGCAAATTTCAAGTATTCCATACAGCATTGTTAACTACAGTCACCATGCTCACAATTCATCTTGCTGGGGCACTGGGTGGCTCGGTCTGTTAAACATCTGACTCTTGATTTGGGCTCAGGTCCTGAGCTCATGGTTCTCAAGCCCAGTGTCCAGCTCTGTGCTGACAGTGTGGAGTCTACTTGGGATTCTTTCTCCCTCTCTCTCTTCCCCTCCCCCATTTGCATGCTCTCTCTCTCTCTCTCTCTTTCTCTCTCTCTCTCTCTCTCTCTCAAAATAAAGAAATAAATAAAATAAACATTTAAAAAACCTCTCTTCTCTCTCCCTTTGCCCTTCTCCCCAGTTTGTGTGTTCTTTCTATATAATAAAAACCAAAAAAAAGCAAACAAAAATAATAGTAAAAAATCTAAACTGAATAAGAAGCTGAGACAAGAAAAGGTTGACAAGAGGGAAGAAAGCCATATAAACAAATTAGAAGTTTCAGTGAAGTCATTTATTCATTCCTGAAAAATTTAGAAACAGCTGCAGTGATGTGCTAAAATCGCTATGTTCTGGTGAACAGGAATTGGCCTTGGTCTCTGCCCTCAAAGTGCTTACTGTCTAGTAAAAGAAGAAAGGCATTCATCAAATAATCATACATGTAAGTCACAAATATTTAAGGTGGCAAATGCTAGGAAGAAAAGTTCAATGGACTGAAAAGTTCAAACAGGAGAGGGTTTGTGTTTGCCCATGTCCCTCCTTCCTGTCAGTACACATGTGTGCACATCATGATTTGTAGCTAGGTGCTGTTCCCTGAAGGTCTGGATAGATTTCCCTGGGAAAATATTATCTGGTCTTTGACCTGAAGAGCAAGTAAGGGTGCAGGAAGTAGTATGGGTGCAGGAAGGGAAGGCACAATATGTTGGAGGTGGGGCAGAACAGGTGCAAAGGCTTTGGAAGGGGGTAGAGCCTATTTGAAGAACTCAAGGAAAGAGAGGAAAATAATTGTGACATAAAGCTTGAAAACCCAAACAGCAAACAATTACTCAGGGCCCAGCTGGTCACTGTAAAGGTGGTGGTGTCAATGTAAAGGTGATGGTGATGGGGAGCTTTAAGAAACGCTGAGATGTTGGCACCTGGGTGGTTCAATCAGTTGAGTGTCAGACTTCGGCTCAGGTAGTGATCCCATGGTTTATGAGGTCGAGCCCTGAGTAGGGCTTGCTGCTGTCTGCCTGTCAGCATGGATCTTCTGTCCTCCTCTCTCTATGCCTCTCCCCTGCTCACACTCTCTCTCAAAAAATAAATAAAACATTTAAAAAAAAGGAAATCCAAAGAGAGTCTTCAGCAGCATTACATTTGTGTATATTATGGGAGAGAGGGAATAGGAAGAGATAGCTCTGGCTGTCAGAAGGAGCTAGTAAACTTTGAGGGAGATAAGTAAGAAAGACCCTTGCATTACAGAATTTGAGATACTTGGTCAGGACAAAAGGAGGAAAGCCACTCACGAGGTCAGAGAGCTGCTACTGAGAATGTATGTGGATTAATGCCCTGATTTAGCCTCATCTGATAACATCAGAACAGAACTTCATTTTTTGCCTGTACCTGAATGTACCTTGAGAACCAGATTTTGATTCTGATTATTAGGTAAAGTGCCTCCCCTCTTCCCACAGGTACCTTCTGGCAACACTCAGAAAGTTAGACTCAACAGGTGATAGTAACTGATGAGGATGAGAGAAATAGAGCCACACTCTATGGGGTCAGAACATTCTATTACAGATTAGTTCGGGCACAGTTTATAAGCAACATAATACACATCACACCATTGGTTTCAGAAATGAATGTCCAGTTTTTCCTCCAAAGTAATTGTTCTTTTTTTTTGCCCTTAAAAGTTTCTGGCTTGAATAATTAGCTTCCCCTCTTCCCATAATGAGATCTTTTTATTTTCTCTTGAAAATAGCTCACTTTTACATTAATAGTAGTTATTTA
>NC_043710.1:90035455-90093993 GCF_006229205.1 Suricata suricatta | reverse complement strand
TGTTTACCTCCCAAGCCTGCCTTGTTAGCCTCTCAGGCGGCGTGCTGACGCTGCAGTCCCCACCCTTGTTTCCTAGCAACTGACTCACGTCAGCTGCCCGCCTTCTACCCTATATAAGACATGCGTGGTCTCTCAATAAAGAGCAGAGCAGCTTGACCGGAAGCCTTGCCTTCGCTCTCTGTGCTCCCTGCCCTACCCTACTCTCACTCCCTCTCTCAGGAACCCACGCCGACTGACCTGCTGGATGGGACAAAATAGTATTTAGATTTCTGTGATTGTCTCATATGTTTTTATTTTATTTTTGATTTTTATTTATTTTTATTTTTTATTTTTACTATTTTTTTCTTTTAGTTTAGTGTCAAGTTGGTTTCCATATAACACCCAGTGCTTATCCCGACAAGTGCCCTCCTCCATGTCCATCACCCCTCTTCCCCTCTCCCCCTCCCCCAACAGCCCTCAGTTTGTTCTTGGTATTCAACAGCCTCTCATGGTTTACCTCCCTCCCTCTCCCCAACTATTCCCCCTTTCTCCCACCATGGTCCTCTGTTAAGTTTCTCCTATTACACTTATGGGTGAAAACATATGGTATCTGTCCTTCTCTGCCTGACTTATTTCACTTAGCATGACACCCTTGAGTTCCGTCCACATTGCTACCAATGGCCAGATTTAGTTCTTATTCATTTCCATGTAGTATTCCATTGTATATATAAACCACATCTTTTTTTTTTAATTTTTAATGTTTTTATTTATTTTTGAGAGGCAGAGAGAGACAGCGCAAGCAGGGGAGGGTCAGAGAGAGAGGGAGATACAGAATCTGAAGGAGGCTCCAGGCTCTGAGCTAGCGGTCAGCACAGAGCTGGATGTGGGGCTCGAACCCACGAACTGTGAGATCATAACCTGAGCTGAAGCCTGACGCTTAACCAACTGAGCCACCCAGGCCCCAAACCACATCTTCTTGATCCATTTGTCAGTTCATGGTCATTTAGGCTCTTCCCATGATTTGGCTATTGTTGACAGTGCTGCTAGGAACACTGGGGGTACATGTGCCCCTATGCATCAGCACTTCTGTATCCCTTGGGCATATCCCTAGCAATGCTATTGCTGGGTCACAGGGGAGTTCTATTGATAGTTGTTTGAGGAACCTCCACACTGTTTTCCAGAGCGGCTGTACCAGTTTACATTCCCATCAACAGTGTAGGAGGGTGCTCGTTTCTCCACATCCTCACCAGCATCTATAGTCACCTGATTTGTTCATTTTAGCCACTCTGACCGGTGTGAAGTGGTATCTCAGTGTGTGGTTTTGATTTGTATTTTCCTGACGCTGAGTGACGTTGAGCATCGTTTCATGTACCTGTTGACCATTTGGATGTCCTCTTTGGAGAAGTGTTTATTCATGTCTTCTACCCAAAAATAGCTCTTTTAAAAAATAAACATCACAATCTCATTGCAAAATCATGAGAGTAATGTGGAAACATAAAGAAGAATGTGGAAATAACTCAAAATTGGATTACCCAATTTTAATACTTGGGTAAACACTTTTTCAGTCATCTGTTTATACACAGATAATTTATATGAAGATAAAAAAATAAGGCATAAGTATTCACAATCTTTTTGTTGCTTCCATCTGCTATAGGAATTCTGCCTTTGACTGTCTTATTCCCTGGGGCTTTGTTTTATAAAATCAGTGTCTTGGGTAAGGAGAAGGCTAGAAAAGCTAGGAAGAAAAGATTCATGAAAGAAAAAGCAGAGTGACTTGCGGAAAATAAAAAGAGTCGCAGTTGGCTATGAGAAGGGGTTTTTAGAGGGCTTGGAAGACAGGAATAAGAAATGATGTGGGGTAACTCTCATACATCAGAAATATAAAAAGGAAAAAAGCTGGAATAAGATTTTTTGGGTTCTGTGTTTGTAGAAGGTCAAACATTTATTTTCCAAGTTTCCACAAAATTGCTAGATTGTCTACAGCTGTGTGAGGATGTGAGCTAGAATCCTAGTTCTATCCACAAGCAAACTGTGCGACTTAGGGAACTTTACCTGGCATCCCTCAACCTCGTTTCACCTTCTGTAAAACGGTCTCCGCATTCTTATGTAGATAAAGTAGAGAATATAAGTAAAGCAATTGCACAGCGCTGTGTAAGGGTTAGGACTCAGGGAATGGTGACTCCAGGCAGATCCCCTGAAGGGTACCTTAGGATACACGTCTTCTCTGCCACACGAAACTGAGATGTTAAACAATTAAACTGTTATTTGAGAGGGTTCAGAAGTATATGTAGTTACAAGGGAGAGAGAGAACTAGCAAACTCAAAAACCACCAGAAATGTGAAAAATGGATAAGGAGATATATTTTTCAGTTGTGGTAAAATACACATTGCTTAAAATTTGCTCTCTTTACCATTTCTTAATTTAAAAAAATTTTTTTTGAGAGAGAGAGAGAGAGAGAGAGAGAGAGAGAGAGTCAGAGTATGAATAGGGCAGGGCAGAGAGAGAGGGAGACACAGAATCCAAAGCAGGCTCCAGGCTCTGAGCTGTCAGCACAGCGCCAGACAGGGAGCTTGAACTCGTGAACCGCAAGATCATGACCTGAGCTGAAGTGCAATGCTTAACCAACTGAGCCACCCAGGCACCCCATCCTCACCATGTTTAAGTGCACTTCAGTAGTGTTAAGTATATTTGTCCTGTCGTGCAATCTCTAGACCTTTTTGCAAAACTTGTTGTCAAACTGAAACTCTATATCCATTAAACAGCTACCCATCTTCCCCTTTCCCAGCCTTTGGAAACCACCATTCTCTTTTATTTTTCTATTGATTTGACTACTCTAAATACCTCACATAACTGGAATCACACGACATTTGCCTTTCTGTGACTGGCATATTTCACTTAACATAATGTTCTCAAAATTTGTCCATGCTGTAGCATGTGCCAGAATTTACCTGCTTGTTAAGTCTGAACAAAATTCCATGTATGTATTATCCCACATTTTGCTTATCCATTCACCATCAGAATCCTCATACTGCACCTTAAGCCACTTATGTACACTTAAATGGGCTTCATTTTGTCCTTTTTGTCATACCTTTTGTAAGGGCAATGATATATATATATTTTTTAGGATATTCACTTTTATTTTGCTTCGTTTTAATGGTTTCGAATAGGATTGGGAGCTTTATGAATAAAAATGGAATCAAAGAACTTGGAATCACTAAAATGTCATGAAAACTAAGGGCTGGTGAGTCTGTGATATCTCCAGCAAATAATACCTTCTTTCTCTGTAGATTCTGGAAAAAAAAAAAAAGGAACAATAATGATCAACTTCAGTATTACTGGAGACCTAGCTGGAAAGTGTAACTTGGTGGGAGACCCAGATGATCATGGCAATTGAACCTCATAATTAGGCTGTCTTCTCTTCATACGACACAGGATGGGAATGCTTTCCCCACCTTTTCATACTAAAGAGTAAGATTGGCAGGATGGGTAGAAGGTAAACCATAACATAGGAGTTAATAGGATGTGGGTCTAGGCTTGGCTTTACCGTGTAACCAGATGTATTACAAAGGGCAAGACAATGGTCGCTATTTCTCAGTGCCACTATCTGCAAATGGGAGAATGGATTGTGTCAGAATAGAGATAATAGTAAAGTCAACATCTGAACTTGACCTATGCCAGTGAATATTTCCCCAATTATTTATCGAACATTTTCTATGTATCATGAGCTCTCGAGATAGGTAATAAGAATGAGTAAATTGCCAAGCAGGACTTTTAGGAAGGATTAAGAGTGGAGCTTTGGGGTTAACTGGATCTGAGTTCAAGGTCTGGTTTACTACTTACTGTACAAACTTGGGTCCACTATTTGACGTCTCTAATCCTCAAAACCTTTTTTTTCCCTACAAAATGGGAAATCTGTGTGGGGTGATGTGAAGATTAGATAAGATCTGTGAAATGCTCATCATAGTGCCTGGCGAGCAGATCATGCTCTATATGTGTTGATTAATACTATTCTTACCAACATGGAGGAACTGAAATGTTTATAGGCAGAAAAGAGAAACCTTCCAGGTGCAGCAAGAGAAATGAAGTGAAGGGTGTTGGAGCACAGAGATGGACTATTGAAGGGTGCTTCTTGGACCACCACAGATCCTCACTATCCTCAACAAGACAAAATTGGTTGCCATTATAAAGATAAGAAATCTGTCTCCAGCTGCTTGCTATGCCCCATGGATTTCTTACCCAGGAATAAGGTACTGAGGATAATAGTCGGGGGATAATTTACAGGCCCCCAAGGGTTACAGAGACACACATAGAAAATCTTTTTAGCGAAACAAAATATAACACTTTTATGGAAACATTTTTTCTATTATCTTCTTATTTATTTAAGAGGAAGAAATTAGTAGATAATGTTGAGACAATAAATTTCCAAAACCCATTTAAAAAACCCATAATTTATGCCAGAGAAATAAGTACTACATTGTAGAACACTCTTTTCAGGGATCTCTTCACTTCCCTGTTTCTTAAAGAATAGATTAACGAGTTCAGCATGGGGGACACAATATTATTTAATATTTGCACCACAGCACCAAGCAAGGGGTTGGGTGTGGGCTGCAGATAGATGGTGATTAAAGGTCCATAGGCACAGAGAATTGCAGTGAGGTGGGCACTGCAGGTAGAGAAAGCTTTCTGCCTGCCCTCTGCTGATCGGATTCTCAGAATGGCAATCCCAATGCGTGTGTAGGAGACACAGACACTGAACCAAAGCATTAAAGCCAGAAAACCAACATTAGTGGAACCCACTCTCTGGGCCAAGGAGCTGTCAGTACAAGCCAGGGGTAAGACAGCAGGAATGTCACAGAAGAAGTAGTCCACCAGGCTGGAGCCACAGTAGGTTAACCGGAAGGTGAAGGAGGTCAGGATGGTGGCATGAAGACCACCCACTAACCAGGCTGCCATGACCAAGCCGACACAGACCTCAGGTCTCATAATGAGCATGTACCTCAGTGTGACAGATGGCAACAAAGCGGTCATATGCCATTACAGAATACAGACAACCTTCGGTAGCCCCCAGAAAATTGTAGAAGAAGAGCTGTGCAGCACAGCCTTTATAAGAAATGGTGTGGCTCTGGCCAGAGAGATAAAATAGCATCTTAGGACAGGTTACAGATGGGAACAACATGTCAAAAATAGATAGGAGTCCCAGGAAGAAATACATGGGAGTGTGAAGGGTAGAGGAAGAAACAATTGCTGTAAGGATGAGTAAATTGCCAAGCAGGGTGAAGAGATAAATAAATGAGAAGATGACAAATAGCACAGTCTCCATTCCCTCTGTCTGAGGTATTCCCAGTAGAATAAACTCATGGAGCTCTGTGTAATTCCTCATGTTCCTGGAGCAGAGGTCTGGACAGAGATAAGACAGTGAAAGCATGAATGTGGAGAATAACTTGAGGCAGACACAATACTAGTATATTCATCCCCATCAATCTTTGTTTATTTATTTTTTTAAAGGACTTTATTTTTAAGTAATCTCTACACCCAATATGGGGCCCAAACTTACAACACTGAGATCAAGAGTTGTGTGCTCTACTGACTGAGCCAGCCAGGTGACCCAATCTTTGTTTAAACATAAAGATGATGATGAAATTAAGAATTAGGGCTTCTGCAAAAGACATTTAGGAGATAGTAAAGAAAATACAGTATATGCTTTTATATCTCGAGATGTCATCTTCCTTAATGAATATGGATATGCAATATCCATTCAATGCAACATGGAACATTACTATGATAAAATACTGGATGGGCTAAGGGAACAAAGATCTCAATAGTGAACAGATTAACATAATTTAACTAACATCCACAATCAATTGTACAACAATACATGCCCTAAAATAGACTAACCTGGAAGCTTTTCCTCCTGATTTCTTTTCAGAAGATGTATACAGTTAATCAAAGACACAGCCAAACATCCTATATATTCATCAAAGGTTAATGTGGGCACCCACATCTTTGATGACAGTAATGTATTGCAATTCGGTGCAATGTGCATTAGAATTTGAATTGTATTAGTATTACTCTAATTGAATATATTCCTTAGTTTGAGAATTTTCTTATTTAGCAACGTTCATTTGACGAAACTACCAGTGATGAATCTGGATGTGATCCTGGGGTTTTAAATTGTTTAAAGATTAGTAGCTGGGTTATATTATGTGGAAGGTAGGTTTTAGTAAAATTATAACACACATAAAGATGCAGATATGAGATATTTAATTTTTGCTAACAACTGGAATTTTTGACTCCTTGGTGCAATGAAAGGATTTCAATTTTGCAACTGTTCTGTGATTTCTGCTTTTAAAAATTTTTAATTTTTATTTTTTTATGGTAAGAACACTTACAATGGGATCTACCTTCTTAACAGATTTTTAAGTGTACAAAACAACATTATTAACTGTAAGCATGATGTTGTACAGTAGATATCTAGAGTTTATTCATTTCTCCTTACTGAAACTCTAGACCGTTTGTTCAGCCCCCATTTTCTCCCTCATCCCTACCCCTGGCAACCGCCAGTCTGCACTCTGCTTCTATGAGGTTAACTATTAGTTTTATTTTAAAGGAAAGTCACAAAACAGGATATGTTGAGAATTGAAATTGCCACTAGGACATGTTGTGGTCAGTTGTCTGTTACAAGGCAGGAATTCAAAGGTGCTCGTGAATTGTCCATAAAGACATGATGTTCCCACTTTCAGTTTTGACTTTTATGATTCAGTGGAGATCCAAAGTATTTGAAAATTGTCTCATTATAATTCCTGACTTCCAATTATAATTCCTGATTGATTTCTTTGATCTTATTTTATAATGAATAGTTAATAATTGATAATTTTATCTTCTAAAAAAATTGGAAGTGTAAGATAGGTTAATACTGTTCAAATATACAAAAGAAATTCCAAAGGAACTGAATTTAGGTTCTATTAAACTAAATCCCCTGAGAGTAAACATCATAATTCATCATTAAATCCGCAGTATTCATCACAGTGCTAGTAAACAGTTTGCATTTCAATATTTGTTAGATAAGTAACTGAATGAAAAGTTGGAAATTAGTTTATGGATACACTTTGAGTGTAACTTACATGAAAAGATCATGTCTATTCCGGTTCAACACGATATCTCTGGGACTTAGAAAATAGTAGCACCGAATAAGTGTATTTATTTGAATAGGATTTTGGAATGCTCTAAAATGATTCCTTTTGTCCTTTAAGCTTTTTCTATTAATTCTGGAAAGCAATGGCTATAGTGAGCCTCCTTTTAGCTTAAGAGTCCATGCCTAATGAAAGGAATTTAGGTGCACATCTAGGGTATCTAATTCATGAACTAGGAGAGATAAGGTGAGCCTTGAACATCTGCATAATTTCTGGTAACTCATCATTGTCTCTTGTTGGGGGAAAAGCATGTAAATGGTGGGTGGAAGGAGAGTGCTAAGGAAGAAGAATGGACATTCAAGAAGAGAAAGAAAAGGAATAAGTCATGATTAGTGGAAAGTTCTGCAGAAAAAATAAAAAAGATATAAAAAGGAATTAGTGTAAAAATACTAAAATGGGAAAACATTATTCACATAACCATAAGTTCTATATTTAGAACTTATCTTAGTTCCTGTGATAATTCGAGCTAGAATAGCATTTCACAATATATTGATGCAATTGATTTACTTTGTTATTTCTGTCTTCTAGTATCAAGTCTCTAGAGAGACTCTGTTTATTGTTTTGAGTTCTTTAAAAACATTTTAATTAAAAAAATTTTTTGAGAGATAGAGTGTGAGCAAAGGAGAGGAAAAAGGAAAGTGAGAGAGAGAATCCTAAGCAGGCTCCATGGCCAGCACAGAGCCCAACACAGGGCTCCATCCCATGACCATGATATCATGACCTGAGCCGAAATCAAGAGACAAGTGAGAGATCATCTGAGGCTGAAGTCAGTTTGTAGTTGGGCTAAAGCTATTATGGAAAGACTGCATGGCCACTGGTAGCCCCATGGTCTGGATTAGCCATCTCTCTAAATAGGGATCCTTGTAGATTTCATAAAACATTCAGTCAGGTTCAGCGAACAGAGAGGGCTAGTAGAATAAATGTTGTGAGGGAATGGAAATAAGAGAAGACAAGACTTTTGTGCCAGGCAGATTTGCTTTCAAATATAGGCTCTTGCTTATGAATTTTGGGACTTTGCTATGTTTCAGTTTACTAATCTCAAAAATAGGAGTGGTATTACATTCTAAGTATTGTTGGGTAGATTAAATGGAACGATGCAGTATGAGGCTTCTAATGAGGTCGTTTTGCAGGTACCCAGCAACTGTTATTGACTTCTATTATCTGGGTGAAAGTAAAAACAGTCTTGTAATGTACTCACTTAATATTAGTATGAGCAAAGCTAATGCTAAATAAACTCACAGTTTGGAAGAAGTGTTTAGTAAAAAACCCTGGGAACCTACGGTGGTTTCTTCTGAATTCTGCTGAGGTACAAAAATAAATCGTGTGATGGCAAAGGTTGAGAACCATGTCTTGAATGTCTACCTCATCCCTTATATCCTATGTGCAAGCACTCCCTGTTCTAAACCATTCAAAACACGATAATACATGAATCATCATATTAATTCATGATATCAGTGTAGGGCAAAACTGAAAGTAAAGAAAAATTATGAAAAATATCTCATGCAAATAACAGTATTTAAGAATGAGATGTTATTTATCATAGTTTTTTAAAAAAATTATCCTTATATAACTTCAAATATTACTTTTTAAATCTTAAACATTCAAGCTTCTCACCATTTCTAGACCCACAACTAGACGGGTTTGATAGGCATCAAAGACAAACAGGGAGCCAAGAAGGAGAAATCCAATAGTAATTTAGGGTTGTACCCCTAGCAGATATAGCTACAACCTTCTTAGAAGATTCAGCTCAATACAAACATTTGCCTAGGAAAGAGACCACAGGACATATTAAAAGAACTTGGATTAGAGACCTAAAAACCCAAGTTCAAGTTCTGAATTTTGGTGGTGTGACTATGGATAAGTAACTTCGAATTTCTGAACCTCAGCTTCTCATCTATAAAGAAACAGAAAGCATTGTCTGTACCAATAGCCTCAACCTTAACTAATCAGTTAAAATTTATAATTCCAGCTAAGACATTTTTGAGGGTGCAAGTGGGCATTATTAGTAACTAAGGCAGGAGAGTAGGGGTAACATAGGAAAATTTCTGCCACATCATTGAATAATTTCCTTAGCACTATGTCCCTCATTTATGTCCCACAAATGCACCACTATAATTGCACTCCTGGAAATGTGGGGTATTCTTATAATTGTCCTTGGTATATAGTGGGTACCCACTAAATGTTTTTGAACTTAATCAAAATACTTATCTCACAAATTTGTAGTAAAGATTAAATAATTAAATAAATACTTATCTCACAAATTTGTAGTAAAGATTAAAACTATGATGTTTATGAAAGATCTTGATGCATAATAAAATGCTCTATAATGGTTCATTATTGTATTTACTATAGAGAGTTTCATGCTAAAGAATTTGGGAAGCAGTTATCTGTATGGGAATGATAATCAATGTCTTAAGCCTGAATGAAGTCACTCTGGGAGACAGGGTAAAGGGAGGCCAAAACAGGTGTGGAGGCCAAACTTTGAAAAATATTACATTTTAGGAAAAGGAGAAGGAAAGGGAATGTGTAAGTAGAGATATACACATCAAAGTCCTGTTACCCAGGACTCTAGAGTGAGAGTAAAAGTAAAAATGGAGAAAGATGGGGACATGTTGTGAGCACTTACATGGTCAAAGGGTCATGACTGGTTGAAGTAAGGAAAACACATTTCCCCCTACTTTTATCTTCAGTTTCTTCGACAGAGGTGTGGGGGTCACCATTTCAAATGTTTCTTTTCCCTAGGTGGCATGGAATTGGACTTTGGTGTTCTAACTGTAGACTCCAAATGATCTTTTGCATTCAGACTCACACAGAGAGAGGGTGCTCTACATTTGAAGACCCTCCTATCACCCAGTGTGATCTCCTCAGAGTTGACAGAAGTAAAACAACCTCCTATATTTGTAGGATTTTAAATTATCTCATAGTCCCTCTGGAGCCCCATCTGATATATTCCAAGACTCAGGGAGCAAGAGCCTTCTGAGCACAGGAGCAATTAAATGCTGGATGTTAAGATTGTTTAAGAGTGAAAATATAGTACATAGTAATCGAGATAATCTTGAAAGGAATTGGGGATCAAAGGACTTATGGATCTCCCTGACCACCCTATTTTTTATTTATTTTTTTGCTCTGGGTAGATATCCCATGGAACCCTTTTGTACTTTACAAACCTCAGGGATTTGGCCTGCTTATATGTTATTTTTTCCCCCAATTTTTACCTATTCCCTTACTTCTTTTGTTTATAGAAGAAATTGCAGCATAAAGAAAATGGTATCCACCTTGGAGCTAGAAGGTTCTGGTGTGAAGAACAAGCCCCTCTAAAGGTCAATGGTCCTTTCTGAACCTTAATATTGTCATTTATAAAATGGAGTTATAATACTATTCCCTAAAGTGATTGTGCGGAGTGAATGGGATAATGCTTATACACTTCCTGACACATACCACTGGATCCTGCAATTTTTAGCGAAAATGGCTGGAACGTGGATTTGTTAGAATCTTCCTTTTTTTCCCCCTTTATTCTTTCCCTTTCTAATTTTAGGATGAGGCATTATTTTTTTTTTTTTTTGTCTGTTGGCTTAGTTTTTTTTTTTTAACTACTAGTAATTACAGTGAAAGAAATGGTAAGTAACGAAAACAAAACAAACTATATTTCTAGAGTTAGTAAAAATATAAGAAATCTAGGAATTCTTGTCAAAATCCTTCTCTGTGGAATCTAAATGATGAGAATTTCCGGATTCTCAGGCTTTAACCAGGCCAATTCAAGAAAGGGAAGGAGTACCATTTAAGAGTGCCTACTTGTGACACATGTCTTTAGAAATAATATTTTATTTCATTCTTACAACATACTTAGAGGTATTATTAATCCATTGTACAGATAATGACATAGATTACCAGAGAAATTAGATCATTCCCCTGAGATCACACAACTATTAAGTAGCAGTGGTAGAAACTGAGCCCAGACATACAGACTGAATTCAATGGCAAAACCAAGTTGATGTTAATACATCAGAACCTGATTCTTGTTTTCTTTATAATTTTTGACCTTCTGGATGAGGAACGTATGCCTTCCATTGATCCTCAGAGATTTAGACCCAGGAGTTTCATCCTATTTCCTTTTGTACTTCTTTGTGCGTCTGGTTTGCTCAAAGTATATTTGCTGGTAACAATAATCTTAAACAATAATCAGCATCTTCTAAGGAGTTTCTGGCAAGCAACTAAGTGGTTTTGTAATGAGAGCCATCCCTATTTGAAATTAAAGCTATTCATCTTACCATGTAAAATACCTAGCTTGATTTCTAATGAGAATTCAATATATTGTAGCTAGATATGTAGTTTTTTTCAATCCAATTTATTTTTTATCCATCCATATATGATAAGTTCCTGTGGGCTCAGTTTTCATGTGATCTCTCCAAACATAAAATTTGCAAGTTACCAGTGACCATATGGAAATGACGGCTATTAATTGCAACAGATGGCTATTAATTGAGACAGAGAGAGACAGAGCTTGAGTAGGGGAGGGACAGAGACGGAGGGAGACACAGAATCTGAAGTAGGCTCCAGGCTCTGAGTTGTCAGCACAGAGCCCAATGTGGGGCTCGAACCCATGAACCTGATCCTGACCTGCTCATGGTCAGATCATGATCAGATCATGACCTGAGCCAAAGTAGGATGCTTAACAGACTTAGCCACCCAGGTGCCCCATCATTTGATCTTTTTGAAATCGATCTTACAATATCTGTGATGGATAGCAGTCACAAAACCTAATAGTGTACAACCATTGGCATTTATATGTATGAACTCACTAATCAAATACAATTTTATGCATTTCCTTTTTTGATTTAAATTTCAGTTAGTTAACATACAGTGTAATACTAGTTTCAGGTGTAAAATTCAGTGATTTATCACTTACATACAACACCCAGTACTTATCACAAGCACCCTCCTTAATGACCAATCCACACCTAGCCCATCCCCCACCCACCTCTCTCCATCAACCCTCAGATTCTTCCCTATGGTTAGATGTCTCTTATGGTTTGCTTCCCTCTTTCTTTTTTTCCCTTCCCCCAAAGTTCATCTGTTTTGTTTCTTAAATTCCACATAAGTATTTCTTTACTTAAAGGTTTATAAGTTTTAAGAACATATATAAGTATGTTTATAAGTATGATAATAACAATAGGAAGTCCTAAATGAGTTGCTAAGGAAACATCAGAGGAGAGAGAAGAAACAGGACAGTTAAATGAAACCCCATGATGATAAAGACAGAGGAAGAGGGATGCCTGGGTGGCACAGTCAGTTAAACATCTGACTCTTGATCTCAGCTCTTGATCTCAAGAGTTTGAACACTGCATCCGGCTCTGCGCTGATAAGTGGGAGCTTGGGATTCTGCCTCCCCTTTCTGTGCCTCTCCCACTTGGCTCTCGCTCTCTCTCTCTCACTCTCACTCTTTCTCAAAATAAATAATCTTAATTTAAAAAAACTTTAAAAATGATATATAGAGAAAAGAAGGAAATAAAGGGACAAGCAAAATAACCTGTTATAAGCCTGTTCTGAACCTGTGTTAACACTCACTATGCAGTAACTGCATATTTGCAGTAACACAAACAGCTCTTCTTTCAGAAGGGAAATGACTCCCAGAAGAACCGAATGAAAGTAATCAGCATTCTATGATGAGCACACACTGGAATAAATAGGGCGTATGTGTTGCATTGGTGGATGCTGAAATGAATTAGACGCTGTTCTCATAATTACAGATTTCTTTCCACTGTATGCAAATATGTGTTTCATGTTCAAAAGAAGATGCTTGCTTTAAGAGTTTACTCTTCTTGTTGATCTTAATTAGGTATTAGGTAGGATAAGGAGTGTGTGGCACATGGGGGGCCTAGGTGGCTCAGTCGGTTGAGCGTCTGAATTCAGCTCAGGTCATGATCTCATGGTTTGTGGGTTTGAGCCCTGCATCAGGTTCTGTGCTGACAGCTCAGAGCCTGGAGCCTGCTTCGGATTCTGTGTGTGTCTCTCTCTCTCTGCCCCTCCCCATTCACACTCTGTCTCTATCCCTCTCTCTCTCAAAAATGAATAAACATTAAAAAAAAAAAAAAAAGGAGTGTGTGGCCCAGAGCCCAAATAAGTAACTGTTTTGAATCATAGAGAGATTCATTACCTTCTCCTCTAAAAGTCTGTGCTAATGCAGTGGTTCTACTCTGTGAAAGCCTCAGGGACTTAGAATCCTTCTGTCTTGTGGATTCTCCATTCTTAGGGGTTATTGCCCTAGTCTTCATAGTCCAAAATGGCTCAAAATATATTTGTATTCCTGGGGCCCCTGGGTGGCTCAGTTGGTTAAGCGTTGGACTTTGGCTTTAGTCACCATTTCACAGTTCTCGAGTTATATCCCCTACATCAGGTTCCGCACTGATGATGTGGAGCCTGCTTGGGATTCTCTCTCCCTACCTCTTTCTCTCTCTCTCTGCTCCTTCCTGGTGCATGCTCTCTGTTTCACTCAAAAACAGATAAATAAGCTTAAAAAATAAAAAAAGAATATATTTGCATTTCTGTCTGTGAATAGGAAGAGGGGAAAGTGAGGAGGAGGCCATACTCTTTCTCTGAAAAAATTTTTAATGTTAATTATTTATTTTTGAGAGAGAGATAATTGTGTGAGTGGGCGAGGGGCAGGGAGAGAGGGAGACACAGAATCCGAAGAAGGCTCCAGGCTCTGAGCTGTCAGCACAGAGTCCAACATGGGGATCGAACCCATGAACTTGAGCCAAAATGAGACATTTAAACCAGCTGAGCCACCCAGGTGCCCCATACTCTTTTCTTTGAAACAGAATGGTGTGATGTTGCACCCATCATTTTTTGTTTCTCATTGGCCAGAACTCAGTCATGTCACACCTAGCTTTAAGGGAGGTTAGGAAATGTCTTTATTCTGAAAGACCATAGACTTGGCTAAACTAGGGCTAAACTTGAGAATTGATATTAGAGAATAGTTAGCAACACGAAGTCACAGGACAGAATTTTGGGTGGAGACACCTAATCTAAGGTAGCTTATATTTATTCTCTATCACACTACAAACTCGTTTTCCTTAAGCACTCACTACCAGATATTTTCTTGTTTATTTATTTGCTTCTTTATTCATTGACTATTTCCTCCTCCTGCAATGTAAGCCCCAGATAGGGAAGGATCTTTGTGTCTTGTTATTGCCACAATACCACTGTCTAGAACAATCCCTTGCATACAGAGAAGCCTAATAATTATATGTAGACTAAAAGAATGAATTACAGGGGGACCTGGGTGGCTCAGTTCGTTAAGCATCCCCCTTTGGCTCAGGTTATGATCTCAAGGTTCATGGGTTCTAGCCCCATGTCATGCTCTGTGCTGACAGCTCAGAGCCTGGAGCCTGCTTCAAATTCTGTGTCTCCCCTCTCTCTCTACCTCCCTCACTCATGCTCTGTCTCTCTCTCTCTCTCTCAAAAATAAATAAACATTAATTTTTTTTTAAAAATGAATTACATGTCTCTTTCAACATTTGGTCATTGGATTTATTTAATAGCCTATATGCAAAGAGTGAATTATTCATTGGGCTTACACAAAGTATGAATAAACAGATCAATAAAATGCATTCATATTTTTAGTAGCTATAAAGGTCTGTTTAATTATGTATATTGTGCCAGATTGAGAGGCTTTTCATATAAGTGTCCTTCATCATCTATATGTTTCCTTCCAACCCAGGTGCCAAGTACAGTCAGTAGCAAACTTTTTTTTTTTTTACCTTTCTAGTCCAACTGGGTCCGCAGATGAACCTGCCCATCTGTCCAGCCTCTCCTATTTGTTAACCAGATACCTCGGCCTACAGAAGTTACAGTCAGGAGAAAATACCAGATGTGATTTCGAGTGAGAGGAAAGGACCATTCCCTCTCACAATTAGTTTTGTACATATAAACAACATAGTCCTAGAGCCTAAAACTGATAAAATAGAATCTGGGCTTCTATTGTGCTTTACTATACATGTGTACACACACACACACACACACACACACACACACACACACACACACACACATACACACACACACACCAGATCCATTAAGATCCACTGACTCTTTAAGAACAACCCAGGGAGGTAGGTATGTCATTATTTCCATTTTACAGATAAGACCACAAACTCAGAGAAGGTAAATATGAATATATCGCAGAAACCAAAATCAACCTGTGTTCATATGTATCATGTTTCTTTACCCTATACATATTCTCCATAGCAATATAATTCTTTTTATGAAGCCTCAGACTTAACAGATCATTTTGAAATAAAGAAGCCACAGGAAACTTGATCACTTCTACTGTCCCTTAGCCAGGAAAATGAGCTTAGATATTCTAACTTACTTACATTGTTGCCCCCACCACTAAAAATTCCCCCACAACAACACAAAAGCAAAAACTAGACACCTTAATTTTAGGATCCTGATGAAAAACCCTTAAGCCATCCACGACTGGTAGACTTGGTCCCTGTGACCATTGCCTTGTCTCCTGCCCCCCACCTCTCACCCCCACCCTTATGCTGTCAGGAAGGATGCCATCTTGGGACAAATAACTGAAAAGTGGAGATGAGGAGTCAATGATAAGGCCCATAACGTTCAGGACCTGCCATGCAGTACTGTTAGCAGGGCCTAGTGCACAGTAGGCCCTGGGTAACTCGGTCTCTTACGGGAATGTGATGTGATTTGCTGTGATGGTTGATGTTATTAAGAACGCATTTCACTGGTAAAACAGGCTCTTCCTGTTGCCTGTCTTCTGATTGGTCCTTAGCAGAGATTAGGCCAAGGAAAAAAAGCAAACGTTCCAAGGTTGAAGAATTTCTCATTGATCCCTTAATGGAGAAGTCGCTACTTTGTAAGCAGTCCCTAGAAGGGGCGGGTCTTCCTGGAAATTTTGACTGCAGCTGTTTTCCTCTGCAGTGACTCACAGCGCCCTGGACTGCGGGAGAAGGTAGGCGATCTGGCCACCGGCGCTGAGGTTGATCTCACCCCTTAACCCTGGCGGCCAAGACCCGCCCTTTCCAACCCCCTTTCCCCGTGTCCAAACCCGCTGGGGCTTGTTTTAACTGCAAACTCAAGGGGTGGGGGAATTTAATCCTGGTGCTCACTCCCCGGGGGTTTTCTGCAGGTTTGGCAGTTTAGGGGGATCTTGTTGGGGGGGGGGGCGCTGGAAAGGGGATTTAGGCATCTCCTGATCATCTCAGGGTCCCTCTTTTTACTTTCCTTTTCTTTGACTTTACTTTTTCTCCCCTCTTTCTTTCTTATGGAAAATTGATGTTTTCTCAATTTTATCCAATTTTATGCTGTGCAAAGGGATTTTCAAACCTCCCCCCAGCCCGACTACAGCTGGATTGCAGCCTCTAAACCCTTTCCTATAGAAATTTAAGGAACCAACTCTGATCCTTTCTGTTAATATATGGACGCCGCAAATCTAGGACTGAAATTTTAAAGATTAAATCACTTTCTGTTTCTATCTAAGCTCCACTTCCCTGTTGTCCCCTGCAACAGGCTGCAGGGATGTGGCGTGCTGCGCCACCAGTGCACTGGCTCCTCCTCCTTCTCCTAGGTGGGTGGCTGAACTGCAGTGTGTCTCGACTCTTGGATTCCTGAGGGGCTACCTTAACACGCAGCCCTTTGGCTCAGTGAGCTCCCCTCAATTCTCCCAGCTGCCTCAGATTTAACGCTTTGACCTTGGTCAGCCGCTGTGGTCAGTCTTTGCCCACCTCTTGCTAGGTGCATTTCTGAAGTGCCATCCTGAGGGGCAGTGAAGGAATTCTGACCCACCATAGTCTGTACTGAGAAGGGTTGGGGAGAAGGTGCAGAAAAGCAAATTCCCTCAATGAGGAATTTGTTCTGGGGTTAGAATTAGGAAATAAGACTGTTTCTTTGTAGGAGACACCCTGTGCTTCTGTCTCTTCACCTGAAAGCCATCCTTGATGAGTATTGCCAAGCTTCAGAGATTGGGTTGCCTGACATTTCTTCAGCTGTCGTGGGTCCTGGGTCCTTGTCCTGTTGTAAGCTTTCTACTGACGTTTTTAGAAAATTTTCTCTGTCCTAGCCCCAGCCTGGCCTACCAGAAGATCTTACCCCTGTCCAGCGTCTACATGGAAATCCTTTTCCTGAGCATTCTCTCCTCTCCCCACAGCTGCTACTGCCTGCTGTGTTTCCATCAAATGGGAGCCATTTTGCCACACTCAGTTTAAAAAAGATTTTTTTTAATGTTTATTTATTTTTGAGAGAGAGAGAGGCACAGAACATGAGCGGGGGAGGGGCAGAAGAAAAGGGAGACAGAATCTGAAGCAAGTTCCAGGCTCTGAGCTGTCAGCACAGAGCCCTATGCAGGGCTTGAACGCACAAGCCAGGAGATCACATGAGGTCACAATCTGAGCCAAAGTCGGATGCTTAACCAACTGAGCCACCCAGGCGCCTCACCACACTCAGTTTTTATCCAGTTCTTCAAAATACCAAACACAGAATGAAAAGCCTGATGTACTGGTGCTGATTTGTGGACATGGGACATGCTGAACAAGATATACCATTGCTGTAAGATGGATGCAACGTGGACGTTGCTCTGGATGGGCGTAGGGTGTGAGGTTTGAGATGGTGATTGGGATGAGCATAGAGGGCCTAGAAGTAGTCCTCTAAAAGCTTCAGAATCCTTGTCTCATGAGCCTACATGTTTTTCTAGCCTGGGGGTTCCTCAGTTAAGGTTGGGCTTCTCAGCAACTCATCTGCCATTGGGACTCTGAATAAGCACATTAAGTTTCTGTTTTCTTCAGCATTCTCTGTGCACCAGCGACTTCCATTTTAGCCCCTTAGGTTGGGTTTTCGGTGAAAAGCCCCCTAACCGGTGCTGCAGATTGTAGTTCATGTCACCCTTTGACAGAGCAGGGAGAGGCAAGGTGACCAGTGATTCTGTTCAGAAAGGTCAGAGAGTAGCTTCCATGGATACTTGGGCCAGCAACTAGGGCCAGACCCACCCATTGATTCTCTGGGAAGAATCATAATGTAAATCATAATCTAGGTATGTAAATTTATCTCCTTGTTACCATATCACATGAAATAGTTGTCTAAGATTATAATAATATGTGGAAGATATGGTTAGGATGGCATGATTTAAAATAGAGGTCATGTTGCGTATGTGATATTGATACATATATTAGACTATCTTGAATGGAGGAAATAGTGGTTTCAATTATGAGCCCCCAAAGAAAAGTCACAAGGTAAGTGATTTTAGTTGCAGGGGACCATTATAGATAAAGAGTGCAAGTCTCTGGGGGCACCTGGGTGGCTCAGTTGGTTAAGTGGTCAACTTCAGCTCAGGTCATGATCTCACAGTTCGTGAGTTCAAGCCCCAAGTCGAGCTCTGTGCTGACAGCTCAGAGCCTGGAGCCTGCTTCAGATTCTCTGTCTCCTTATCCCTCTGCCCTTCTCCTCCTCATGCTCTGTCTCTCTGTCTCTCAAAAATAAATATTAAAAAAATTTTTATAAAAAGGAGTGCAAGTCTCTGTATAGCATGATCCAAAGTAACAGCAAGGTCTATTTAACAACTGTTAACAATTACAACAGGAGCAATACTAGTCTGTTGTTATTGATTAAATGCTTCCTGTGGACCAGGCACTTTTCTAAGGACTTCACATATATCAATAGGTATATGGTTTTCATTTTAGAAAGAGAATACTGAGGTTCAATAAGTTAATTACACTTATTCCATATATAGTACCTAAGGAATGGTATATTTGAAAGAGTGGTACTTGTATTTGAACCAGCTTCAGGGTGTTTCAGAGACTTTCTGTTTAGTGGGTTGTTGGTGAAACTTAGAGCTTCCCCACCTGGGTGTGGCATTTAGAAGGAGTCTTACTATTGGCCTCTGTGTCCCCTTCTTCACAGCTTCTTTCTCCTTCCCATTAATCCTCTGAATATATGCTCATGCCAGAGAGAAGCACATAATGTCTGGTCTTTGCATGGGTAATCTCCAACATATCACCGTATTCATGATGTGTGTTTCCCACAGTGACCCTGCATCACCATGGTGCGCCCTTCTGGCCTACTAAACCGCAAAGAGGAGCCAGGTAAGCATGATTCATGACCCTTACTTACCATTGCATCTTTGGCATCTAGCTCAATGCCTGGCCTGCAGGAGGCCTTCTGGGAAAGTTTGTTCACCACTTGAACTCTGGTCTATCTCTAGTGCCATTGAAGAGCATCTGTGTGACCTTGTCCATTCGTGAGTTTGTGGCTGGTGTGTCTGCTACCTTAAACTATGAAAATGAAGAGAAATTTCCTTTGGAGACCTTCTTTGTATTCCCCATGGATGAAGATTCAGCTGTCTACAACTTTGAGGCCATGGTGGACGGGAAGATAATTAAAGCAGAATTAAAGGATAAGAAGAAGGTACCAGGGATGAGTAGATTATCTCTTCCCTTCTTATTTCCTTAATGCATACTCTTAAGATCTCTAGCAAATGCAACATGACAAAAAATGCTGAGGTTGAATGCACTTTTCTGCTATTCCTCTGTAACTGCTCTTTTCCTAAAATCATGTGGAGGGACCAGTTCATCAGGCATTCATAGTACAGCTGTGAGCTTGGCAAGACCAATCACAGGGCTTCTCCGTAAGTCATCCTGTTTTGTACCACTCATCTCTTCATTCAGCCATGCCACCTTTGATATAACCTTCCTTTCCCTGTTATCCTTAGGCCCATAGCCTCTATGAGAGTGCCATCAGCCACCGCCGCCAAGCTTTCCTCCTGGAGGAGGACATGTGCTCCAGGGACGTCTTTTGTTGCAATGTGGGGAACCTGCAACCTGGGTCAAAGGTGGCACTCACTCTGAAGTATGTGCAGGAACTGCCCCTGGAAGTAGACGGGGCCCTGCGCTATGTGCTTCCAGCTGTCTTGAATCCTCGATACTGCTCCTCTGGTGAGTATTCTTTCCTTTTGAATACAGGTGGTGGGTGATATAATTTGGGAAAGCCCCCCCAAGCATCATAGGGGCAATAAGAAGTTTGAGAAGGGACAACAGAACTAAGGTAACTTCTTGTAGGATCGCCGGTGGACAGTTGCCTTAATATGAAGACTCCCATAGTCCCTTTGGATGAGTTGCCCTATGCGTTCAGTGTGACTGCCACTGTCAGTTCCCAGCATGGCATTGATCGGATCCAGTCCAACTGCCCCTTGCGTCCTACTGAGTACATTGGAGATAAGAAGACTTCTGCCCAGGTAATTCATCAGAAAGTACTGTTGTTGCCAACACCCCTGTACTTTGAGTTCTGACATTGTTCCTCACTCAATCTTTACAAAATGTTCCTTACTTTTCCCTATTAACTAGAGGGAGTCCCTTTTTGTTCCTTCTTTACCCCCACTTCTTCTCCAGAGCCTTCTCTCCATTCTTGCCCCTGCTCCCGACCATGCTCACTCAGGGAAGAAGCTGGCAGCCCACAGCTCTGACCTCAGCCCCAGGTAGTAAAAGTGGCGATAGTTCTAACATGGCTCTTTTGCTTGTTCCCAACTCAGATTTCCTTGGCTGATGGACACAAATTTGATCGAGATGTGGAACTCCTGATTTACTACAGTGAGGTGCATACCCCCAGTGTAGCTGTGGAGTTGGGGAATCCTGAAAATAACCCAGGTATTTTCTTTCTCCCTTTGTAGTTACCTCCTAAAGGGTAACTCTTGTCTTGGAATTACCCTCAAATTACCCACACTTTACTTTTCTCCTGTCCAGTAGTAGGTAAAACATTCAAATAGCTTACATTATGGTTTACAAAAATGGTTAGATACAATGAGTATCATGTAGTTATGTCTTAGAGGCAAATTAAATAAATCAGTAGATAATTGGATCAAGGACATGAACAAATAATTCACAAGGGGAAATACAACTAGTTTAAAAACATGAATGACAATAATCAGTCTCTACAAGTGCAAATAAAAATAAAATAAAATGAAAATAACTGGAAATGTGTACCGCTTAATCCCTTTTACTTATTTCTGTTATATCCCCTTATCTATTACCTATGGTACTATGATGTACAAACTTACAGTTGCAAAATACATAAGTCACAGAGATGAAAAATAGATCACAGGGAATATAGTCAATAAGATGGTAATAATGTTTGGTGGCAGATGGCCACTACACTTATTGTGGTGAGCACCGAGTAATGCATAGAATTGTTGAATCATTATGTTGGGTACCTGAAACTAATATAATACAGTGTGTTAATTATACTTCAATAAAAAAGTAAATATTCATTTGTAGGGAAAAAATAAAATAAAGATAACGATGTGACATTTTCACTCTTCAAATTATCAAAGATTTCTGAATCCAATAATGCCTCATCATTCATCTCCAGAGATTTTTCATCTCACCCTAGTATCTTAATTTCCAATATATTAAGAAATTAGGTATAGTTCTCAATAACTTTAGTTTTTAAATTTCTTTAATTTCTCTTATTTCCTAAATTTTCCTTACTATGTGTGTACTGTTCCTTATGGGTAACTAGTATAACCCATGAGCCTGTTGCTCTCTTGGGCCTTCCTGGGTAGTCGTGTCCCTGGATTGCAGGGACCAAGCCTAACTGGAGAGGTACTGCCACTTCTGAAGCTTTTTTCACATCGGTGGAATGGAAGGATGCTTGGGGACAGTCATAGTCACAATGCTATAGCTTGGCTTAGGTTCTTACACCTGTAACTACACTGCTATGAAGACAGTTTCTTGTAGATGGTCCTCCAGAGGTCATCCGTGTCTCCCATTGTTCATGTTTAACTGGCCAAGGTTGATTAGAGGTCCCTAGTTTGCCCTCACTTGTTCAACCAGTTTTCCTCTGGGCCAGTTGTCCCTGCTGAGGCCCTTAGAGGGTCTCCCAACCTCAACCAGATTTGTTCCAGCTCTTCTTCCATTAAGCTCCATGCTCTGTCTTTGTACATTAATTCTGCCCTCTTGTACTGGTTTTGTCCTTTCCCTTTGGTGGATCCTCCCTTGGGTACCAATGAAATATGCCCATAGTAGTGACTGGTCTTCAGTCAGCATTATTTTAATCCACCAGAGAAAGTTTTATAATGCTGAATCTTAAAAGGCATGATTGAGATCTCAGTTCCTTTCCTTCTAAGAAGTTCCTTTGGCCCCTATGCAGATTCCTCATCTGTCCTCTATGATGGGCTCTGCAGGCCAGAGGGAGATATCGGGGCAGCCTTTATGATCTTGTGAGTCCCTTCTAGCAGGGCTGCTCAAATCTTGCTTTCTAGATCATGTATCTGGTCAAGATGACTTGCTGTTCCATCCATATAAGGAAGAAAATGAAAACTGGCAGCTTGGCTCACTAAAACCATTGAGAGTTTGCACACACATTTTAAAGTTTATTTATTTTGAGAGAGAGAGCAGAATCTGGGGAGGGGCAGAGAGAGAGGGAGAGAGAGAATCCCAAGATGCACTGCCAGTGCAGAGGCCAATGTGGGGCCCAAACCCAGGAGCTGTGAGATTATGACCTGAGCTGAAATCAGGAGTTGAATACTCAACCGACTGAGCCACCCAGGTGCCCCCCAAATATATATATTTTTAAATGTAGAATGTACTTGGCCATATTAAGAACATTATTTTGAAAAAGTTTTATGTATAATTTAATAAACATAACATAAAAATTGATAAAAATTTTTCCAAAATTGTTATTAAGAGCTTTACCAGACTTAAGGCCTAGGTTCAGTTCTTTAAATGCATGATATCACTGGACCCTTAACATAATCTTGTACTTGGATTGTTCAGATGAAGAAACTGAGGCTAGCAAGCAGAAGAGCTAAGGGCTTAAAATGTCTTATTTAAAGATGAGGAAGCAGAGACTTGTGAAGGTGAAAATAATTTGAGCCAAGCCAAAGGAATTATAGTAGAAATACCTATGAACTATCGTTCATTCCATATCTGGCATTTTTCTAAACACATCAAACATATGCACCTATTTCATTGTCATGGCAAACTGTCTAATTTACCAGTCCAGTGCCAATCCCACTTCAATCAGCTGCCCCTTTAAATAGAATGGAATTTACTTTGTCCATTAAAATAAAAAGCTACCCTTCCACTATGTATCCAGTAATCTGGATTTTTTTAGAAGTTATTCTTGAACCAGCATTCAAGGAAATATTTGATGAGCTGCACCCATTTTATTTGGAAGCCAGTTTGGTCATTGGGGTATCCCAGGGGTAAGAGATTAAAATGAGCCACATCCTATAGTCATATGGAATCCCAAGGCTACTGAGAATTTAAATCTGTAATCCTGGAATCACTTTATAACAATACGATACAGGAAATTCTTTGTCCTCTTTTAGTCTCTGAACTGTAAAACTGGAGTGGATATGATCACCCAGCCATTCTCATTTCATCTCTATCTCAATACTAACAATTCAATTCTTGCATCCGTTTCCACTAGTTCCTCAAAATAAAAGCAAAGCTTTGACAACCTGGTAACATGGATCGGTTTCCTCCATAGTGTTGTTTGGATGATGCTGTTACAGTGTCACAAACATCCCACTTCTGGAGAGTTATCAGTGAATTTTCATACCCTAAGCAGTGGACTTTCCTTGGTGTCTGACACTTACACTTTCAGCTTTGCAAACTGTCAACATAGGAATTGCCCATGAGCTTCATTATTTCAAAAGCGTAATTAAAGACGTAAACAAGGACTCACAAAATAAACTTCCTGTTGATTTGATTTGAAGAGAAGGTGTTTCTGCAAATAAATTAGCTCGACTCTTCTGGCAAATGCCGGAACATTTTAACTTCGTGCATTTCACTCATTTACGTTGTGCTGGGAAACTAGCATCCAATTATATATTTTAATTATTGGTTGTGCCTATAACCTCTACGTTCTGTTTTTTCCTTACATAGCTTTTCTGCTTCTCTGTCATTTATTATGTAATATCTTTAATAATATTAATATGTTTATTATATAATATTATCACATATCATATCACATATCATTAGTATGAAGAGCAAACAGTGTTTTAGATTCGGGTTTTCTCAGCTTCCTGTGTAACTGACTGCATTGATTCTTGGGGTCTTCAATCCTTGAGTTCCCTCTCATGTTCTGGTATCCTTATCTTTTCAAAATAGATGGTTTGATGAAAGATCCATCTGCAATGGTATGTTTCTACCCAAATATCCCAGAAGCTGAGCCATCAGCTATCTGTGGAGAATTCGTCTTCCTCATGGACTGCTCAGGAAGTATGCATTGCCCTATAAGTAAACAGGATAAATCACAGTTGCGCATTGAGGCAGCCAAGGTAAAGCTAGTTCCTTTATTTTTCTGGTCACATTCACAAATGAGGATGAATCTCAGGAGTTAAATTAGAGTCCATCTGGAACTTTGGGTGTGTTCCCCATCTGAGCTACATCTAACATGACCACTCTGAGGACAGCCTTGGAATACAAGGACCTGGAGTCAAGAACTGTGGGAAGGCCCACCCCCGTAAGAGATTGAGGGGCGCTTGGCTGGCTCAGTCGGTTAAGTGTCCGACTTTGGCTCAGGTCATGACCTCACGGTTCATGGGTTCGAGCCCCACATTGGGTTCTGTGCTGACAGGTAGCTCAGAACCTGGAGCCTGCTTTGGATTCTGTGTCTTCCTCTCTCTCTGACCTCCCCTCCTCACACTGTCTTTCTCTGTCTCTCAAAAATAAATAAAAAACATTAAAAAAAAAGAGTTAGATTGATAGGGTCTATGTGTCTGAGAGGATCCTTTCTCATTGTCTCCTTGTACTCTCTTCCTTCAGGAAACACTGATTTTGCTGCTGAAGAGTTTGCCTATAAACTGTTATTTCAATATCTATAGATTTGGATCTTCCTTTGAGGCATTCTTTCCGTAAGTTTCTAGAAAGCCTATAGAGAGCAAAAAGATACTTGAAAGAAAGAAGTAGATTGTTAGAGGGGTTACTGGCACAGTGTACTTTGGCATTGGGCATTTCAGGTGAGGTTGTTTATAATGGGGGGTCTCTCAATTCAGGGACTCAATACTCGGTGATGTTGAGCAGCTATCATGTCACTGGACATGTTTGTTTTTCTCAGGAATAGTGTGAAATACTCTCAGGATACCATGGAAGAGGCACTGAAGAGAGTTAAACTTATGCGGGCAGACCTAGGGGGCACAGAAATCTTGACACCACTCCAGATCATTTACAGAGAACCTTCCATCCCGGGCCACCCCCTACAGGTAGGAACTGGAACAGAGCCAGCAGAAGGTAACAGAGAGAACAAAATCTCTGTTCAAGAATCCATACCCCTGAGCTTGGTTGTAGGAATGTTAAAATAAGATATAAAATTCGGAATCTTCTATCATATAGTGAAGAGAATGAGACAAGAAGCATTTTTTTTTACAATGTATTCTAATTATGCTTTTATTGTTTTAGTCTTTATGCAAAGACTATCAGTGATTCAGTGCCTGTTAACAGAAAAGGGGTATGAGTAAGAGTTTCAGAAAAGGATAAAGAAAAACCTTTCATCTTTATCTTTTACACCATGACACTGGCCACTCTCTCACCTTATTCATTCATTTATTTTTGTAATTTGAGGAAACTCTATTAACATTATATCCAGGAACCCAAATGACTCTGCTCAAACAAAAATACAGAAACAAAAGCAAATCATATGGCATATTGAACTCTTAAAAGCACAGTTGAGTTTGAATACAAGAAGCATTTTGTCTCTGAATTCTCTTGTCAAAACACACACAATGGAATGATACCTTTTCTTTCTTTCTTTCTCTCTCCCCTATATCTGCCAGAAACCTTATGGGCAAATCCCACCTCTTGTTTGGATAATGTGCTCAACTTTTTTTTATTTTTTATTTTTTTAATTTTTAAATAGTTTATTGTCAAATTGGTTTCCATATAACACCCAGTGCTTCTCCCCACAAGTGCCCCCCACCATGCACGAGACAAGAAGCATTTAATAGAATTTCTTTCCTTAGCTCTGTGCTGTGGGCTGTGGATGGGGGAAGTTGTTTACAGAGTCCCCCAAAAGCTTTAGGTGAGACAAAAATGGGGAGGTGATGAAAATCCCAGGTCTCAAGCAAACCATGTAAGAATGTGGTACAAGTGACCATGGAACATTAGGGACCTCACACCTGTGTGAAGAGGCATTAGTCTCTGAATGAAAATACTTGATTTGTCCCAAGGGCAAATTCTGGTATCTTAAAAAATGGTCTTCACAGAGATCTGATGAATGTCTTGTTTCTTTCTATAGCTTTTTGTCTTCACAGATGGAGAAGTTACTGACACATTCAGTATAATTAAAGAAGTTCGGAACCACAGACTGAGGCACAGGTAGGAAGAGAATGTGAATTCTAGGTGACTGACCTGGGTAGTGCTGCATGTAGTCTAGTGCTGCATTACAGAGGCAGGAATGATTCAAGAATTTTAGTTTTGCTATCTAAAATTTTTTTCTATATCATTTTCCCCCTCTCTAATAAAAGATAAAGATCATTTTCTAAATAACATCAATAACACCATGTCATTGTCCTTTATTCTTTCTAAACCATAATGGAAATAAAATTGAATAGTAAAACAGTTTTTAAAAAAGTTTTAAAATGGTTTGGGGCACCTGGGTGGCTCAGTTGGTTAAGCATCCAGCTTCAGCTCAGGTCATGATCTCACAGTTCGTGGGTTCAAGCTCCATGTCAGGCTCTGTGCTGACAACTAGCTCAGAGCCTGGAGCCTGTCTTCTGATTCTGTGCCTCCCTCTCTCTCTGACCCTCCCCTGTTCATGCTCTCTCTCTCTCTCTTTCTCAAAAATAAATAAATATAATATAACAATGTTTTGTTTATATTTGAGAGAGAATGAGACAGAGAGTGGGTGGGGAAGGGGCAGAGAGATAGAGACGGAATCTGAAGCAGCCTCCAGGCTCCAAGCTACCATCTGTCAGCACAGATCCTAACGTGGGGCTCGAACTCATGATCAGTGAGATCATGGCCTGAGCTGAAGTCAGACACTTAACCAACTGAGCCACTCAGTGCCCCAAGATAGTTTTTTTTTTTTTTTAACTATAACCATTCTTATCAAAGTAAAACACATAGAACTACACAAATCGTAAGTATACAGCCGGGTGAATCACAGAGTTGATCACTACCAACTTTTTCCTCTCCAAAGGAAATAGCTTTCCTGACCTATCACACCATGGATTATTTTTGTTTGTTTTCTAATAAAAATAAGTGAATTATACAATATGGTTTTGTTTCTGTATATCTTACTTCTTGCCCTCAGCAGTATGTTGATATTCATACCTATTTTTCATGGAGCCATGGTTAATTTTCATGGCTGTGTAGTATTCTATAGAATGATCGATATATATATATATAGTTAGATCTGCAGTTCACTTTTATTTTGTGTGTGTGTGTTGTGTGAATTGGGGCCAATTTTCATTATATTCTCATGTTGATATCATATTGACCCTGTGCCATTTATTGAAAAGTCCTCTCCTCACTGAGGTACACTGTCATTTGTGTCACAAATAAGCATATACATATGTAGTAATTGTTCCTGTATGCTTTGTTCCATCCCAATAGTCTATTTATCTAGACATGTGCCAATACTATACCAGATAAACTTACGTAGCTCTCTGACAAATATTGATTTCCAATAGAGTAAGTCTTCAACTTTGTTTTTTTTTCAAGATTGTCTCAGCTGTTCATAACTCTTTATATTTGTATTTTAGAATTCGTTTGTCAGTTTTTACCAAAAAAGGAGACTGTTGAGATATTGATTAGAATTGGATTGACTTTAGGGCTGCCTGGCTGGCTCCATCAGTAGAGCATGTGATTCTTGATCTTGGGGTCATGAGTTGAAGCCCCATGTTGGGCATAGAAGCTTCTTTAAAAAGGAGAGAGAATTGCATTGATTTTAAATTTAGTTTTGGGACAAGTTAGTATTTATTTTATTGCATATTCTCATCTATTTAGATGGTGTATCCATCCATTTATTTAGGTCTTTCTTGATTCTTCTAAGTGTGTGTTTCCAATATTTTATTTAAAAATTTAAACCTGTAGAGAAGTTGGAAGAACAGAACAATAGACACTCATACCCTTCTACTAGATGTCAGTGTTTTAGCACGTTTGCCTCATTTATTTTTTGTCTGACATATTTGAGAGCAAACCACAGATATTCTTCATATGCAAATAATAATGCAACTCATCTTCTAATAAGGACATCCTGATGAATAACCACAATGAAACTATTAAAGTCAGGATATTTAATGTTCAGATGATACTATCTAAATATAGGTCATATTTGCCAGGTTTTCTAATACTGTCCTTTGTAGATTTTTGTTTGTTTGTCTTTGCTTTTGTTCCCAGAGGAAATCCAAGACCAGACATTTTATTTCACTGAGATGTTTCCTTAATCTTCTTTACTCTGGGAGAGACCCTTAGATTTTCATCATCTTTCATGACATTGATATTTTCAAAGAGGACTAGCTAGTTATTTTTGTAGAGTTTCAATTTATGTTTGTGTTTGATTACTTAAATTCACGTTTAGGTTAATATTAAATATTTGGGGAAGAAATATTCCAAAAGTAACATTGGGTCTACTGATAGATTTGACCACTTTGTTAAAAGATGGTATCTGACAAATAACTTTGAAATTTTATAAACATCTTGTTTTCCACAAATGTTTACTCAGTAGATTCAGCATTCCTTGATAATTATTAGCCAAATGTTATTACTATCAGTTGTTACAAATGGTGATTTTTAAGTTCTGTCAACTTTTCCAGATTATTTGGCATCTTACTGTAAAGAAGAGTTTCTTGGGGCACCAGGGTGGCTCAATCCATTGACCATCCGATTTCAGCTCAGGTCATGATCTCACGGTTCATGAATTTGAGCCCCACATCAGACTCAATGTTGTCAATGCAGAACCTTCTTTAGATCTTCTGTCCCCCTCTCTCTGCCCCTCCCCCATCTTGTGCTCTCTAAAAAATAAATAAATGTTAAAAATAAAAGATTTTCTCTTTTCCTCTCTCCCTCTCTTTCTTTTGTTGTACCAATATATATTTTGGGATTCTTTCCCAATTTTGGATTATTTTTCAATTTTTTAAGATTCATTACTTTCAGTTTTCATTTAGATGCTCAAAAATTCCAGTTTTGGCTAGTGGGACTGCTTTTCACTTGCTCCTATGTCTTTTTCATGTGTCTCTTTTGGTTTTTGAATATTTCCTTTCTTTCTTATAGAAGAGTACAGACTCGTCTGTACTTTTCCATCCCTGTAGCCAGTTATTTCTACAAGAAGCCTTTCTTTTCATGAAAATGATAAGTAGAGGTCAATATTTAAATATTAGGTGTAACTTTGTTACTGGGCTGTTTTTTTGTTTGTAGCCATTTTTGGCAGACTGAATTAGAAAATATTAAAACAATTTGTTTTAACTGATGCCCCTACTTCCAAGGTAATAACATAACATTCTTTCTCTTTTTTCTTCTACTTCATATTTGTGTCTTTTTTCCTCCATGGCGAGAAACCTGGTCTCCCATAAAATTAGTAAATGTACTTATTTCCTTAATCCAACAATACACATAAAATCTCTCTGTAATGTTTTATCATTATCTGTGTAGAGGGCTTCTTACATTTGTTATTAGATTTTTCCCTAGGTGTTTGGTACCATTTTATTTTAATTTTTAAGTGTTTATTTATTTATTTTGGGGGGGCAGAGAGTGAAGGAGAGGGAAAATCCCAAGCAGGTCCCACATGGCCAGCACAGATCCAGACAGGGGCCTTGATCCCACAAACTGTGAAATCATGACCTAAGCCAAAATCCAGAGTTAGACACTTACCTAACTGAACCTCCCAGGCACCCCTGATACTATTTTAAATAGTATTTTTAAATCATTTTATTTAATGTGCACTTATCACTATATAGAAATTGATAATAATAGCTTTTAAAATTTACACGGACCTTTATTCAGTGAGTTAGCCTTATTTAAATGTTAATTCTAATAGTATATTTTAGATTCCTGTACATTTTCTGTGGATAAGTATGTTTCCAAATAATGTCAGCTTTACTTTTTTTCCTTTCCATCTTTATATTTCCTTGTATCTTTATATTTCTTCCCTTCCCTGTTGCCCCGGAAAAGAGCTTTACTACAAACCTGAATAGATGTGGTCATAGCTGTCATTCCTATCTTGTTTTGGACTAAAGAGGGGACATGTTCAACACTGCATCAATAAGTATGATTGTTGGTTATAGGTTTGTTTATTTGTTTGTTTGTTTTGGTAGATATCCTTTATCAGATTAGGGAAATTTTATTTCTGTTTTGAGAGTTCTTTCTTTTTTTATAAAAATCATGAATGATCTTTGAATTACATCAAATGCATTTTATGTATCTGTTGAGATGAGTGTATTATTTTATCCTTTTTTCTTTTAATGTGTGAATTATAATGACTAGTGTTAGACCAACCTTGTCTTTCTGAAATAAATCCAAATGAGTTGTGATCTATTAACCTTTTTAAATGTATTTTTGGATTCAGTTGGCTGATAAATTTAGGACTTTTTTTTAACTTTAGTATTTTAAAATATATTTTCATGAGAAATATCAACATATATATTTTTTTCCTACAATATTCTTGTCAGGTTTTGATGCCATTGTTATTCTGCCATCAGAAAATGAGCTAAAAATTGTCTATTTTATATTATCTGAAAGATTTTATTTATTAATGTTTTTAAAAAACAATTGTTTATTTATTTACTTTGGGAGGGAGCGGGAGAGGCAGAGAGAAGGGGAGACAGAGAGAGAGAATCCGAAGCAGGCTCTCCACTGTCAGCACAGAGCCCGATGCGGGGCTCAAATGCACGAACCATGAGATCATGACCTGAGCTGAAATCAAGAGATGCTTAACCAACTGTGGCACCCAGACGCCCCTCTATTAAATGTTTACTAGAAGTTGTCAGGAGGCTCTTTTTGTGGGAAAGTTTTTAAATCTCTTTCATTGAAATGAACTTCCTACTTTTATACGTTTTTGGTTTTTACAGGAATTTGTATATTTTATCTAAATTTTAAATATCTTTGCATAAAATTCTCTTATGCTATATTGCCTTCTTCTGTTGTTAAATTTTGTAAATTCTGTGATATATTACCTTTTTATTCCTGATGTTGGTTATTTGTGTCTTCTCTGTTTTTTTCCTTGCCCTAAATGTGTGTCAATTTTAATAATCCTTTCAGAGCACTTTTGAGCTTTTTATATCAATAATGTCGTTCCCATATTAATTATTTTCATTTCTCCTTAAATTCTTTGAGTTTATTGGCTGTTCTCTTTCTAACATCTGAGGATGGATGCTTAGCAGTTGAGTTTTAGACTTCCCTTTCTTTTTTAATATATGTTTTAGATCTATATGTTTAAACATATATATCTGAGTCCTTAAATTTGAATCTGTCATTTTCCACTGGTATCCACTTAAGAGTAATATCGTCATGATTTTTTAAAGCCTAGGTTATTCAGAAGTATCATGTGTAATTTCCCACTATTTGGGAATTTTTCTATTCCTTTGTTAGTTGTCAGATATTTTATATGAAACGTTGTAGAGCTCCTCTAAGCCTCTAGACGATGTTCTCTTCCCTCTGTGAGGATTGACTCTTTCCTTCTGGTAGACTAGAAGCAGAGCATCCTAGTCCAATTAGAGTCAAATGAGTGTCAGTCACTTGACAGCTGGTTCATTTCAGATTCATCTCTACTTTTGGCATGTAGTTCTACAGGGTTGTTAAAAAAACCCAAAACCCTGAGGTGTCTGTAAGGGCAACTTCTCTTTGGAAAGTTCAAGTCTGAAAGTGCTTAGTTTTTCAGTCTTTCAAGCGATTTATTTTGTACTTGGCACTGTCTTCCAGGGTAACAGGATACCAGATGCCAATCTCATCTCTCTTGGCCTCTCTCCTTTCCCAGGTCATGGCCCATACATTCCTATTGTCTTTGTAGCCATTTGGTGTTTTCCAAAAGATTGTTAAGAATATTGTATACAGCTTTTCCAGGTCTCTACTGGCTGAAACAACGTTGGCATTGCTGTGAGCAGAGCTATCCTATGGTGTTCTCCTTTAGGTCAAAATCATACATTCAAGTTCCATTTCACCTGCTTGCTAGCTGTTTGGGTAAATCAACTAAACTCCCTATTTTAGTTTCCTCAATTGAAATGAAGATAAGAGCAGCACTCATGCGTTTGCTATGAGGACTAAAAGGGTATAGTTAAGTAAAGCATTAGGAACTGTGCTTGACACACAATATGTGCTTGATAAATTGTTGCCATTATTGTAATTATCATCCTTATTATTGTCACCATAGGTGACTTAAGTAAGCTCTAGGCATATTGTTAGCTATCAATAACTATTGTTTAGCTTTAGCTTTACACATAAAACACTTAAACATGGACATAAAAGCCCTTTATAAGCCATAGGAATGTAGGCTACTGTTGGAAGGCCATATTGGAAATTTAAAGATGATAATATCAAGATGCTGGCAGGCTGTGGTCTCTTGAGGCATTGTCACAGGTAGGTCACTATAATTAGAAGTCTGGTTGTTAGCCCTACAAGTTTAGAAGGTTAATCCTGATGCTGTCACCAGAATTGGGGATAGTGACTCACCCTAATCCAATTTATAAGAGACTGATATATAAGCCAAAATTTCAGTGTATTAACTTACAATGAGAAGTCTCCTTGTCATGCCTTCTAAAAAAGGCTTATGTTAGTGTTACCAACACATTCTGTTTATAGAAAGTTCTATTGGGAAGACAAATTGTGATTAAAAAGCTATCTGGTGCACATGGACTCTGGCAGAGAGCGAACTGTCCAGTGAGAAGAGCAGGAGGCACTCTTTCCCACCCTAAGACTGGTCTTGCCAGGGCAGATATGGCTCTAGTAAGTACAATGTTAGTAAGGCACCAATGATAATGTTATTTGATCCTAACTCTCCCACTTTCTCCCACCATAATTTGGATTTATTATTAAAATAATTAATGAGGATATGGTCCCAGGATTTTATTGTTGTTTTCTTTTCTGATTCTAGAATCCGTATAATATATATTGTTCTGCCAGGGGGATCTTATGGTCAGATAGACCAGTGTTCAAATGTCATCTCTACCATTTATTAGGTGTGTGATCTAGGACATATTTCTTAAATTTATTGACCCTCAGTTTCTTTTCTGCAAAATGAAGCATAAGTTTACCTCTTAAGAGTCTCATGATACTTAAATTGCATCATTAAATAAGGCATTTGGTCTCCTTATTTGGGTCAAGGAACTAGACCAGCTCTTTATCTCTTTATGTATTTTTGACTATTATGTATTGATTTATAATTTCCCTGTGTAGTGCCTGTCTCTAACCTCTCATCCTTGTATAATTACAGGTGTTTTTCCTTTGGGATTGGAGAAGGAGCCTCCACTAGCCTAATAAAAGGCATTGCCCGCGTAGGAGGTGGCACTTCAGAATTTATCACAGGCAAGGACAGGATGCAGGCCAAGGTGAGGACAGGCCTTGTGATCCAGAAGCAATGTGGAGTGGGGGTTGGGAGAAAGACACTGCCACAAGGGCAAAAGCAACAGCTTGATGCCAGAATTTATTTTCTTATATCTATAACTGCTTGGGCTATAATTCATAGTGGGGCTCCTTTTGACCTGATGTAAAAGGAGCTCACTGTAAGTTTCTGGAGAAATGCCATCTGGTCCTAGTTGTTGTACACCCAGAGACAAGATACCAGAGGAGTTTAGGGCTTTGTGTTTAAGACCAGAAACAAAGAAACTAAGAATTGTGACCATAATGATCCAGATTGCAGATGTATGCTCAAGGAACGCGTTTGGTGCTATATCCTGTCCTCCATGCAAATGAGACAAAGAGAACAAGAAACACCAAATGTAGTATGTCTGGTAGATTGGCAGAGATAGTAAACTCATATGCCTTTTGATCAGTGTACACAAGGAAACTTCTTCCTCTGCTTATGTTTGTAAGTTTCTCTTTCTTGGGTGATGCCATCCTTTACTTTATCATCCCTTACCATCACCGTCTCCTAGTATAATATTAAGGAACAGGCATAACATATACTATGTTGCATAGCACCTGGTATATAATAAATATTCAGCTAACAGTAGTTATTATTGCCATTATTATTTTTTGTGCTTAGTTGGTTCTCTGTCCTCCACCAGGCACTTAGCACCCTGAAACGTGCTCTACAGCCTGCAGTAGAGGATGTTTCTGTGAACTGGGATTTGCCTCGTGGCCTGTCTGCTAGAAAGCTTTCACCAGAACAGACTGTCCTCTATAAGGGTCAGAGGTTAATCTTCTATGCCCACTTGACTGGGACTCTACCGGTGAGTTCCTATTCTAGTTTGTTCCTCTATTCAGAGTAGCAACTGCCCCGATCTCTGCTCTAGACAATTTTCTTGAAACTGGTGGAGTCTCATCAAACAATCACAATTGTCACATGGAGCCTGCCTATCCCCTTCTTCATGACTTTGGGTTTCTGATTTCCTGAGCTACCTGGGTCCTAGTCAGAAATGTTAATGTGTTGGGTTGGGGAATGGCCCCAGTTGTGACCTTTCTCTTGGTGACCTCTCCCTTCCATCATGTCTACTCTTTTCTACTTTGTAGCCAGCAGAGGGAACAGGAGAAGTTTGCCTCAACTACACACTCCAGGGCAAGAGTTTTGAGAATAAGGTGACATTTTCTCTACAACCCAAGCTCGATGACAAGTGAGAATCCAGTTTTCCTTCACAATTTTTTGTCTCTGCCAACCTTCAGGGTTGACTTCTTCCTCTTAATTTGGGGCTCAATTGTGTCCGTACAAACACTTCTCCTTTCTAACCCATTCAAGTTTTACCTCTCCCTTTATCTGCCTTTTTCTTCCCTTTGCCAAGGCTAACTTTTGGGGGCCCTGAGTAACTGGTATGTGTGTGCTCTTCCCTAAGTCACAGGGATTATTTTCTTCTAGCTTCACTATTCACCGCCTTGCTGCCAAGGCCTTTCTCCAGAGCATGGACATGGGCTTCAGGGAGACTCCAGCAAAATTTAAAAAAGATGTGCTGAAGGTCAGCATCGACTCTGGAGTCATAAGCTCCCATACAGCTTTCATTGCCGTCAACAAGGATCTCGACAAGCCAGTTCAGGGGCCCTTGGCTCGTAGGGACATTCCAAGGCCAATGCTACTAGGTGCTACTTCAGTGGTCACACAGTGCAAAAGAGTTGGTGAGTGAGTTTTACCCCATTTTAACTCATATGAAACAAGGAACCCTTCATATCTAAACATGTTATTTGAAGTAAAAGCTTGTGAAATTGAGTATTTTTCCTTGTCTCTCCAAATCTAGGATTTCTGGCTGGTGTGGTACCTTTCTAGGGAATTAGAACTAAAAAATCCCACTGGGAAAGAGATTTTAAATAATCCAAGGTGGGGGGGGAACAAAAATTAAAACAGAAAGGGCACATACACATTGAGTATTCACACTGTCTAAAACTGAAGCTGATGTATCCTATAGAGAATTAGATGGCTAATGACTATACAAGTGGCTGATGGTAGTGACTTGGTAGTGTTAGGGAATGGATGTCTCAAGCGTAAGCCAGGCAGGCTTAAGTACAGATATGAGGGGCTTGAGGGTTAGGGTCAGGTAGAGAAATTCCATCGGCAGGATTCCATGGCCAGAAGCGAATGTGTGATGTTCGTTGTAGAGGCAGGCTTCAAGCTGAGCCCAGATTTTTGTTGGACTGCTGGATGTATGATGGTACCATTTATTTAAATACAGATTTGAGGATGTTGTAATGCCCAAAACAGAGTGTCACTAGAGAGGGCTGACACTTCTGGGAGAAAAGTGGGGTAGCTAATTGAGATGAGTGCCTGAGGAAGTGAGAGATGATGACTTGTAGAGCAGCAGTGAAAGCCAGGAAGGACAAGTATTAGGACACTCACTGTTGCCAGGGACGGTGGCGGGGGGGTGGGCAGGGAGGGAAGGAAAGGTGGTGGAATTTGATTCTAGTTCACAAACCAACTGAGAGGCAAGTGCTTAGAGTTTCTGTCGAATAGGTTTTCTATAGTTTTAGTGAAAGAGACAGCAAAACTAGCTACCGAGTATGAAACAAAAAGTGGTAGAAGAGAAAGTTTGAGGAATGGGGTTTGAAGTAGCTCTGTGGACAATTAGAGAGTGCAATTCCCAGGGAGAAAATAAAGCCTTTGCCTGGGAGTGTTGAGGGTCCAGTTTAGTTTTGATACCTTGTCTTTTTTAGTGCCACCAAACTAGCAGAGAGGAGCACAGTCCACGTGAGTCATTTCGGCAGGACTCAGCAGCTTTGGTATAAGAACAAAAGGAGCAAAGTGTTGATGTACTTTTGAGGTTGGGGTTTTGCCCAATGGGTGTCATGAAAAGGAGATCAGGGACATGGAATTGAAGAGAGTGGTGAAGTGTTGGACCTGGAGTTGAAGCTAAATAGGAGAGGGACTAAAGATAGAAGGAAGGGGATTATAGGGAAAAAGCAGAGGAGACACAGATTTAGAGGTCCGGAAGAAGTCAAAGATCAGGCAAAATAGAGATCTGTGAGTTAGAAGGCTCAAAAGCTTGGATACTGTATTTTAAAAGTGGGATTTTTTTTCCAGATTTTTTTTTTTACAGGTGGAACAATTTTGCTGGATAACAAGATTCTGGGTAGGGAGGGAGTGGCTGAGGCAGAATGGAAGCTGAAGCCATTTGATTTGAGGAAGTCAAGACGCCTTGAATGAGGGTGCTGGTTAGGTTATCAAGAAGGTACTGAAATTTCAGTATGATGGTAGGCCATGCAATGAAGTGGGAGTCTAGAAACTAGCATTCAGATATTTTGGTGAATAAGGGGAAGTGACAGAGAAGGTTGGAGATTGACAGCAGCAAGAATATGAGCAAGGTCATCCAGGTGAGGGTGGAGGAGTAATGAGCTAGAAGCCACATTTGGGACTAAAGAGGTTGCCAGTCCCACCTCCCAAACCCAGGTACTTGGACTATGGCACCTCAGAAGAGCACCATGTGAGAGGGATAGAGGGAGAACAGTTCTGGGAAGAAAAAGATCAGTTTTAAGTTAAGATAAGTAGTTGGAAGAAGCCTCCTGTTATGAAATGAAAGATGCAGGAAAGATCATTGTCAGGTATCAAGTGTTCCAGAGGACACAGAAGCAAGGGCTTGGGAGATGAGGGTGTGTGCAGGAGGTGGGCTCACAGGAGAAGGCAAAAGATGGTGGCTGAGGCAGACATACATAGGAGGACATGTGTCCCATTTTCTCAGTGGTCTTTGCCTATAGCAGAGAACAGAGGGTGCTTCAGTCTCTATGTCTATACTGGTGTTTTTCAGCTCATTTAAAGGCCTCATCCTCCTATGGTCTTTGTGCAACTCAGCCCACATGGACCAATCATTATCCGAGCATATCATATCAGCACAGTGTTGAACCTTGGCTAACATGGGCCTATGCTCTCTAGGTGAGCATCTTTCCAGGGACTTTTCCCACCCATATTTGTCTGTCACATGTATAAGACTAGCCACCCTCGGTGTTCTTGGTCATAGATCAGAGAAGATGTGCATGTTTCTCAAAGAGACTTCTCCTGAAATGGAAAGGGCTCATTGTTCCACCAATAGGACCAACTTGGAGACTCACCATACAAGTGAGATGGGCCTCAGTTCTCTGATCGATGGGGACCAAAGAACTAATCTTCAGTGCTTCTGCTTCCTTTGGCTTTCTCTAGCCAGGAGGTAATGTGTTTGAAAAGTGTCAGGCAGAGGGTGAGATTTGTCCAGTCCCTGTGCTTGCTAAGGTCAGTCCATCTTCACTACTCTACAATATAGGACCCCAAAACTACCCAGCAGAGTGTGGGTTAAGGCCTGGTTAAATGCACCCCCTTTACTATCTCAACTCATCCAGCTTGCCTGCAGGGTGGGGCCCTCCCACTGCAGAACTCTGCCGCCACCCAATTTGGGTCCCTGCTGCGTTGGTCAAGTTAGGTTTGAGAGTAGATCTTCCTGATGCTAGATACTCACTTTGTCACCAAAGGGTGTTCCTTGGTCATTACCTTCTGTTCCAAGCAGCTGGGCTTCTCTACATGACAAACTGAGTCAAAGTACATTTTGCCACTAAGAGGTGTCTTTTCTACTAAAATAGGCTTAAAGACAATTTCTTTCTAGTCTCTGAGTTTTGTAGCAAGAATTTGTGGTATACATTTGTTTACTTGTTGAACACTGTTCAACATTTCATTGTTGCCATTTAACCCCTACTTATCCATTCTCTTTAGGCTGCTAGTTAAAGAGAGGGCTTTAAGGTCTCAAGAGTCAGATCTCTGTCCTTCCAACTACTGTGGGGTTTTAGACAAATTAATTAACTGTCCAGAGCCTTAGTTCCTTCATCTGCACAACTGCTGACCTCACAGGGTTGTCATGAGAAAATGCTTTTATTTATTTATTCATTCATTTGTTTATTTATGTACATTCAAGTTAGTTAGCATATAGTGCAACAATGATTTCAGGAGTAGATTTCTTAATGCCCCTTCCCCATGTAGTCCATTCCCCCGTCCACAACCCCTCCAGCAACCCTCTGTTTGTTTTCTATGTTTATGAGTCTATTATGTTTTGTCCCCCTCCTTGTTTTTATATTCTTTTTGCTTCCCTTCCCTTATGTTCATCTGTTTTTCATCTGTTTTGTATCTTAAATTTCTCATGTGAATGAAGTCATATGTTATTTGTCTTTATCTGACTAATTTCACTTAGCATAATACTCTACAGTTCTATTTACATTGTTACAAATGGCCACTTTCATTATTTTTAATTGCCAAGTAATACTCCATTGTATTATATTGTATGTGCATATATACATATCTTCTTCTTTAACTGTTTATCTGTCGATGGACATTTGGGCTCTTTCCATACATTGGCTATTGTCGATAGCACTGCTCTAAAATATTGGGATGCATGTGCCCCTTTAAAACGCACACCTGTATCCCTTGGATAAATACCTAGCACTGCAATTGCTGGGTCGTAGGGTAGTTCTATTTTTAATTTTTTGAGGAACCTCCATACTGTCTTCCAGAGTGGTTGCATCTGTTTGCATTCCTACCAGCAGTTCAAAAGAGATCCTCTTTCTCTGCATCCTTCCCAACATCAATTGTTACCTGGGTTGTTAATGTTAGCCATTCAGACAGGTGTGAGGTGGTATCTCAATATGGGTTTGATTTGTATTTCCCTGATGATGAGTGATGTTGAGCATTTTTTCATGTGTCAGTTGGCTATCTGGATGTCTTCTTTAGAAAAGTGTCTACTCATGTCTTTTGGCCATTTCTTCACTGGTTTATTTGCTTTTTGGGTGTTGAGTTTGATACGTTCTTTATAGGTTTTGGATACTACCCCTTTATCTGATATGTCATTTGCAAATATCTATTCCCATTCCATCAGTTGCCTTTTAGTTTTGCTGATTGTTTCCTTCACTGTCCAGAAGATTTTTATTTTGGTGAGGTCCCAAAAGTTCATTTTTACTTTGGTTTCCCTTGCATCTGGAGATGTGTTGAGTAAGAAGTTGCTGTGGCTGAGGTCAAAGAGGTTTTTGCCTGCTTTCTCTTCTAGAATGTTGATGGTTTCCTTTCTTACATTTAGGTCTTTCATCCATGTTCAGTCTATTTTTGTGTATGGCATGAGAAAGTGGCCCAGGTTCATTTTTCTGCATGTCACTGTCCAGTTTTCTCAGCACCATTTGCTGATGATACTGTCCTTATTCCATTGGCTATCCTTTCCTGCTTTGTCAAAGATGGGTTGGCCATAAATTTGTGGGTCCATTTCTGGGTTCTCTATTCTGTTTTATTGATCTGAGTGTTCTTATGCAAGTACCATACTATCTTGATGATTATAGCTTTGTAATACAGCTTGAAGTCCGGGATTGTGATGCCTCCAGCTTCTGTTTTCTTTTTCAAGGTTGCTTTGGCTCTTCAGGGTCTTTTCTGGTTTCATACAAATTTTAGGGTTGTTTGTTCTAGCTCTGTGAAAAATGCTGGTGTTATTTTGATAGGGATTACATTGAATATGTAGATTGCTTTGGGTAGTATTGACATTTTAACAATATTTGTTCTTCCTATCCAGGAGCATGGAATATTTTCTCATTCTTTTGTGTGTGCGTCTTCAATTTCTTTCATAAGCTTTCTATAGTTTTCAGTGCATAGATTATTTTTACCACTTTGGTTAGATTTATTCCTGGATTTCGTGGTTTTTGGTGCAATTATAAATGGAATTGGTGCCTTGATTTGGCTTTCTGTTGCTTCATTATTTGGTGTATAGGAATGCAACCAATTTCTGTGCATTGATTTTATATGCTGTGACTTGCTGAATACATGGATCAGTTATAGCCATTTTTTGGTGGAATCTTTTGGATTTTCCATATAGAGTATTATTTTCATCTGCGAAGAGTGCAAGTTTGACTTCCTCCTGGCTGATTTGGATGCCTTTTATTCCTTTGTATTGTGATTTCTGAGGCTAAGACTTCCAATAGTATGTTGAATAACAGTGGCAAGAGTGTACATCCCTGTCCTGTTCCTGACCTTAGGGGGCAAGTTCTCAGTTTTCCCCCATTGAGGATGATATTAGTGGTGGGTCTTTCATATATGGCTTTTATGATCTTGAGATATGATCCTTCTATCTCTGCTTTCTTGAGGATTTTTATCAAGAAAAGATGCTGTATTTTCTCAAATGCTTTCTCTGCATCTACTGAGAGGATCATGTGGTTCTTGTCTGTTCTTTTATTGATGTGAAGTGTCACACTGATTGTTTTATGGATTTTGAACCAGCCCTGCATCCCAGGTTTAAATCCCACTTGGTCATGGTGAATGATTCTTTTAATGTATTGTTGGATCTGGTTGACGAGTATCTTGTTGAGGATTTTTGCATCCATGTTCATCAGGGAAATTGGTTTGTAGTCTTCCTTTTTAGTGGGGTCTTTGTCTGGTTTTGGAATCAAGGTAATGCTGGCTTCAAAGAGTTTGGAAGCTTTCCTTCCATTTCTATATTTTGGAACAGCTTCAAGAGAATAGGTGTTAACTCTTCTTTAAATGTTTGGTACAATTCCACTGGAAAGCCATCTGGCCCTGGACTCTTGTTTTTGGGAGATTTTTTAATTACTAATTCGATTTCTTTACTTGTTCTAAGTTTGATCAAATTTTATGTTTTTTCCTGTTTTAGTTTTGGTAGTTTATATGTCTGCAGGAATTTGTCCATTTCTTCTATATTGCCCATTTTATTGGCATATAATTGCCCATAATATTCCCTTTTTATTGTTTACATTTCTGCTGTGTTGGTTGTATTGTCTCCTCTTTCATTCTTGATTTATTTATTTAGGTCCTTTCCTTTTTCTTTCTGATCAAACTTGCTAGGGGGCTATCAATTTTGTTAATTCTTTCAAAGAACCAGCTTCTGGTTTCATTGATCTCTTCTTTTTTCTTTCTTTTTTTTTTTTTAATTTATTTTTGAGAGACAGAGAGAGGCAGTTCGAGCAGGGGAGGGTCAGAGAGAGAGAGGGAGATACAGAATCCGAAGAAGGCTCTAGGCTCTGAGCTGTCAGCACAGAGCCCAATGCGGGGCTGGAACCCACAAACCATGAGATCATGACCCTAGCCAAAGCCAGATGCTCAACCGACCAAGCCACCCAGGTGCCCCTCATTGATCTCTTCTACTGCGGATTTTTTGGGGTTTTTTTGTGTGTTTGTTTTGGTTTGGCTTTTTTTGTTTTTTGTTTTTGTTTTGTTTTGTTTTTATTTTTTATTTTTGGTTTTGGTAGCACTGATTTCTATTCTAATCTTCATCATTTCCTGTATTCTACTGTTTTTGGATTTTATGTACTGTTCTTTTTCCAGCTCTCACAAGGTAGGTTGTGTATCTGAGATCTTTTTTCCTTCCTTAGGAAGGCCTGGATTGCTATATACATCCCTCTTATGATTGCCTTTGCTGCGTCCCAGAGGTTTTAGGCTGTGGTGTTATCATTTTCATTGGCTTCCATGTACTTTTTAAGTTCCTCTCTAACTTCTTGAACTAAAGAACTTCATTCTTTAGTAGGATGGTCTTTAGTCTCCAAGTATTTGTTATCTTTCCACAATTTTTCTTTAGTTTGATTTTGAGTTCCATAGCATTCTGGTCTCAAAATATGGATGGTATGATTGCAATATTTTTGTAGTTGTTGAGGGCTGATTTGTGTCCCTGTGATATATTCTGGAGAATGTTCCATGTGCACTGAAGAAAAATATGTATTCCACTTCTTTAGGATGAAATATACTGAATATATCTTTTAAGTCCATCTGGTCCAGTGTGTCATTCAAAGCCATTGTTTCCTTGTTAATTTTCTGTTTAGATGATCTGTCCATTGCTGTAAGAGGGGTTTTGAAGTCCCCTACTATTATGGTATTATTATCAATGAGTTTCTTTATGTTTGTGATTAATTGAGTAATATATTTGGGTGCTTTCATGTTTGGAGCATAAATGTTTACAATTGTTAGATCTCCTTTGTGGATAGACCCCTTAATTATGATATAATGCCCTTTTCCATGTCTTGTTAGAGTCCTTATTTTAAAGTCTAGATTGATATAAGCACGCTACTCCACTTTTTTTTTGGTGAGGATTAGCATGATAGTTGGTTCTTCATCCTCTTCCTTTCAATCTGAAGATGTCTTTAGGTCTAAAATGGGTCTCTTGTAAACAGCATATAGATGGATCTTGTTTTCTTATCCATTTTATTACTCTGTATCTTTTGATTTGGAGTATTTAGTCCATTGACGTTTAGAGTGAATACTGAAAGATATGAATTTATTATCATTATGTTGCCTAGAAAGTTGGATTTCTGGTGGTGTTCTCTGGTCCTTTCTAAACTTTGTTGCTTTTGGTCTTTTTGTTTGTTTGTTTGTTTTTTCATCTTTTCTTCCCTCAGAGATTCCCTCTTTAAATTTCTTGCACAGCTGGTTTAGTGGTCACAAACTCTAATTTTTGTTTGTCTGGGAAACTTTGTATCTCTCCTTCTCTTTGAATGACAGCCTTGCTGGATAAAGAATTCTTGGCTGCATATTTTTCTGATTCAGAACATTGAATATATCCTGCCACTCTTTTCTGGCCTGCCAAGTTTCTGTGGATAGGTTTGTTGCAAACCTGATCTGTCTTCCCTTGTAGGTGAAGGACTTTTTTCCCCTTGTTGCTTTCATGATTCTTTCCTTGCCTGAGTATTTTGTGAATTTGACAGTGATATGCCTTGTTGATAGCTGGATTTTTTTTTTGAATCAAATGGCGGTCCTCTGTGCATCCTGGATTTTGACATTTGTGTTTTTCCCAAGATTAGGAAAGTTTTCCAGTATGATGGCTCACATAAGCCTTCTACCCCCTTTTTTTTCTCTATTCATCTTCTGGGACTCCTATGATTCTGATGTTATTCTTTTTTAATGAGTCACTGAATTCTCTAATTCTTAAATTGTGCTCTTTTTCCTTAGTCTCCCTCTTTTTTTCTGCTTCTTTGTTCTCTATGTTTGTCCTCTATATTGCTGAGTCACTGCTCTGCTTCATCCATTTGAGATTGCAGCTCAGTTATAGCATTTTAAAAATTTATCCTGACTAGCTTTTACTTCTTTTATCTCCACAGAAAGGGATTCTAATCTATTTTCAGTCCCCAGCTAGTAACCTTATTATCATGACTCTAAATTCTAGTTCAGACATCTTGCTTGTATCTGTGTTGATTAAGTCCCTAGCTGTTATTTCTTCCTGTTCTTTCTTTTGGGATGAATTCCTTTGTGTTGTCAGTTTGAAGAAAGAAAGGGAATTAATAAAGTAAAAAAAAATTTTTTTAATTTAAAAGAACAGAAAGAAATCAAATAAAGGATGCTAGATCTTTGGTGTGTTTTGGTCTAGTTGTTGAAAAGAGCTTGATAGATTAGACAAAAAAAGGGAAAGATAAGAAAAGAAAAAAGAAAAAAATGAAGAAAAAGAGAAAACAATTTAAAATTTAAAAAAATGAATACAATTAAACAATAAAATGAAATAATGGAAGTAAAATAGAATTTTAAAGATTTCCAAAACAAAAAGGTATAGTAAAAAAATTAAAGAAGAATCTTTTTAATAAAAATAGAAAATAAAAATAAAATTTTCTTTTTCTCTATTCAAGAATAAGAACAGAAAAAAATAGAAAAAGAAATTAAATAGATGGACCAGCAAACAGACTGAAATACGATTGAAATCACATTGGTTTCCCTTAGAAGTCAAACTATGAATCCCTTTGTAGTCCATAAACTAAGCAAGCAGAGAGATTTGTGTGTTCTGTTGGCCCAGATGGGAAGGGCATAGTGTAACAGCTCCATTCTCCACTAAATGGCGCTGCTTAGCTCACTGGGGTGGATTTCTGTGGCACATGTAGGCGTGCGTGTGCATATGCAAAAGGGTGAAAATAGCTTTACCCAGATACCCAGTTTCGAGTATCAGAACCCTGTGCTTTCCCCAACTGGCAACCCCTCCTTCGTCTCTGGCTTCCATCCACTCCCTGCTTTTATTTGTCCATGACCAAGCTGTCAGGCTGCCAGGTGGCACCTCCCTCCTGAGTTTTATCTCAGATGCAGCTGTGTTTCCCAAGCCCTCACTTCTGAGGGATTGTGGCTTTGAACCATTCTGGCCCTCTGGAGGAGGGTCTGACTGAACAATGGCCTGGTGCCAGCCTTCCACAAGGAACGTTCACAAGACTGTGCCACTGCCACTGCCCATAGATTGGTGCTGGGTGCCAGTCTGCCCCCGAAAAACTCACGCAATCATGTAGCAGTGGCGTTTTAGGGATTATGACAAATCACAACATACATCTGGCACCAGGCTTCCCTCTTAACATCTTTGTTCCAACATCAGTGAATATGGTTACTCTCCAGGGTCTGCTGGGACCTTTGCTGGTGGGAATGCTGCACCATCTGTACGACGTCTCTCCCGAGCAAGGGAACCATATCTTGGAGCTGCGTTTTCCAAGGCCTCCAATGACCTTGAAGGCTGCTCCTGGGAATCTACTCTTCCCACCAGAGCATCGCCAGGTAGCGAGCTATGGAGTTTCAGACTTTGCACTCCCCTGTTGTAATGGAATTTAAACTTCTTTCTTCCTTTTCCCTTTTTTGCTGAATCCCTTGCATACTCTTCCTTTTCTCTCCAGCTCTTTATGGAGGGGAGGGTGCTTTCCTGTTCTCCCCCTGTCTCTGAACTCTTTCTGCAAGCAAAAAACAGCTCCCTGGCTTCTTTCTCCACCAGTTCACCTCTCTGCACTGTGTACCTGCTGAGTTCTATGGTTCAGGTTGCACAGATTGTTGTGTTAGTCCTCAAATCAGTTTCCAAGGTGTGCGAGATGATTTAGTGTTGATCTGGCTGCATTTCAGGTATGAGAGACACAAAATAACTTACGTGCTGTTCCACCATCTTGCGCCCTCCAAGAAAATACTTAATGTTATTCACAGAGTAACTTAACTTTGTATTGGTTTCCTAGGCCTTCCTCACTTAGAGAAAAAGTCAGAGCTGGAATATTCTTATGAATCCTCTTACCAAAGTCAAAAGAAAAATTACACAGCTTTTGGTTTTTGTGAGCTAATTAGCAACTAATTTTTGTACAGAACCAATGAAGGGCCTTCTAGGTACCTTGCATTCCTTCTCATGCATTAGGCATTTTGGTCTCCAATTTCCAGAGAAGGCTGAGATTACCATTGGTTGCACAACTATTACATTTTGAGTGTTAGCAAAGCTGAGATTCAAACTAAGACTGTTGAAGTTCAGAGCCATAGATTTCCCCCCCAATTAGAGTAGAATTGTTTGCTAGTTATGGTTTTCTTGCTTGCTTATTTACAAGTTTCTCTAACTGCACCATCACATCACATGCTAAGTACATCAACTATGTGATAGATAGCCAGATATAAGATACTTTCTGTATGGTTTTTAAGCAACTGTTGTAGCACACAAATCAGACACTAGACTACTCTTTGAGGTACATTGCTAAGTGCTTCTTTTATATCTGCTTTCTTTTGAAATTTTTTATAATGAAAATTGAAGCTATATTGGTGTAGAATTTTTTAAATTACATGTCAAGTTTTAAGGCCCATTTAAATAGGACTCATTAAACTTTAAGCAGCATTATCATGTGGGTTCTTTAGTTCCTCATATCTTTTGCTTCTTGCTAAATTTTTAAGTATATCAGTCAGGTGGCCTACACTGTCAAAGAGAAAATACCTGTCTCCCATAGGAACAACTATGACTGGTATCTTGGTAGGATCTGCTTAGCACTGCGCTCTTGCTATAGCCTGTCTTTCTTAGGTGTACTAAGACCTGCCTTTCTCAGGTGTACTAAGGGGTTGTAGCTCCATAATTCCTTATGCTCTTTTTTTCTTCCCCAAAGACTTAGGAGAGAATTATCTGGTGCAGCTGATAACCCTCCAAAATGCAGATGGTTCCTGGGATCTAGATGAAAGTCTGGCCAGGATCCTAGGTATAAATTTGAAAGACCTACAGGCTGCACTCCCTGTCAAGGTAAGATTCAGAGAAGAAAAAGGAGTATGTATGTTTTTGAGGGGTTTGGGTCAATAATGAGATTTGGGGTGATTCATGACTCATCTGAGAAAGGAGACTATAGAAGTCCATAGACTAAATTAATTTCTAATAAATAGATGTTGAGGAGATTTATTGATATGTTAGAGAAGAAGGAATGAGGAACTAATAACCTAGTTGGTGGGAGTTGATGGATGACAAAGGGAAAGCAAACATCCTCTTTCACTTTATATTCCCTGTCAGTCATCTTGGCTACAATAATTAATATTTGCTGAGCAATTACTCTGTGCCAAGCACTGTGGTAAGCACTTAACATCCTCTAATTTATTCACCTTGATAATTAAAGTAAATCCTATTCACATTACTATTTTATATAGAACTGTAATAACGTGTCTGAGTTTACCTAGGCAGTCAGTGGCAGAGCTGGATTCAGTTCTAGAACTGTCTTCAGTTATGTTACTACTAATTTGTGGATGTGGCCCACAAATTAGCAAAATTTCACTGACGTCAGGAGAGGTGAAGTACTAATAAGGATCACCTAGTCATCACAAATGTGTTTGAGTATGCTGATGGGGACAAATTACATTCCACAATTTCAAGGCAACTTACCAGATCTTCTAACTGAGAAATTGTTAAATATGGACAAAGGCCAAAAGCCTGAGGGACAGGTGTCATTCTGAATTTTCAAAATGTGAAAGGTGGTGAACCTCAAGAGTGCCTGTGTGGCTCAGTTACTTGAATCTCTGGCTCTGGACTTTGGCTTAGGTCATGATCTCATGGTTCATGAGTTTAAGCACCACATGGAGCTCTGCACTGACAGTGTAGAGCCTGCTTGGGATTCTCTTTCCCCTCTCTCTCTGCCCCTACCTCACTCGTGTGCTCTCTTTCTCAAAATAAGTAAACTTAAAAAAATTTTTTTTAATAATTTTTAAAAAGCCTCAAAGATCCTATACCTGCATCAATGAATACAGTATCCACTTGTCACATGGCTTTTGAGCACTTAAAACATGGCTAATGCAAATGAGGAACCAAATTCTTAATTGAATTAAAATGTGCTATAATTGTGAAACACATGCTGATTTTAAGACTTAGTATAAAAAAAGGATGTAAATATTTATTGATTATTATTTTTATATTGAATTTTAAGATGGTATTTTGTATGTGTTAGGTTAAATAAAATATATTAATAAAATAATTATACCTGTTTTTATATTTTTACATATAGCTGCTAGGACATTTAGGATTATATGTGTGCATCACATTTTATTTCTACTGAAAAATACAGTTCTAGAACAAATAATTAAAAGGATAATTTATAAACAATTGGAAAAAGATACAAGAATCATGATGTTTTAACTCGGTTTTATTGGGAAACCAGTGACATGTCAGACTAACATTTCCTTCTTGGGTAACTGGGCCAATAAATCTAGGGAGTCAGGAATGCTGGGGTGTCTTAATTTCAGTAAGGAATTTTAATTTTTTAAATGATGAGTATATAGACTGAGAACAAACTCCTTGAAAATTCATCACATTGAATACTGAATATATTCAAACTTCAAAGAGATGTTTAGAGCCACCAGGCTCTGAATTCTCTGGAGGTTTGTGTTTTCAATGAGAACTTAGATCCAATGTTTTCCTGTTTGCAAATTTGCTAAAACTGGGAGATAGAATATTAAGAAAAGTGAGATTCCAAAAGACCTTGAACAATGAATGACTTGTAACTTTTCATTGAAAAAGAAAAAAACTTACTAGGAATCAAAATACTCTTTTTGCTTCTATCTTCGAATATGTAATAGAGAATAGATGCAAAATTACTTAAGAGCTGTTGCAACATGGAGACTTGGGGGGATGGCAAACTCCATGTGAACCAACAGACGTGATACATGATTAGTGGAAGGCACAGGTTTATCAGAAGAGCCGTGTCTGTTCTGTATTTGGAGCTGTGGTCATAGATTTTGTAAGTACACTAAACTCCAGATATAACCATTTAAGGAAGAGTATTTTATTTTTTATTTTTATTTTTTAAGTTTATTTATTTATTTTGAGAGAGAGCACAGGGAAGGGGCAGAGAGAGAGGGAGACAGAGAGAATCCCAAGTAGGCTTTACACTGTCAGTGTGCAAAGCCTGATGCAGGCCTCGAACCTATGCACCATGTGATTATGACCTCAACCAAAATCAAGAGTCAGATGCTTAACCAACTGAGCCACCCATGTGCCCCTAAGGAGGTATATTTTAAAAATCACTGTGATGTTTGTTTCTAGACTAGATCAAACATGGAGATTCTTACTCATCTGACATTAACAGTTCTCTTAAAGAAGAATGAAAGGAATTGAGAATTTTGATTGACAGGACTCCTCAGAGAGGACTTGATAGCTCTTTCCAAACTTTAAAGGTCATGATCTAAAAGAACAATTTTTCTTGATCTGTTGAATCTAGAAACTGAAGGTGGGACCCAGGGTGAAAACTCATTTTCTTTTTTTAAAAATTTTTTAATGTTTATTTTTGAGAGAGACAGTGGAAGCAGGGGAGGGGCAGGAAGAGAGAGGGAGACGTAGAATCCAAAGCAGGCTCCAGGCTCTGAGTTGTCAGCACAGAGCCCGACACGGCACTCAAACTCACAGATGGTGAGATCATAATCTGAGCCAAAGTCAGATGCTTAACTGACTGAGCCACCCAGTTACTCCTAAAACTCATTTTTTGTTCTGTGGCTGAGACTCTTTGGTAAGTGACATGAACAGTATGACTCCAGTCCCAGTTGTGTCATTTGTTAGAAGGCCAATTTTGAACAAATCATTTGACTTTCGTTGAATCCGTTTTCTCTCTTAAAAATGTTATTATTGGTGGGGCACTTGGTTGGCTTAGTTGGTTAGGTGGCTGACTCTTGGTTTTGGCTCAGGTCATAATCTCACAGTTTCATGAGTTCAAGCCCCTCATGGGGCTCTGTACTGCTTGGGATTCCCTCTCTCTCTTTTTCTATCTCTCTCTGCCCCTCCCCCCACTCAGGTATCTCTGTCTCTCAAAATAAATAAACTTAAAAAATTTTTAAATATAAAATGTCATTATGAAATTGTCATTATGTCATTATAACAATGAGGTAATTCCTCATTTTTTTTTTGGTTTGGCAAATATTCAAATAAAAATACATTCAATACTTTATAAAAATATAAAGCAATTATGCATGTGCTTCTTTTATCATAGCTTGGGAATCCTTGTTGGGGATGTTGTAGGAGTTTTAAGCACTGCCCTGGTGGGTCCACTGGATTGAAAACTCAAGACTTTTTTACTCTAAGACGTGGGATTATTGCTCTGAGGTTCAGGGCCTTGCCTAACGCCTTGAAAGTAGCAGATGAGGTCCAGAGAGAGCAGGTTGTCACATTTAATAGCAGTTTGGGGCAAAGTGGGTGGAGAGCTGTTTGCATCCCCTTCAAGGGCTTCCTGCTCCAATTTGGAGGCTTCAGGGAAGTCTCTGTCTGTTGTACAGGATGCAGACCCCTCGAGCTGGGCCACAGTCCTGGCGGTGGTTTGGCTGCATGCCAAGGCTAAGCACCAGAAGTGTGAGTGGGAACTTCTGGAATTGAAGGCCAGAATCTGGATTAACACTAATGCAGGTAGGAGTTCAATCCTAAAACCCCATCTTCTTCACTCCATTGGAAACAAGCCATCTTGTCAGGTGCTGAGCCTCCAGGCTTGCCCCAGAGTCCTCTCCCCTGACTGTCCCAGTTCAGACCTTTTCTGGTCTCCCACATAGTCCTTTCCTTGGCAGGCTGAGGGTGCAGTCTTAAAAGAGGGAGGGGGAGGTAAGTGAAGAGGGAAAGGGTCATAGATGGGGACTGTGAATGGTGAGGAGATGATGTGGCATTTATTCTCCTCTTGGTACTTGAGTATAAGGCTGGGCTGGAGCTCTCACTTCTCAGAAGTTTCTCATCTCATGGCTGTGCAGTATTTCCGGGGTCTGAGAAGATGAAAGAGAATCTGGGCAGTAGGAAGAGAAAAGTAAGGGGTGTTGAAGAAAGATCAAAGCAGGACTCAGGGGAGATGAGCAAGCTGGTTTAGGGGAGACTCAGAGAAGAGTATGGACTCTCATTGTGGTTCCTCCACCCTAATTCTTGTTTTCTCCTTCTAACAGGCTCCATCAAGAAAAAGCTTGTGAAAGCTGCTATTACTTTTACCAACTCCTCCGTGAACCCTGGAGTCTTTGGTATCTGAGGACACCGTCCCAAGAAATAAGTGCCTCTCCCCTGCTGCTGCTCTTTCCTTTATGCTCTCTTGCTGTGGTGTGTTTTTGTCTTTTACACCTGTCCTATCAGTTTCTTGACATAAAAGGGGAAGGATGGCTCTCTGTTCCAGGTTCTCTTTGGGTAGGGCTATCCGCTGCCCCCTGCATGTACCCTCAGCCAAGTGTCAATGGTCCCAGAATCTGTTCCCTTTCTTGGAGGAATTTAAAGCATTCTTAGATATTTACATTCTTCCCGGGTTTTCCAGAATGACCACATGAAAAACAGGTGAGGTGGACTCCAGACTAAAGGGTACATCACTGATGTTAGGGCATGACTAAAGAAGAGATTTCAGTGCATTATATTTGCCTATTCCCTTTGATCTTTTTTTTTTTTTTGAGAGAGAGAGAGAGAGAGGGTGCAACTGATGGAGGGGCAGAGAGAGAGAATCCACAAGGGGCAAAGCAGGGGAAGTGGGGGCAGAGAGAGAGAAGTGGGGCTCACCCGAATTGGGGCTCAAGCTCACCCAGTGTGGGACTTGAACTCATGAACTGTGAGATCATGATCTGAGCTGAAGTCAGATGCTTAATGACTGAGCCACCCAGGCACCCCTTTGATCTTATATACTCATCAGAACCAGACTACTGAGCTATCCAATTCTCTATTCTAAGATAGGACAAAGAGTTGGAAGGGAGGTTGAAAGCCAGCATCAGGATCAATATAACCTCACGACCACAAAGAGAGAGACTCCAGGAGTCCTCTGTGAAAGGTGGCACTGTTGGTGGCCTGGTTGGTTGATCCCACTTGGATTTTACTAACCAGTACTGCGTGCCTTCCGTCTCACTGCCTAAGAGACTGGATTGAATCATACCTGTTGGAGACAGATGTTTCCCCTCAATTGTTAAACATCTTTTTTTTAAAGTTTATTTATTTGGAGAGAGAGAGGAAGAGAGAGATCCCAAGCAGGCTTTGTACTGTCACTGGGGGCCTGACCCAGGGCTTCATCTCATGAACCACGAGATCCTGAGCCAAAATAAAGAGTTGGATGCTTAACTGACTGAGCCACCCAGGCACCCCTTAATTGTTAAACATCTTAGTAAGAAGGGTAATAATGGCCTGAATCCATGAGACCTCTAAGTCAGGCCCCATAATCTATAATCTATAATAAAGGAAAATGTAGGTTTAAAGGTAGCTTTGCCTGAGACCTGAGACTGGATCACTCAGCCCATGAGGAAGAAAGGGGCTCCTCATGTTTGTTTCTGGCTTCATATCCCATATACTGTGGAAATGGCCCTCTTTGATGCATTGTCCCCAAAAATACTATTGTATCAATAATAAAATGGCTATCTCTATGCTGCACTTTCTTGGGTCTGATCTTTTGCAGATTTATTTTTTGAACCTGCATTGGTTTTATTATCCCTTATTTTCCCTGTCAACATTGCTGACACCTGCACTGTTCACACTAGGTCCTGTCCCCACATTTTCTGTTGTAGGCTGATTTCCTGACTTACATGAGGCAAGTAAAGGACACTGATCAGGAAGCCACTCGTAGAATCCTGAAAATACACTTAAATAGTTATGGGATAAAGGAAAAATGATTTAACCCCCAGGAGCTTAGTATCCCCATGTGTAACACTGGGACTACACTCAAATTCCATTGTCACTTTCATCTTGAATACTCAAGAATTCTGACTAGGACCTCAATATCTGTTCACTCACATAGAGAATGGCCTAGACCTGAGTTCTGTTGAGCTATTGAGTGAACCTTAGGAACATTAGCCTGACTTGCATAGTTGAGACTGCTTTCCCAGGACTTTATCCCAAGCCGACTTATGGCTGAGTTTCACCTGTGGAATAGGGCTGTGGCATCACCTGGAAGCTTGCAGAAATCCAGAGTTTTAGGCAACCCCAAGTACTACTGTGTTGAAGTCTGCCTTTTAACAAGGTCTCCAGGTAATTCATGTGCACATTCTAGTTTGAGAAGTGAGTCTTAATGAAATAGGCTTGTTTGTATGCATGGCTGCCATCTAGATAGGTCCTATCGATGCTGTGACAAGAAATGGCTTCCAATCAACTTGCAGAACCACCCTGTGCTCACAAAAAATGGCCCTTTACATTTATTATCAGATCATTTTTTATTACATGTGTTATTCCCTTCCCATTTTCTTACCCTTCAGCTTGTGGACTAGGCTAGGGCTTGGGGACTTCTAGAGCAAAAACCAAACCAAAACAACAACAAAAGCAGTCTTAGGTTTGTCTTCTTTAAAACACAGAACCAAGTATCATTTTAAAGTAGCATGGTTTTATTTTTCCATTCGAGCTCATGTGATAACATGTTGTGCCAACTGTAAATTCCTCAAATTTAAACAAGTGTTGGTCTTCATAATCAACAAGTATGTTTTGGCACATTTACCAAAGCCCACTTTCAAGGCTGGTGCCTCATGTTTTTGGAAAATATGAAACACCATCTGTAATTTCAGGAGCTGATGATCTGGGCAAGGAGCCCAGGAGAGAAACTGAGCTCAACTCCCATTGGGCGTCCTCACCCTGCAGCTTTTTGCTGGCTGCAGAGACTTGGCCCCAAGGAGGATGGAAGATAGCACTACCTCGAGATTCTCCCACTCACACTGAGCCCGGAACCTTCCAGTGCAGGTACCCTTACTAACGAGACCCAGAGACCCAGAGACTTACTAACGAAACCCAGTGCCTCTTTCCCCCAATTCCAGCATAGTCGCACTGGGATCATGTAGCACGTGCTGTTCCTTTCCCAACCCAGCCATTGCTTCCTTAAAAACAGTCCATGTGCTTTCTAGTATCTGATTGACTAGAAGAAAACTGAGAAAATACTCACACAATGAGCTAATCCCATGTACTGTTTCTCCTACCAGCTTCATCAGTTTTTGCCTCACATATTTCAGTGATCTCTTGTTAGGTGTGTACATTTAAGATTATTATATCTTCTTGGAGAATTTACCCTTCATTATTACGTAATACCTATATCCCTGATGGTTTTCCTGGTTCTGAAATTTGCTTTGTCTGAAAGGAGTGTAGCCACACCAGGTTTCTTTCTTTCTTTCTTTTTAATAATTTTTTAAATGTTTACTTTTGAGAGAGAGATAGAGCTGGTAGGGGCAGAGAGAGAGGGAGAGAGATAATCCCAAACACGCTCTGTGCTGATTGATGTGGGGCTTGATCTCATGAACCTGTGAGATCATGACCTCAGCTGAAAGCTTAACCAACTGATCCTCCCAGGCACCCTACACCACTTTCTTTTGATTAGCATTAGCAGGGTGTGTGTTTCTCCATCATCCCTTTACTTTTGACCTAGGTTTCCTGTAGATAACATATCCTTGGGGTTTTTTTTTTTTATTTGCTCTGACAACTTCTGTCTTTTAATTGACATACTTATTCATATTTAAAGTAATTATTAATATAATGGGATTTATATCTTCCATGTTTAACTGTTTTCTATTTGTTGCATTCCCACCCCACCCCCTGACTTTTTATTTTGCCTTTTCCGGTTTGAATTAAGCATTTTATGTGACTTCCTTTTATCTCTATTCTTAACATCAATTATATTTCTTTCTTCCTTCCTTTCTTCCTTTCTCTCTCTCTCTCTCTCTCTCTCTCTCTCTCTCTCTCTCTCTCTCTCTCTCTCTCTCTCTCTCTCTCTCTCTTCCTTTCTGGCCCTGGAAATTGCAATATACATTTGAAACTAACTTCAAGTTCATTTTCAAATAACAACTATACCACTTTCTGTGGAGTGCAGGTACCTTATAACAGAGTTTTCTTAACCCCCCCATCACTGTGGTATTGTTGCTATTCATTTCTTTTACCCATAAATTATGGTTACCCAGTGTTTTGTTATTGCTTTAAAATTGATCTTTTAAAGAGAAAAGATTTATTCCACTTTTATTTATTCTCCAACACTCTTTCTATTTTTATGTTGATCTGAATTTCTGACCTATATCATTTTCCTTCTTCCTGAAGGATCCCTTGTGACATTTCTTGCAGAACAGTTGTACCAGAAATGGTTTCCTTCATTTTTGTTTGGGAAATATTTGTTTCTTCACTTTTGAAGGGAAATTTTACTGAAAGAATTTTATATCTCTTACTTTATTTTTTTAATATAAATTTTAGTTAGTTTACAGTGCAATATTGGTTTCAGTATATCCTATAGTTCAAATGTTTAAACACTTTAAATATTTCACCTCACTCTTGTCTTGCTTGTATAGTTTTTGACAAGAAATCTGCTATAATTCTTCTTCTGCTTCTTTTTTTTTTTTTTAATGGATATGGTGTTTCCCTCCCACTCAGGCTTCTTTCAGGTTTTTCTTTTCATCTTTGGGTTTTCTTTTTATAAATACCCCCCCCCCTTTTTGTAAGGATACTATACTGTCTCTTCTAGGATATCTGCTGTTTACTAGAAGATTTACTTTTCTTGAACCTTGACCTACTTGTCTGCTTATCCCATGGATATTGGGTACTGTAATTTGCTTGGCAGATGGGACTGTATCTCAGACCCTGCTAGAGTAGTGATAATTCCACTCATATCTGTTTGCTATCTCTGATCCAGAAGCTGTTCCAGTACTCTAGCCTGCTGTGGCTACCTGAACCACATCCCAGAAGTTCATAGGCTTTGATAATGGGAGTAGGGACCAGATACAAGCATGAGAAATCACTTAGGAATTGGTGATGACTGAGGATACCAAATCATTCAAGAAAGTTCCATGGATTCAAGTCCCTGATACTTCTATCATTCCCATCTCTCTACCACCAAAGATGTATAAAATATGAGTTTTATTCCCACATTTATTACTTTAGCTCTTCTATTAGGTGGATGACATCTCTTTCATAGAAACCATTAGGTTGTCAGGAAGTCAAACAAAGAAATTGAGCACTTTCACACTAGAAGAAAGACAGGAAGGAAGGAAGAGAGGGAGGGAGGGAGGGAGGGAGGGAGGAAGGAAGGAAGGAAGGAAGGAAGGAAGGAAGGAAGGAAGGAAAAATAGCTGCCCTAAGAAATGTATCACCCTTTAAGTAGCCATAGTTCTACTCTTTTCCATTTTTGGCTCATAGTCCAATTCTTCACCAGAGTTTTTGCAGTAAGGGAAGAAATTTTCACTTGGCCATTTCCCCCAGACCCCAGTTCTGCCAACAAACATAAAGTACCTGTCACTGGACCAAGAATGTCTATCATTGCTATTTATAATCAGAAAGTTCTGTTGAATGATTAGTTGAGAAACCAGTTGTTTCTGGAATATAACAGTGATTTACTTACATTCCTGGAGTAGAGGAAAAAGGAATTAAACAAGGTTTTCTCTGATTAAAGCAGGGATGATTTCCATATAAGGCAAATTTCCCTGCAAATATTCCATAGCAAGACAGCTCTCTTGTGAAATATCTACTGAAGTTTCTGGTACTCCTTCCTATGAAATAGGACATAAGCAGAACAAGCTTCTCTCTGTTGCTCTCTCACTTTCTCCCATGGTGTAAGGGTTGCTCTGTTGCTCTCTCACCTTCTCCCATGACTGTGAGGGTATACATAAGCCCCCTCTTAATCTTGAGAATGAATTTACTAATAACTCTCCTCTCATACAGGGACAGCTGCTGTCTGTATGGAGTCATTTTTGGAAGCAGTAATGATGTAGTGGAAAGAGGGCTCAGCCTAGGAATGCCTGGGCTCCCTTATGTTCCAACTTTAGGAAAGTCACAGTTGCTCTGAGTTCCAATATCCTCATTTGTAAAATGGGTCTCACATAAGGGCCACCTTACAAAGTTCTTGAGAGAATTCATTAAAATGACATAAAAGTGCACCAGAAAACTGAAACAATCACACAAGTAAGGTGATATTAGTTATGAATAAGTATTTGAAAGTCATAATTAGTTCTGAACATTTTTCTTTATAACCCAAAGAGTCATGTTATCCTGGATTTGAGATATAGCTCTACCATTGACCAACTTTATTACCTTGGTTAAATTGATTAAACCCTTTGGGTCTAAATTTCCTGCTAGAAATGGGGGAAATAATACCACCTGCCTAACAATAGAGTTTTAGTGAGAACTGAAAGAGATAATACATGGAGACCACACAACACAATTCTGGCATACATGGACAATAAATGTTAGCTTTTACTAAAACTGTAGTCTAAAAATAAAAAATAAAACTGATCTGTTCACTATGACATCTCAACAGGCCACTCTCATCTTGTGAGACCCTGCCTGAGTAGCATCTGGACTCACCCCATGATCTATGTCTCTCCTTTTAAAACATATTTTCACAACAGTCTTGGTGTTACAATAGTTACTTTTGTAACCACTATGGTCATATTTGTCATTTTTTCTGTCATCATTACATAAACATTCCACTTTTATTGTGTTAGGTCAGTAGCATTGAAAAGTTCTACAGTATAAATAAACCAAATGACTTCAGAATTAGTAAGAACCTTGATTCAAGTTATTCATTCTCATTGAGAGTATTCTTTTTTTTTTTTACCATTAAAAGGTGAATTTATTTTCTTTCATAAATTACACACTAAAGTAAGAAATAATTAAGAAACTTACATTTTATCTTCAACAAATCATAGTGGGCAAAGATTCTCTTGCAACAATTTGTCATGAAAAAGCAGTCATATATATTGAATTGCTGTAGAAATGGATATGTAAAGTATAGAGAAGGGACATTTAGGAGCTCAATTTATGACCTACTTACAAAATTTACAGACATTTTTGATACCTGTCATTTATTAAACAGCTAATGAGACAGGATATGATTGATAATATTATATATATGTATATATATGTATATATGTGTATGATTTCCACACTTCACAGCCTGCCAGTTAGGTATTATTATCTCACTTTCCTCATAAGATAAATAAACCTCAAATCACACATATCTAGTTGTGGCCAAGACAGAATTCAGACAATGACCTAATGCACAAACCAATGCTCTTTTCCACTAATTCATTCTGCTTCTCTATTCATCCCCCAGTCAAAACTCCAGCATGTATACTTTCCTTTACCACCACTTAATGGCACTGCCTCATTGATTTAATTCGGCAAATATTATGCAACAAAGGGAGGGATATTCAGTAAGAAATAGAATTTAACTTCTTAAAATATAGTTTCTGATTGCAAGTTTAAATAACACATGTAACACTAAACCAGAGAGCTAATGCAAAACCTAGCTAGATCCAGTCCTATTCTGCAGGTCTTAGAACAGGAGTAGGAACTATGGTTTGCAAAGTGAATAATGAGCTCCTGAAGGGCATGTTTTATGCCAGTGCCTAAAATTTTTTTAAGGTTTATTATAAAGTTCAAAGAACTAATTCCTCAATTATTTGCAAATCACTGGTTCTCATTTGCAAAATTTAGAGCAACCCTGGCCATTTCTGCTTAAAATGATAATGTAAATAATTTTAAGAAGAAAGAGACCTCCACCGCAGCAATCTCCTACTTGACACATCCTCCAAGGCAAGGGAAATTAAAGCAAAACTGAACCCTTGGGACTTCATCAAGATAAAAAGCTTCTGCAAGGCAAAGGAAACAATCAAGAAAACTAATAGGCAACCGACAGAATGGGAAAAGATAGTTGCAAATGACATATCAGATAAAGGGCTAATATCGAA
>NC_043710.1:90031322-90035355 GCF_006229205.1 Suricata suricatta | reverse complement strand
AAAAAAAAGAAAGAGAAAGGAGAAAAATTACAGATGAAAGTTAGGAAGGGAATGGTTAACCTTCTCAAGAAGAAACATTTGTTTTTAAAATATTTATAGACTCGAGAGTATTCTTAATGGCATACCTACAAGATGATTCTCTCCACACCTGGGATACTTCCACTACGAGGAGCTAACCTTCTCATAAACCTGTCCATTTCATCTATGTACATTTTCTAATAATTAAACCCTTTCTTTCTACTCTGAAAATAAATCTGTCTTCCTACCACATCTGCCTGTGATTCATGTGCCATCACAGGGAACAGCATGTATCACAGCTACCAGCCATGCAAGCACCTGAAGACCACATTGTATCTCTGCTTTTGTTTGGGTTCGAAACTCAGATCTCTGGAATTCATCATAGCATAATGCTTAAAAGCATCGGCTTTGCAGTTAGAATCTCAGTTCCATTTCTCTCTAGCTGTGTACTCTTGAAGCTATTTCATCTACTTTTCAGTTTCTTTGTCAAATACCCTCCTGTATGAGGCTTCTAGTGGAGATTAAAAGTAATAATGAATTTGAAATTTAGCATAGCACTTAGCTAGAGGTAAATGTTTACTATGGATTAACTGAATATTAGCCATTTAGTCAATTATTTTTCTCAGTCATTTCAAGAAGGTTTATAGCCAGCTCCTTTATTTCTTTCTTAAAATTTTTTAATGTTTGTTAATTTTCAGGAGAGAGAGAGACAGAGTGTGAGCAAGGGGCAGAGAGAGAGAGAGAGAGAGAGAGAGAGAGAGAGAGAGAGAGAGAGAGAAACACAGAATCAGAAAGCAGGCTCCAGGCTCTGAGCTGTCAGCACAGAGTCTGATGCAGGGCTCGAACTCACAAACCGTAAGATCATGACCTGAGCCAAAGTTGGTGGCTTAACCAACTGAGTCACCCAGGTGGCCCATAGCCAACCCTTTTATTTATGCTGGTCTTCTGCTATGGATGTGTCCAATATATAAATATTTCTCTTTAGGAGTACTGACCTGAAGGACACATAATGATTGGAGGTGCAAAATAATCACTAACTGATTAGGTTTCTGTCTTTAATAGTGATGTTTATTAGAGATAATATCACATGACTGTATACACAACCTCAAAAGCAATTGACAGATAATATAATAGGCAAAGCCTTGAGAGTGCATAAGGCAACCAAAAAGTGATAGAATTGGAGCTCACTCTACCACATAAGTGATCTTGAAGGAACATAGGTATTTCCCACTTTAGAGCATCCCTTTCTGATGATCTTATTGCTATTATTTCTTAGCTGGATGATGAACAAGGTTGAAAAACTAATTGCTCCCTCAGAGCTATCTCTATATCTCAAGTATGACTTAAGGGAATCTGAAAACATTTCCAAGGAAGCAATTCAGGGAGAGTGAGTATATACAGGTCTTGATTATACAAACCCTATGAGACTCAGTTCTTTATAAGTAGGAGAATTGAAGCTCCTTTGGCTGGAGCACTCTGTGCTCTGCTCAGAGGCAGTAAAGGTGAGGTCTTGTTATAACATTCTGGCAAACTTGTCTGTATTCTGAGGTAGACTATGTGAGTGACCAGACTGCTTCCTGTATCTGACTATTTGCCTCTGCCTCTCCTGTGTGTGAGCAGGTCCTCATACAGGAGCTTTTCTGGTCCCTGCGAATGTCTTTTGCCTGAAATAGACTTACAAATCAAACAGGATTATAGAATTATAGAATATCCAACTGTAGGTAAGGACCAAAGACCTCTGGGAGAGTTTTTTGACCAAGAAGAGATGATGCAGAGCTCACCAAAATTTAGCATTGCTTGGAGACACTCTTCAGGTGTGACTAGAATTCAAAATAAGAAGCAGGTTGTCAACAGCATCTGTCACTGTTTTCCTCTCTACTCTCTTCAATTTTGCCTCAATTGTAGGGTGGTATATGAATGGCTCATTTCAGCTTGGTCATTCTCTTTGGCATGTTTTTCAGTATCACTTGCCAAAACTTATGATTGATATCTCCATGTTGAATGTGACTCTATCACTTGAAAGCTCCTGTATTGGGGCTGATGTTAAGTTCTAGTGTCAAAAGGATAGAAAAGTCTGTCATCTGATCTCTAAAACTGAATTAGATATTAACTGGGTGTGCTATAAAGTTAAGACTGAAAATAACCAGGAAGAGGTAAGAAAAGAAGCCTTGTTCCATTTTACTATAAAAATGATGTGAACCCATCTAGAAGAGTGTCCTTGCTTTCAGCGGATCAGGCTGTCTTAGAAAATAGAGGCAGAGGGCAGTTTTCCTAGTGACTAGGAGTATGAAGCAGGCTGAATGAAACACGTCTGAGTCTCAGCTCTGTCATATATTAGCTTAGTAACCTTTGGCAATTTGCTGAACTTTTCCAAGCTTCAGTTCCCTGACTTATAGATGAGAATAGTAGTAATAGCTTCTTCTTATAGGTTTACTTAAATGAATCATATTTGGAAAGTATTAAGCACAGTCTTTGGAGCACAGTAAATATTCATTAAATGGTATGTATGTATATGCATGTGTCTATGTATTATTATTATTATTAAATGAGTAGTGGGAGGAAGAGGTATCTGTGTCTTCCAGACACCATACCCTGCTCTTGAATGGATTGAGCTGTTCTTTGACTTTCTGCTATAAAGGTCTCCACATTTCTTCATCACACTAACTTGAAATTGATATTTTCTTGCTGCTACTATTTTTTTTGCTTAATATTTCAGGTTTGCCTCAAGTCTCCTTAGGAAAGGTTAAAAGCACAGAAGAACCATAGCAGCATTTCCAATAGAGATGGGGCTATAAGACCTTTCAAGTCAGGAGGGATGTAACCTGAAGAGGATATGACTTAAGTCTATTCAATAATTTGTTTCATAAAACAGTTATTTACAAGTAATTATAGAATGTCAACATTAAAGGAAGGCAGTTAAAGAAGAAAGTTTAAGATACATAAAATGGACAAAAATACATACTTAAGATACAGAAAATTTCATTAAAATTTATGTTTTGGCCAGATACCCTCACAGACATTTCATAAACTTTACTAAGACACTCAGGATTCAAATGAAGTGCTATGATTTCTAACACATCCTCCCCTATTTTTTATAAAGGGTAATGAATAGTGGAAGTTTGTTACTCAAAGATACCATGAGGTTTAAGTACAAAGATGCCCAAGGAAAGTAATAATAATGAGAGAACTGACAAATTGAAAAGGTTTCTCAGCATGAGACTATTTTGTATCTATCTCTAAACCTCTGATCTCGTCATAGAGGACAACCATCAGCCTCTATAACACATTCCTTCCAGGAGTGGGATGGAGTGTGGCAATGAAATTGGCGTTTCTTACTACCTGATATTTTGATCTACATCTTGCCATTCATAAGGAGGCTGGCGTTGCCTGTGAAAAACACAGCTAAAGAATTCATCAGCAAAAAGCTTGATTATTTGATGTTGGTGTTAAGACTTGGTGTCTTGGGTTCCTTTCAGAGGTCTGCCTTTCTCACAGCTATGAAGAATCTCTCAATAGTGACTGAATTCATTCTGCTGGGCATCCCACACACGAAGGATCTGGAGACCATGCTCTTTGTCCTGTTTTTGTGCTTCTACATCTTCACTCTCATGGGGAATCTGCTCATCCTACTGGCAATTGTCTCCTCCACTCGGCTTCACACCCCCATGTACTTCTTCCTGTGTCAACTGTCTGTGTGTGACATATTTTTCCCTTCTGTGAGCTCCCCCAAGATGCTCTTCTACCTCTCAGGGAACAGCCGGGTCATCTCCTATGCAGGCTGCGTGTCCCAGCTCTTCTTCTACCACTTCCTGGGCTGCACTGAGTGCTTCCTTTACACGGTGATGGCCTATGACCGCTTTGTTGCCATCTGTTACCCTCTCCGCTACTCAGTAGTCATGAGCCACAGGGTGTGTGCCATCCTGGCCATGGGGACTTCTTTTTTTGGCTGCATTCAGGCCACCTTTCTAACCACTCTCACTTTCCAGTTGCCCTACTGTGGCCCCAATGAGGTGGA
>NC_043710.1:90011091-90031222 GCF_006229205.1 Suricata suricatta | reverse complement strand
TCATGAGCCACAGGGTGTGTGCCATCCTGGCCATGGGGACTTCTTTTTTTGGCTGCATTCAGGCCACCTTTCTAACCACTCTCACTTTCCAGTTGCCCTACTGTGGCCCCAATGAGGTGGATTACTTCTTCTGCGATATTCCAGTGATGCTGAAGCTGGCTTGTGCTGACACCTCAGCCCTGGAGATGGTGGGGTTCATCAGCGTGGGCCTCATGCCCCTCAGCTGCTTCTTTCTCATCCTCACCTCCTACAGTCGCATTGTCTGCTCCATCCTGCAGATCCGCTCTGCAGAGGGCCGGCACCGTGCCTTCTCCACCTGCAGTGCTCACCTCACCGCCATCCTGCTTTTCTACATGCCAGTGGTCCTCATCTACCTCAGACCAACCCCAAGCCCCTGGCTGGATGCAACTGTTCAGATCTTGAATAACCTGGTCACGCCCATGCTGAACCCTTTGATCTATAGCCTCAGGAACAAGGAAGTAAAATCATCTCTGTGGAAGGTGCTACATCACTTGGGCTTCCTTCCTGAACAGTTGTAGACAGAGAACACTACCTAAGGCTTCAACTGTATTTTGTAGCTTATATAACAATTTTATGTATTTCTCACAAATATTTTTGAATCTGAAAGCCCAGGTATCATAAAATATGTATAAAATGGATTTTCTCCATTTTACAGTGTAGAGACTCAGATTCTGAAACCTTAAAGTGACTTGTTAAAGGACCCAATAAGGAGAAAATGGCAGAATGAAGACTCTAGAGTGGGTTTTCTGACTCTGGGACTTTTACACACTTGAGGATTTCATACTGCTGATAATGGAAGGAGGGAGTTCTCCCCAGGAGGCAGAACAACCTGGAATTTCTGTTTCCCAATAGTTACCATCTGTCTCCTTCTACATTCCCTCCTCCTCTTCTTTTCCCTTCACCCTGGCACTTTTTCCTCTTGGCTGGTGATTGTCTCCTCAAATGCCTGCATTGGTTAAGCTCTCATTTTATTGGTCTAGGAGTTGTTGATAGAAAATGGGAGGGGGTGCATGCCCAAGGCTTCAAGTAACACCTTAAAAAACATAAATACATTGTGCAAATAGGAAGTCTTCCTGCCGGGGGCTAAGGCAGGTCTCTGCATGAAGCAGATATACTGACTGGTGTACTGTCCTCTACAAACCCTATCTGTTGGGCTTAGAACTGGAAGTGGGCCGTGGAGGTGCAGATGAGATGAGGATGTGGAAAAGACAGATGGGGACTCCAGGGAGAGGTGGCTGTGCTATAATTCCCTCTAAACTTGGCTTTGTATTGCTCATCATAACCAGGGAGTCATGCTGGGTCCCTGCTGTCATTGTTTTGTGCCTTTGGCTTCTCTGTTTACCCAAAGGGTTGGACTTTGGTCCCCATTCCTACATTTCTTCATTTGGTGGCTGAAATATGTTAAGAAGGAAAAACGAGCTATTTCAAGACAGTAGTTGTTTGTATGACTGAATGCAATGAGAACAGAATTCCATTTGGGGAATATAGTTGCTATGAAGTTTATTCTAATGGTGACATAGAGAGAAGGCCACAGGGAGGAGGGTAATGGAAAAGGAGGGACAGAGGCAAAGACTAGCTCTTTTCTCCCATCTGCACTTCTCAGAATCAGGGAGCAGTCACAGAACCTTCCAGACCAGTCAGCGCCATTGGTTCTGTGCCCTCTACCAGAAGGGTGAGCTGGCACATGATCCCATGGCATAGATAAACTCTTGCCTACTCTCCTCTCTCAGGCTCCTAAGATCCCTCTCAGGGCTCTTTCTCCCATGTTTCTCAGCAAACAAGAGCTTAAAAGGGAAGGCATAAATACATCTGAAGTAATTTCAAATCGAGTGTATCCCAAACCCTTCTCAAGCCTTTTATGAGACTGGGGAGGGACCTCAAAGGGGAGGTGTTGGAAGTCGAAGAGGTTCTTGTTTGTTCGTTCCCGGGTTTCCTGCATGAAGAATGATTTTACGAGGAGAAGCACCACATTTCTCAATCTTTTGTTTTCTGCATGTGGGTGTGGGGGGTGGTGGTGGTGGTGAGAGATCATTCCTTGGATGGACATTTTTTTTTAACTATTTGCTGTCTGTGAGTGACTGTTCTTGCAGGAAAAATAAAATCCATTTCACCTGTTTTCAGGGTTCTTTCTTCAGCTCAGCTCTTGGTTCCTAGGTTGGAGGACTCCCTTGCACAAAAGGACTCTATCTCCTTAAACAACTGACCTCTCCAGTTGTCCCAGGGATTCTGAGATGCTGGCAGCTCTCCTGTCTCTAGGTAATGTCTAACACCTTTCCACCTAAGCAGGAGCCCAGCCTGGGGTGTGGAGGCCCAGGTAGGGTTTGATGGTGGAATGAGACTTTTCTGAATTTTATAACTAAAGGGACAGTGTAAGAAGAATTTGAGAACAAATATCAATTTGAAAACCCCCAAATTAGGTAGACCACTTAGCAAAATATTTAATCCACAGGGGCAAAGACAGAGAATCAAAGTCTAAGAGCAGGGAGGCCAGAGAAGAACAAGAATTTTAAAGCAGAGGTTCAGAGAACATTTGAGCAGAATGGGCTACAACAGCAAACTCATCTGAAACACTGAATTCAAGCATGGTATAGGAGTGGCATCCAAGATCTGACTCCAGGTGGATTCTAGATACTTTAAAGGTGTCACTGTTCATCCCAACCCTTTTTGCAACACACCATTATAGTCTCCAGTCACTTTTGACTCCTTTCTAAATTTGTTATTTATATAACCAATGCCTGTTTTGAATTTCACTTATGTATTTTGCTTTACCTACAGCTCCTGGAGAGAAAAACTATGATGTGGGCATCAGAAGTGGACACCTATGACATCACAAGTAGACACCTATGACATGAGATGGCTCTTACAGCAGTGGGGGGATGTGAAGGCAGGTGTTCAAGGGCATGTCCACAGGAGTAGAGGCCTATTCTGTGTATTCCTTGCAGTCCCTGGGACCCTGCTGATTTGTTCTAAGTCAAATTGATTGAAATAAAAAAGTCAGAAATTAATGCTTTCAATACTTTATTTGCAATTTTTGATAGGTGAAGAACACTGGCTTTACCTTTACAAAAATAATTATTCAAGCTAAGAGAATATTTACGTTTTGCTAGTTCACCTAGGGTAAGAAGAACATTAGTGCCTGTGGTTATTGGACTGCTAAATTGGTGAGAAATAACCTAGTGACATCAAATGACATCATCATTGATGACAACATCAAAAAGACATCATCATCCTGTTGGAAGTATTTTAAAGTATTTTTTATTAAGTATTAAGCAATTAGAAAATAATAAAAAATATGTAAAGTATTAGGAACTCCGATGCAATGAACACCTGGGTCCCACTACCTAGTTTAAGGCAGAGAGTGGTGTCAGTGCCTTGAATGTCTTCAGCAGACACTAGCTTGATTTCTTACCTTCACTCCTTCTAGAAATCATCACTCTCATGAGTTTTATGCTTACTATTCCTCTGTTTTTCTTTAAGTTTTAACCCTGTTTGTGTCACTCAACAGCCTAAGGCAAATTTTAGAACTTTATATTAATTTTATTGAAATTTGTTATTTTTCACTAAAATGTTACTCTTTTGGCCTTAATGTCATTGCATGGGAAATTAATTCATTCCTGCCAAGGTGCAGAATTCCATTGTATGAAAATATCAACATTTATTCTCTGTTGTTGTTATTTACTTATAAACAAAATATGAATTTCCAGAATATAAGGATGCTTTTCTTTTAAACAGTCACAACATTTTGGTGGATTTTTTATATGTTTCAGTATGTATAAATATGACACAAAGATACCATCACCTGCCCCCCCTTTAAGATTCCTATCAGGGAAAAGAGAAAATCAAAAAAATTTTTTTAGTTTGGATTTTACCAATAGCAGACATTGAGAAGAAGATTTGAGGATAAACAATTTATCTGGAAGATGATCCCCAAAAACACAATAAAAGAGAGGGAAAGTGACACAAGGAAAGGATAGTGAATCAAGCAAGTGTCAATGAATAGGTTACCACTGTGAAGAACTGGGGCTCAATAGCACAAAGGGTCTTCTGAAAAATTTGGAGGAAGAAAAAGTCCTCCAAATTGTCCTACTGAGTTGCAAAGGAATCTGGGGTAGTTTTATACCCTGACCCATATTGGTTGGTGGAGGCTCTTGGGAGCATTAATTATCACACCTGTCTGACCCGCCCCATATATATAGGCTGAAAGAAGTTCCTTGGCCAGAGGCTACTCTCAGGCAGAAGGCGTGGGGAGTCCACAGTGAGAGTGTCCCTAAGGACACTATATGAAGGTGGCCTCTGGAGTGGGGTGAGGGAATGTGGACCAAAGTACTAAGAAATGTTATGGTCGTAATTATTTCACTTCTAAATTAGTATCTTTACAAAATGTGAACCACACAATACTACCTAGATATAAAAACAAAAAACAAAAAACAACGTTTAGTTTTGAAAGAGAGAGAGAGAGAGAGAAGGGACGGAGGATCCAAAGTGTCAGCTGTGCTCATGGCCTAATGTGGGGCTCAAACTCACAGACTTGTGAGATCATGACTTGAACTAGTCAGACACTTAACTGACTTAACTGATTGAACCACCCAGATACCTTGATACTACTCTGCTTCTTTAGGACCTCCAGCAGTTGTTTATTGCTTATAGGTTACATTTAAATAATTTAGTAAAGTATCTGTAGAATTAACATCAGATTCAATCCACCTCTTTAGTCTCCTCAAAGCCATACGTTCACACAGTAACACATAAATCTCTCTCACACACACTCTCCTTTCTAGCTAAACTGTTCTTGCCATCCCTTAAAGGTATTTCTTTGCATTATTTATTTATTGTCATGTTCATTTAAACACATATGTATTGAGTAACTACTATGCTAGCACTGGAGTTATAAATATCTGTAAGTCATATTCTTTTTTTTTTTTATAAATTTATAATAGTTTATTGTCAAATTGGTTTCCATATTCTTAAGAGGCTCATAACGAAACATGGGAGGGAGATATACCCATGATTAAAATAAAATATTGTAAAAAGAGAAAGGGAAATAAACCATAAGAGACTCTTAATGATAGAGAACACACTGAGGTTGATGGAAGGGGAATGATGGGGGATGGGTTAGATGAGTGGTGGATATTAAGGAGGGCACTTATGAGGAGCACTGGGCCTTGTATGTAAGTGATGAACCACTGAATTCTACTCCTGAAAACAATACTGCACTGTATGTAAACTAATGGATTTAAATTAAAAAATTGAAAAAATATATAATAAATATTTAATGAAAAATATAAAATTGACTAGAAAAATGAAAACAAATGATTAGTCTTGTACAGATGTTGAAGAAGCTTCCAAAAAACATTTCAAATATATTCATTCATAATTTTGTGCCTGCATAAATATATTCTCTCATCATGGAATGCCCTTCCCTGATTCCTCTGCTAGAAAACCTTCTACTCGTCCTTCAAAACCCAAGATGGATAATCATTTTCTTTGTGAAATTTCTTTATCTCGGACACAATTAAGTTATTTCCTTGTGTTTCAATTTTAGATTATGACATAAAGTATCAATTCATCATGCAAAAAAAAGATTGGCAAAGTGACCCCAAAGGGTAATAACTAATGAGGTGAAGAGGGGTGAAGAAAGGGAGACAGATGGTTTGGTTACTTACAGTTCAGAACTATCCAACCTCTCATTTGTTGCATTAATAAATCAGTGTAACTTCTAGATGACATTTAATTATTGGCTAGGACCTCAGTCTATGTTGTTGTTAGATGTCATTAAGCATCTGCTAGGAACAGACTCGCATTCTACTTTGAGAAAATAGCAATAGTTTATGCCGACAGAAGTAACAGAATCAGACAGATATGGTTTAAACTTTATGTTATCATATATGCACTTTATGTCTTTTAAGTTACTTAACTAACTTAAATTGTGAGATTTTAACTGGTAAGTGGAGACACTTAAGCTTACTTTATTGAATTGTAAAGATTGACTTGGATGTGTCTTTAAATCACCTAACACTGTACCTTGACCATGATAAATATGTTACCTTCCCCTTTTTGTTTCTTAAAAAATGCAATTCTTTAAGTAAAAAATAGGTAATAAAAGAGAAGTGTTCAGTATACAAAGATTTTTCTTTAGAAGCAATTCTTTAAGACTTAGAGACAGACAGCAGTGTTTAAGAACAGTGTTTGAGATTGTGCTGGGCTTTGTAGCCAGGCAGATTAGGATTTAATTTCTCTCTTGGTCACTTGTCATTTGTGTGGTATTAGGCAAGCTCTCCTCAAATGTAATGTGAGAAAGATACAAGTACCCAACTCCGAAGGTCACTGTAAAGATTCAGTGGGGTTATCCATGCAAAGGGCTTAGTGTAGGGCTTAGCATATAATAAGTGCATTGTAAAAGCCAATACTGTGTATAATATGGCATTTTAATTTAATTTAATACATTCATTTTGTACATTAATTTTCAGCTATGTAATATTTTGGATTGAGGCGAAATTGATGAGGGTCTTGTTTCCTATTCTGGTTCTCACAATTATTTTTTTGTTCATTTGAAGTTACTGAAATGCTGAACCCTTGAATATGTGATCTAAAAAAGCTATAGACAATGAAATTAATATCAGAATTACACAGTTTATTTAAATCTAACAGATAATTTGGGCTTTGGCTATAGCTAACACATTGTAGGCAGATATAAACAAAAGACTTAGGAAGGAACACAAGGCAAAACAAAACAAAATAAAGCAAAACATTATATTTCCAATTTGTCAAAAAAGTAAACAAGATAAAAAGTTCTCAGGAAACAGCAGCAATGCCCCTGCTGCTTCTAAATACTACCAGAAATTGAGAATCTGTGGAAGCAACTTAAAAGAAGCAAAAATATAAGGTTAAAGGTCATATTAGATTAAATGGGACTTAGATCAAAGAAGTAAACAGACAGACTTATTACTTTTTTTAATTTTTTTAAATGTTTTTTTATTTATTTTTGAGAGACAGAGAGAGAGACAGTGCAAGCAGGGGAAGGTCAGAGAGAGAGGGAGATACAGAATCACAGGCTCCAGGATCTGAGCTAGCTGGCAGCACAGAGCCTGACGCGGGGTTTGAACCCACGAACCATGAGATCATGACCTGAACCGAAGCTGGACGCTTAACCGACTGAGCCACCCAGGCGCCCCAGACTTATTACATTTTAACCATCTGATGGAAAGGATGAACTGAAACTTCCCTCAGGAAATGTTTGAGATACCAAGAAAATGTAAAAGCTTGCTGTGATTAGCTGAGATTTATAGAGCATTTGTGGTGAGCTAAGCACTAGGCTGGGTCCTCTGCAAGCCCAACTCATTTCATTCGTCTAGTAGCCTATGAAGTAAGAGCTCATTATTATCCCTATTCTATGGTTCAGAAAAAGGAGATTGAGAACTTGAGTAGCCTGATCAAAATCATATGTTTCATGTGTGCGTGATCCAGCTAGCTAAGTATGTCTCCTCTCTGTTACGGGCTGATTTGTCTTCTCCCAAAATTCAGTATGTTGCAGCACTAACCCCCAGTACCTCAAAACATGCCTGTGTGGTGATTCAATTTAAAAAGCCTGTTAGAGTCAGTCCTAATCCAATGGGACTGGTGTCTTTAGGACACCAGAAAAGCTGGAGACACGAAGACACACCAGGGATGTTCATGCAGAGGAGTGACCACAGGAAGGAACAGCGGAAGGATGGTCATCTACAAGCCAAGGACAGAGGCTGGTACTGATCCCTCTCTGACCCCTTAGTGGAAACCAAATCTTCCAGCCCTTTGGTCATAGATTTCTAGCCTTCAGAACTTTGAGAAAATAAATTTCTGTTGTTTAAGCCACCCAGTCTGTAGTGCTTGGTTACCATAGCCCTGGCAAACGAACACACGTCCAAGCCCAGCTTGGCTCTGATGCCCCTTCTGTGCAATGTATGATTTTATGACCAATAAAAGTATGTCCTTCTTTCATTCATGCCTATTAGCATCATTGTTTGAAACTCAGAAAACAGTCCTTATTTCTCAAAGTAGGTAATGGAAAGTTCCAGAAAAGAAACACATTTTCAAAACTTTTCTTAGGCTTACTATAAGATGTCTCTAAGGGAATTATTGAGAAGAGAACATTGTAGCTAATTAATCTCAAAGGTACTCATTCCTATGAGGTGCTTCTCATGCTCATTATGACTTTGGGTTTTTTTTGCCCTCTAATTTTTGTTCCCCACTTGTGTGTGCTGTAACAGGGAAATGTGAATTAATGAGACCAGAAATTGGCTTAGGAAGTACGAAAGGCTTATTAAAGTGTTTATGGTCTTGAGTTCCCTTTGCAATTATTATTCCAAGGAAAAACTAAATGTGAGTACCACACACGTAACATGCACACACACACATAGAACTCACAGCTTCCTTGCTAAGCATGTACTCATGCACAACTCCATTCACATTAGTTTTCCTCTAGCATTTCCAAGATGAGGCAGATTCCTCGTAAATCACTGAAACAGTCATTTGAGAGAGAGGGAGAGAGAGATCATATGACATTATCTTCCTTGTGAGAGTTAGTGATAAAAATGCCACTTGCCAGTTAGGATGCAGTTAAATAGTCTTCACAGACAATGAAAACATGGACTTTTTAATGTCAAGGCTTTAAATGCCTCCCTACTGTAAGTGCAGAATCTTCTTTCTTAAAGAAGCATCAGTGGAGTCTGTGAATCACATTTCAGTGCTCAGAGCTGGCTTTGCCCAGCACATAGTGACAAGCATGAGTTATAACAAGGCAGTTAGACTAAACAGCAGGGCCAGAGTAAGCATTTTGAGACTCACAGTGTATTCCTTTTTTTAAAAAAATATTTTTTTTACTTTATTTTTGAGAGACAGAGACAGTGCGAGCAGGGTAGAGTCAGAGAGAGAGGGAAATACAGAATCTGAAGAGGCTCCAGGCTCTGAGCTAGCTGTCAGCACAGAGCCCGATGCAGGGCTCAAACCCACAAGCCGTGAGATCATGACCTGAGCCGAAGCCGGACGCTTAACAGACTGAGCCACCCAGGTGCCTCCTCAGAGTGTATTTCAAGAGGGAATGCAGAAGGCTTAATTTAGCAGTCATGACAGCTCTCATGGCTTAAATTAACCGGCTCCTCGCTGATTGTTTCCATCAGTGCGCTCTGTGAAAGTTTATCATCTCTCATGTCCCTGCCCTGCCAAGAAATCCAGCACTTTACTTTCTTAGTTATTTTTAGGGCACTAAGGAATATTTCATTACCTTAAAGACACACAAAGGAACACACATCTGCACACACACATATAACATAGTTAATGGGAACAATAAGAATTTTGATGAAATACTGATTGAATGAAATCTGTTTTTTTTTAAATGTTTATTTAGAGAATGTGTGCACAAGTTGGGGAGGAGCAGAGAGAGAGAACCCCAAGCAGGCTCTGTGCAGTCAGCACAGAGTCTGATGCAGCACTCTATCTTATAAACCGTGAGATCATCACCTGAGCTGAAACGAAGTTGGGTGCTCAAGTGACTGAGCTACCAGGTGCCTCAAAATCTGTTTTTTTTTAAGTTTATTTTTATTTATTCTGAGAAAGAAATAGAGAGGAGTCAGGGGGGGCAGAGAGAGAGAGAGAGAGAGAGAGAGAGAGAGAGAGAGAGACAGAATCCCTAGTGCAGGCTCTCTGTGCTATGGGTGCAGTGCCCTACTCAGGGCTCAAACTCACAAACCTTGAAATCATGACCTGAGCTGAAATCGAGAGTCAGACACAACCAAGTGAGCCATTCAGGCATCCTTGAAATCTGTTGGTTTTAACTAAATATCATAAAAGTCCAATAAACAAACTATCGCTAGCAAAATAAAGAGATGAAGTCTTAACGTCCCTTTAAGAGGCTAGAGATGGATGAGACCCTCAGTATAACATAAGGTAATTGTCTTATTTTATATATGATGAAACAAGTAGGACCCAGAAAAAATAGGTTTCCTTCTATTTTAATTGAATGAGATATTAATTTAGCGAAACAACATACATTAAATAACACAGGACCAGTGAGAACAAAGTGAGGTGCTCTGCTGTGCAGAGCTACTTCACTCAAAGGAATGGATTGGGATATAGTTTACAAATTAAATCTTCCATTGATCTTATCTGCCTTAGAATGAGTTTTTACAATGATCTTTGTATTTGTCTCATAGACCCCATAGGTTGCTGATTCCCGGAGAACAGGCTCTGTATGCTCCCTAGGTCTTGTACCTCTTGTCCCATGCGGTGGCTCAGCAGAGGCCTGAGGACAGTGGAAAGATATCACCATTTGTAATACTGAATTGGATATCCTCATGTAAATGATATCCCTGTGTAGTCTGGGCCTCAGTCCTCTGCCAATTTCATTTTCTACAGAGTAAAGTATCTACTTGGAAGCCAATGGCAAGTAGAACTAATGGGGAAAAATTTAGGCTGGATCCCATGAGAAAAGCTGGTCTAAATGCATTACAATTATATCTTATTTTATCAAACCTTTGATCTGGAAGGGGCCTCAAACACTGCTTATGTAATACCTCTCCCAAAATGAGGAAAGAGGCCAAAGTAGTGAAATGAGTGCATGGAAATGAGCATACTAAATTGGGACTTCTGTTTTCCATCTAGGGATCTGAAGCCTAAATAGGTTTCCTTCTATTTTAACTGAATGAGATATTAATTTAGCAAACATTCTTTCAGACTCCATTAAGTCACTTTGTTAGATATGATGGAGAATAAAAAAACCAATGTGACAGAGGTCTTTATGTATTTTATATATTAACTGTAAAACAAATTATATACTGTCAAGAAAAAGAGTTACAATATTAAGTAGGCTCAAATGACAGAGGTTACTTTGATGTGGGATCTCAGGTGAGCCTGAAGGAGGGGACAACATGTAAACTGAGTCTTACTGGCTAATAGGATCTGAAAATTTGGGCATGGGGTAACCATTAGAGGAAAATTCAGGAGAGACTAGGGCATAGAAATGTCAAGAAAATAAGAAAAAATGCCATTATCTTTCTCTTTAGCTAAAAAAAATCAGTAATATATAATATTTAATGTTATTGTATATATTTATAATAAGTATAGTATTACAATATAATGTGAATATTCTTACATATCATATTGTATGCATATACAATATATGTATACATATATAATAATATATATTATTTCTATTTTACACTAAATATAGTATAGTATATTTATGGTATTTAACATGTTTATGGCATAGTGTTATATAATATATTTATATTCATTTGGCAGAAACCATGCTAAAAGCATTAGCTTTTTGTTGACAGAACCTAAGGAAAAGGAAACAGCAGGCTTAACATTAATCACTGGGCGATCTGGTGCTCCTTTCTACCTTTGGTTTCCATGGAGACCTTCTAGAGAGGACCCTGTGAGTCAGTCAGCAGCCAACCCGAGCTGGTTTGCCTAAGCCTGTGAAGTGAGGTGTAAGCTTTAAGGTCAGTGAAAATGTTGCAAGTAAAATAACACACTGGTCAGACAATTTTCAAAGTCTATTAAACTTAATTAGGTCTATTATCTTCCCTTGTAATTCTACTCCTAGCCAGCATAGTCAGGTCTTCAAATCACCAGGTATATGCATATAGTTGATGTCACTGTGTGTTGCTTGGGGAGCCACAGTTGAAGGTGATTTCAAAGATACTAAGAGGTTATGTGGAGGGTAAACTGCAGTTTATGCTACAAACTAACTTTCTTCCTCCCTTCCTCTCTCCCTTCCTTCCTTCCTTCTTTCCCATTCTGTATATAATGTGCAAAGTGTCACTTCCTTATTTTTCTTTGACTAAGCTTATTTTTATCTTGAACCTCCATTTCTACCAAATGCTAGAAAAAATATTCTTGTTACATTCAAGTCAGTGACACTGAAGTTGAATTTGTTATATTCAAGTAGCAAAGGTGGTATATTCAAGTTACAAACCCAGCCTATTTATTTATTTATTTATTTATTTATTTATTTATTTATTTATTTTAATTCGTTTATTATGCTCTGGCTCTCATAGAGCATCAGAACCCTATGTAGTTGGTTTGGGGAAAAGTCAATCATTGAGAGTTCTGTTAAGGTGTCAGGAATAAAAACTTCTTAAGTTGCACTATCTCTTTGCTTTTCAGAGTTAATAAGTGGAATGTTCTCCAAGTATATAATAGCTCTTCCAAAAGAGTCCTGGGAAGAAGTTTCATATCTGTGTACAAGGATCAATTGGTTATGTTTCATTCTAAAATAATAATAGGAATAATTGTTAGTTTCTTCAAACCTAATTAGTGAAAAAATGATTTTACCTCTAAGTCTTAGGGACTTAACACAGACTCTGGGAATCTGTTTAAACCTCTGATTGGGAGTTTATTTACACATATACTGACTAGCTCAAGGGTAGAAACACAGAAACATTAAATAAGTCTAAAGACTTCAGGACCAAGCTAGTTTCTAGAATCCTTTCTTAATAAGATGACCCAAAAAAGAATCCATAAGTGATTCCAAAAACCCAGAAGAGAATAAGCCTCATTTGACTTGGACCAGAAGACTGTTTACATGCTGTACTTTTATTACTTATTTTGCATCTCTCTTTTATCTTTCCCCCATTGCTCTTTCTTCTCTCTGCCCTTTCTATTACATCTTTTTTTTTATTCTGTTTTGTTGACCATTTGTTCTAAGTGGACTAGTTATAATTTTTTTACTATTTATAGAAAATAAGTAAATAAATATGTATTCGTTTCACCTTCCCATTAACCTGCTCAATCACAGATGCCATGTGATAATTATTCTAAGTTAGTCTGTTGAGTGTTGATTCTTTACCATTTTGATGGCTGTGAACCTTTTTAAGAACACAAGAACACTAGGGGCACCTGGGTGGCTCAGTCCATTAATAATGCTTAAGCATCCGCCTCTTGATTTTGGCTCAGGTCATGATCTCACAGTTCTTGAGATTGAGCCCCTCATCAGGCTCTGTACTGACACTGTGGAGACTGCTTGGGATTTTCTCTCTTCCTCTCTCTCTGCCCCTCATCCACTCATGTGTAAGTGTTCTCTCTCTCTCTCTCTCTCTCTCAAAATAAATAAATAAACCTTAGGGGAAAAAAAAGAACACAAGAATACTGTTGTACATTTCCCCCTGAATGTGTGTGTGTGTGTGTGTGTGTGTGTGTGTGTGTGTGTATACCTCCCTCTTCATGATAAAGTTTTCAAATTTATTGGAAATAAACTTTTTCTAATGTTTATTTTTTTAGAGAGAGACAGATCATGAGTGGGGGAGGGGCAGAAAGAGACAGACAGAAAGAGAGAGAGAGACAGAGAGAGAGAGAGAGAGAATCTAAAGCAGGCTCCAGGCTCTGAGGTGTCAGCACAGGGTCTCTAACCCTGAACCATGAGATCATAACCTGAGCCGAAGTTGAAATAAACTTTTATATATACCTTCTCTGTTTTTTCCAGTAATCATCTTTACAGATGTATATCTCTGCTCTTAGTCTTTTCAGAGAGCAAGAGTTTACCATTGTTGATCCCTTTTCCTTTTGTTTTCTCTACGTCATCGATTTATGCTTTTCCTTTTTTAGTTCTTTAAAAACTATAACCCTGTTGTACATGAAAGATGAACAATTTTCACATTTCAAGCATTTGGTCTCAAGTGGCAAGGTTCTTGAGAACTTTCATAGAATAGAAATTCCAGATTCAGCAAACATGTCTTCTGCATAGTGGTAAAAATTCTTAATATGTTATTTGTTGTTTAACATGTTAATACCATTCTGGGAAAACCATGTGGAAAACAAGTCCTAGTACAGGGAAGCCAGCTTTGCCAATTGACAAGGTTGCTTATTGGAGAGTCTGATTACAGAAATTATATTTCCAAATAAAAATGTTAGAATGCAATACCTGAAAGTTAGGAGAAGAGCAATGGAGAACAATTCAAGAGAAAGTATTTGAAATTGGATATTTAAAAGCCTGAGGTATATATAGTTGTTACTTCTCATTCTACCACTATATCCTGAAACTGGGAAAATGCTCTCTACTTTTGTCCTAAGATTGAGCTGTACCCCAACACTTTCCTCTCACTTCTCTAGGTCAACCACAGAAATAGAAATTACAGATAGGATTCTATCTTGTTTACATCATAGTAATCCCACAAGGGAGAATATCAGCATATTGTTACAACTAGATCATTTAGTTACTTCTAATTACCCCTCTTGCTCAACAATCCCCTTCAATCAGAATTCACTCAGGAATGGGATCCCAAGGGCCACCAAGGGCATTTACATTTCCATGTAAGAGAAAACAATGTAGTTATTAGTGTCTTGGAAGAAATCTTTGCAGAAGACAGAGATACATTCAGCTTTATGTCATTTAACCTGAGTTTGCTGCACTACGAAGAAAGGACTTTTCAAATAATGGGAGGAGATCTCTGACCCAGGTTTATCATGTGACATCAAAGGCAAATTTGGGCAGAAGATCTTGGAGAGGCAGATGGTAAAAGGATCAAACTTCCTTCCTGTGAGTCACAGTACGTGCTATCTGCATCTTGTTTGTTCTGCTCCTCTTTTCTTTCTCATATGTCTAGGGAAGAGCAGAACTTGGAGTCCTTGCATTACAAATGCTCTCAGAGTTCAGGATGAATAGGAACATAGAGCTATTGAGCATAGAAATAGGACATTATTTATTTGGTTTGTCTTTCAACTCATCATGTTGGCCCACCAACTCAAAAACTCCATCCTTGTTATTGTCCTTTATAACCAATGGTTTGGACTTGATTAAAAATGATTAGAAGATTAGATATTCTAAAAGAGCCTAGACCTGGACACCTTCAGTCCAGAGGAGTCACTGTAACGTATGATTCCTTTTGACAAAACATCCAGGACTTTGGGGGACATAGTATAGATTATGTGTAGCTCTCATCGTGGGTCTGGTCACATTTTAGAGCAAAGTGCAGAACTTCTTCCTGGGTACAGATGCCATGAAAGTTAACAGAGAAGTTCTAAATATTCAGGAGAGTAGGGCCAAGCAGGAATAAGTATATAAAAGCACTTCTTTACAAGGTTGTATGGAGACTAATATCTGATAGTATCATATAAGTCCTTAGACAAGACAAAATAGCTGAATGTTATCCAAGTTTATCAATCATTGAGTAAGTCCATTCACTGCTTCATTCATCAAGCATTTATTAAGAATTGACTCTGTGCCTCTTCACTGAGGATATAGCAGTGCACATCAAGAAGTGTTTATTCCCCTAGAGTTTATATCTTAGAGCATAGGTGGTGGTGTTGCTGCTGTGGTTGGTGGAGACAGGTTAGCTTTCCATTGCTTACTAAGGAGGAGCAAGACCATTTTCAGAGCCTGCTGACATCACAGGAAAACCATGAATAACACTGGGACAAAATTCGACAAGGCCAGTGATGTCACAGTCCACCACAGATGCATCTGGTGGAGAGACTGATGATGTCAGGAGAAAAAAACATTTAGATCCCTAGCTCTGCCATTTCCAGGAACCTCAGTTTAGAAGAGTTTTTTTAGTTTAGATGTTTTCTTTTCTATAGATTTATGTCAAAAACTTAAGGTGAGTGTTCAATGAACTGAGATCATGTTGTGTAAGCATTTCAACTGTAAAGCTGTGATTGTTCAACCCTTATGGCTCTCAAAACAACATAGAGAGAAAATATAACGTTTTTCATAGTAGTGGTCAACAAATATAGTGATTCTCAAGCTGTAGTTTATATCTTGAGATATGAAATGCCCCTGGTTGATTCTGAGGTTTCTTATATCCCTCTTCTCTGAGGGATCACATGTTTGTGTGAGCCCTGTCCTTCCCTTTGAAAATCTTTGCTCTGAGATGCTTTAAAAAAAAAAATCTTTATTATTTTGGAGGAGAGAGAGAGAGAGGGCACATGAGCAAGTGGAGGAGGGGCAGAGAGAGAAACACACAGAATCTGAAGCAAACTCTAGGCTCCATGCTATGCACACAGAGCCCAACACGAAGTTTGAACCCACAAACAGTGAGATCATGGCCTGAGCTGAAGTTGGATGCTTAACCAACTGAGTCATCCAGGCACCTCTAAGATGCTTTTTTTTTTTTAATATTGTTTTAGTAAGGGATGTTTGCCTTTAGAATCATCATAACAAAAGTTTTTGGTACAGAAATGATTAATTTTTCTATGAGAACTATATTCCAGTTAAAATGTCCTGTAATCTGGATCAGAAGCAATTTTCCCTTAATTTTGAACCAAAATGCTGTTATCTCAATGACACATTTCATTTCCCCAGTGTGTTCACTGCCATCATGTCCTCTGCTTCCTTTTCGAAAACTCCCCTAGGACTGTCTCTCATGGAGAAGAACTGCTCAGTGGTGACTGAATTCATCCTGTTGGGAATTCTGCACATGGAGGGGCTGGAGACTATGCTTCTTGTCTTGTTCTTACTCTTCTATGCCTGCACCCTGCTGGGAAATGTGTCTATCCTCGTGGCTCTTCTTTCTTCCACTCGCCTTCACACGCCCATGTATTTTTTCCTGGGGAACTTGTCTATGTTTGACATGAGTTTCTCTTCTGTGACCTGTCCCAAAATGCTGCTATACCTCATGGGACTGAGCCCCCTCATTTCGTATAAGAACTGTGTCTCCCAGCTCTTCTTCTTCCATTTCCTTGGCAGCACTGAATGCTTCTTATATACCGTGATGGCCTACGACCGCTTCGCTACTATCTGTTACCCTCTGCGGTACATAGCCATTATGAACCCTAGAATCTGCGGGACCCTGGCTGTGGGCACATGTCTGTTAGGGTGTCTCCATTCCAGCATCTTGACATTTCTCACCTTCACTTTGCCATACTGCGGTCCCAATGAAGTGGATCACTTCTTTTGTGATATTCCAGCACTCTTGCCATTGGCCTGTGCTGATACATCTTTAGCCCAGAGGGTGAGTTTCACCAACGTTTGCCTGGTATCTCTCCTCTGCTTTCTCCTAATCCTTCTATCCTACACTTGCATCACCATCTCCATCTTGCATATTCCTTCACCTCAGGGCCGCCACCGGGCTTTTTCCACTTGCAGTGCTCACCTCATTGCCATCCTTTGTGCCTATGGGCCCATCATCACTGTCTATCTGCAGCCCACTCCCAATCCCATGCTGGGAACTGTGGTTCAAATTCTGATGAATCTTGTAGGACCAATGCTGAACCCTTTAATCTATACCTTGAGGAATAAGGAAGTTAAAACAGCCCTGAAAAAAATTTTGTGCAGGACAAACCACGTTGCTGAGAGATAGTAAGAGTGGATAGATGTGTTGACGACATGGAATTCTTCCTGGCCCAACATGAAAACTGCCCTTCTGGGATCCTCACGTGGATTGCTGGAATTTCAGCACATTCTGAATGGCATGGCTCACTCTATCACAACACGTCATCATTTTGTCTGTTTGGTTTTCTTGGATTACCTAAGTCTCCTCTCCCTGGTCTGTGTTGCTGCGGCTTTGACTTTCTTCTGTGGGGAACCTCCTGCCACTAAAAGGAAGACAGTTGGTCTTCAGCACTGCAGTGTTTTGTCTACCTTTCCCAGTTCATGTCCCTCTAAACTATGTGTCAGATGAAGCTTGTGAAGAAAGATAGTAAACAGAAGAACGGGATTTTAAGTAACTTATTGAGAGAGATGATAGGATCTTCTTTCCCTCAATGTTAACAAACGAAATGTTTTCTCTTTCCTTCTCAACTGTTTAAAAGGGGAATAATTTAGAATTTATTAACAAAGATGTTTTCCTCTCCATCCTATGTCTGTCCTCATTCCCATTTTCCCCACCTGTAGGTCCTTAGGCAAATGTGATTAGCTCCTGACTATGAAAGGGAAGTGAAAGATTTGTGACTAGTGTCCATGTTCCAGCTAGATGTTTCCATTTCACTACCTCATACCTCATAGTGTGATTAAAAATGTGATACCAGTTGCAACTATATGGATGAAACCAGAGGGGATTGAGCTAAGCAAAATTAGTCAGTCAGAGAAAGACAAATATCATATGACTTCACTCAGATGAGGACTTTAAGACACAGAACAAATGAACACAAGGGAAGCAAAAAAAAAAAAAAAACCAGGGAGGAGGACAAAATATAAGGGACCCTTAAATGTGGAGAACAGAGGGTGACTGGGGGGGTTGTGGGAGGGCAGATGGGATAAATGGGTAAAGGGCATTAAGGAATCTACTCCTGAAATCATTGTATGCTAACTTGGATATACATTTTTAAAATACAAATAAAATACGACTAAACAGTGGGTTTATAAGGCAAGTTATTAGACTAAACCTGTGGTTTCCAAGAAGACTCAAAGAGCCCCAGGACTCTGGGAATTTATTCTAAGTCTTCCAAGTTAAGTATAGTGAGGACTTCCCTTTTACCTACTTTATCCATTAGATTTCTGGGCAAAATTCCTTTGGAGAGAGTCTGACAGTCTTTTCAGTATGTGATCTTCATGGTTCCTTCCATAACTAAAAAAAACATGATGTGTATTGTTTCCTTCTACCCGTAAGTCTAAAGGTGTTGCTGTCTCTTCTTTAGCACCTGAACCTTCACCTTTTCTCTTCAACATCTGCTTGGGCTTAGTACACTTGTTAAAACTCCAAGGTTCATTCCATCACCTGCCAAACAATTCTGCTCTTCCAATAAAAACAATAATAAATACTTCCAATAAAAACAATTATAGCTACTTTGGTTCATAGATGGCTACACAGAAGCTTTGTGTCGCTAATTAGATCTGAAGTGCTTTAGAAGACAAAGGTGGATTTTGCTGGATCTGTCATATTAACCTCCTAGAATACACATAATTTCACCCCAACCCTTTGCACTCTGACTTAAACACTATTCTCAAAAATGTCTTGATTCATTTGGATATTACACAAATTCACCTCCACAATCCCCTCCCAAGGATCCCTAGATATGACTCCTAATAGCAAAGTTTTCTTACAGAAATTGTTTGAATCATTGGAAATATCTGATATATAATTGTTTTAAATAGCCTCTTCAGCAATGTGTTCCTCCAGTTTTTGTCTTTGGGCCAATAGTATGAAGCTTATTATTTAAAGAGCCCTTACTCCTTGTCAGTTACTATGCTAAATGCTATACAAAATGACCTTATTCAATCCTCAAAACAATCATGATTTTTGTGTTATTATTCCCATTTTACTGATGCATCTGTAAGGCTTAGAAGAAAAAAAATAAGTCTCTCATTCAAGATCACACGACTGGAATGTGATGGGGCCATGTTATGAGGCTGAGGCTTTTGCTCTTAAATATTATGAAACTGCTTTTCAGATACTTAGGAATCTTCCAGTTAAGAACAGATAGGTACTAAGTAAGAGCACTTCCTTTTGTTAATGCCAACCCACGAAAATAAAATATCCTAGAAAAGGACATTTTTCTCATCCTTATGAAAGAAATAGTAACCAAGGCAGTCAGGACTGTGTTTAACACTCAGACATACGTGGCAGAGGAATTGAGGCCTCTGGTCCCATAGTGAGATATGATGGGACAGACCAATTAGGAACCGGCTGGGACACAGCCACAGAAAAGCAAGAAAGAGGAGCCACACAGGAATAAGACATCTCACATCTTTCTCCGTATCTTTTTCCAGAATTAAGAGTGTGGGGGCTGTCAGTCAAAGAACTGGAATCTTTGAGTGGATCACCTGGGACACCTTGCAAAGAGGAGAGATGATCAAAGTTAGGAAAAGAAGCAAGACCTGAATAGAAAGTTCTGTCCCCAAACATTGACCCAATGCTTCCTTCTAGCACTTGTGCCTTCCTTTTCTAGGAAGTTTCCTGAACCATATAAAGAAATGAGTATTAATTTCCTAGTGGTGATTTTTCACTGGATCTGGGCCATGGCCCTTTGGTCTAGCAGCTTGCAAACCTCCTTCTGAACTATACTATTGTTTTACATTGAACCTGGTGAATTAACCTTCTGGAGGAATCTCAGAAACATCCCAAGGGCTATTGTTGGGGAAAGGGACATCCCCTAAAATATCCAAGATCCCCCGTGGTGGTTTCAAACTACCCAAGGCCTTAGAAAAATGATAACAGTGGGAATGCATATATATATATATATATATATATATATATATATA
>NC_043710.1:90001941-90010991 GCF_006229205.1 Suricata suricatta | reverse complement strand
AGGGAGGGGAAGGGGGAAAGAGAGTGTAGGAGAGAGAGGGACGCAAATCATGAGAGACTACTAAATACTGAAAATGAACTAAGAGTTGAAGGGGAGGGGGAGGAGGGAAGGGCGGTGGTGGTAATGGAGGAGGGCACTTGTGGGGAAGAGCACTGGGTGTTATATGGAAACCAATTTGACAATAAACTATTTAAAAAAAAGTGAAGACAAATGCTGCATCCATTTTAAAAAGATTGCTAAGCCATCATCACAATCTCTTTTTTTAAAACTTTTTAATGTTTATTTATTTTTTTAGAGAGAGATAGTGAGAGAGAGCAGAGGAGGAGGAGAGAGAAAGAGAGAGATTGGGAGGGAGGGAGAGAGACATAGAATCTGAAGTAAGCTCGTAAGCTCCAGGCCTTTAGCTGCCAGCACAGAGTCCCAACTCAGGACTTGAACTTAAGACTGTGAGATCAGGACCTGAGCCAGGATCAAGAATAAACTGCTTAAAAAACCACGTCATCCAGGCATCCCTCTCTTTTGCTATCTAGTACTATTTTAACTAAATCTGATTTTACTCACAGCTTATGTAAATTAGTTTGACCCCATTTTTAATGAGAGAAGCCTTTGGGATTTTAAAAGTTTCTCATTAGTGAATCATTAATTAGTAGCTTGGTAGTACTAGTGTTTAAACATTTCATTAACACATTTCTTGCAAAGTTCCCTAAAGCTAGGCTTCCTATACAAATCTGTTTGAGACTGTTCACCATCATTACAGAAAAGCTTCTCTATGTTCCTGATTGCTCACGTTTGTTGGAGAGAAGGTGGAGTGAGTGGCACTCTAGGCTTTAACTCCTCCTTCCTCTTTATTTGTGAACTAGAAACAAGTTTTTCTGTGGCAACCACCACTTTGGCTCTCTCTTCCGCTGAACTGTTCCCTTTATTCAATCATTCATTTCATGAAGAAGAGCCAGACCTCATAACTCCCCGAGATCTTTCCCATTCCCTCCTGCAATACCCTCAAGCAATCTGAAAGTTTTTAAAGTAAAAACATTTTTTATTTTAGGGATATTGAAATTCATGTCAACAAAATATTTACAAGATAAATTTATTGAGCTTATTCATTTATTGAGCTCTGGATGCCCAATTAGGGGACAGAGGGAGGCAGATGCCTGATGCCTGCCAGTCTATGATGGAAACAATAAAGTATAGCCTACTAATGCTCCTCAGAAAGGATTCAGATCCTGTGAATGCATGAAAAATTTGTTTTAAGGTTTATTTATTTATTTTGAGAGCGAGAAATCTAGGGTGTGGGGGGGGGGTGAGGGGAAGGGACAGAGAGAAAGGGAGATAGAGAAGCCCAAGCAGGCTCTGTGGCTGAGATCATGACTGGAGCTGAACTCGAGTCTGATGCTCAACCAGTTGAGCCACCCACATGCCCATTAACATTCTTACCAGTAAAACCAGTAAAACAATAAAACGAGGAAGGTGAACACAATAGTGTACACTGAGCCAACTTTAAAGTCTCTGTAAAAGTCTAGTCTCAGTCATGCTGGTCAGAACAACTGGTCCAAAGTATTTTATCTTTTTCATGCCAGGAATTCTGCCATTAAAAAATGAGTTTCTTCTCCAATTCTATATTCTCTTTTTAAATGCAAATTCTCCCTGAAGTAACAGAAATGAGATGAGAGGTGTTTGTTTATGGTTGAGGGAAAGAGAAACAAAAAGGCAGATGAGAAGATACATAGAAACCGTTCCCTAGATTTCCATCTGGCTAAAGGTCAGCCCAATACCTCAAATCTCTTTTCCCCTCAAGACACCCTGGAGAAGTAATTCAGTTGGTATTTGTTAAATGTCTGTTGAGACATTTAGACATGGAAGCAATTCGAATGGGTGGGACGAGAAAATTCTATAGAATAGGATGGGGGGCTGAGGGGGAAGATGGTTAACTTGAAATTACCTGCATTCATCTTAGAAAATTTGTCTCCATTTTATGTTAAATGTCATTTAAAAGCTTGATTAATGAATCTTTTTATACTGTTCCATAATAGCATCATTTCTATTTTTCATCCTCAAAATTTTCAGTCATTCTGACTTCATAAATATAAACCCAATTAATTCTGTTGCATCATGAACCCCAAGCCTATCTTGGACTAATCCTTGTCCACATAACACAGTTTGAAAAGCAGGGCTCTACCTTCCTCTCAGTGTGATCACTGTGGAATTTATTTATTTTTATTTTTATTAATTAATATTTTTCTTTTTCTTTTTGCGAGTGAGCATGAACAGGGGAGGGCAGAGGGAGAGGGAGAGAGAGAATCCTAAGTAGGCTCCACACCCAGCATGGAGCTCAATGCAGGGCTCGGTCATGACCTGAGCTAAAATCAAGAGTTGTACGCTCAACCAGCTGAGCCATCGGGCATCCCACATGTGTTCATTTTAAAAGAAATTTGCTGTTTCTTCTTTCTTTCTCTTTCTCTCTCTCTTTCTACAGGCATATTCCTACTTACTTATCTTCACCTGGTATTTAGGGCCTACAGTCTGGTCTTAAATGGTTAAAAGTTTTGTCCTGCACCTCAGTCCCCATGACTGTCCCCCTTCTCACCCATGAGTCCTGAGCAAGCTTCTCTGGCCCCTATCTTGGAATGAGTTCAGAATGTTAAAAAAAAAAAAAGTATATATACACATATTTGCAAAACAAAGCACATTAAACACACTACTGAAACTAATCATGGCACTGTGATATTACTAGAAAAAATACTTTCCCCTTTGCCTTTTTCTATATTTTCCTATTTCATGAATTAGTCTATAATTATAAAAAGACAGTAAAAGTTGCTATTCAAACACAAAACAGCTTTGGAGAAAATAGAAACCCTTATAATTCTATTACTGGAGAAATACAAAAAGATAAGAGCTGCCTGTGTGGCTCAGGTGCTTAAGCATCTGACTTTAGCTCAGGTCATAATCTTGCAGTCCTTGAGTTCAAGCCCCACATCTGGCTCTGTGCTGACAGCTCAGAGCCTGGAGCCTGCTTTGGTTTCTGTGTCTCTCTCTCTCTCTCTGCCCCTCCCCTGCTCACACTCTGTCTCTCTCTCTCTCTCTCTCTCAAAGTAGATAAATAAATAAATAAATAAATAAATAAATAAATAACATTTAAAAAAAAGAAAAAGAGAAGAAAAAAACTTCTTTTAATGCCCCCCCCCTTCAATAAAACTTTCGTATATCCTTTCTTTTTTTTTTTAAGTGTGCAGTTTAGGAGTATTAAATACATTCACATTGTGCAGCTGTCACTCTCTACCCCATAAGTCTTTTTATCATGTAAAACTGAAACTCCTCACCTATTAAAAATACCCACCAATCCTTCTTCCCCTCAGACTCTGGCAACCACTATTACACTTTCTGTCTTCATGACTTTGACATCCTCATTTAAGTGGACTCATGCAATATTTGTCTCTTTGTGACGGACTTAATTCATTTAGCATCATGACCTCTACCCATGTTGTAACATATTGAGAATTTACCTCCTTTTTAAGACTGCGTAATATTCAATTGTATGCATATACAAGTCATTGATCTATGGACACACACTGCTTCCACATTTTAACTCTTGTAAATAATGCTGCTATAGACATAGGTGTACAAATATCTCTTTGAGATCCGGCTTTCAATTCTTTTGGATATGTACCCAGAATTGGAATTGCTGGGTCATAGGGTAGTTCTCATTTTAATTTTTCAGGAACTCTCCATACCATTTTTCCACAGCAGCTGTGCCATTTTACATTTTACATTCCCACCCACAGGGCATGAGGGTTCCAATTTCTCCCCATATCCTTTTAATGTAAAGTTTTTAATAATCAAAAAGTTATGAAATCCTATTTTTCCCTTAACATAACACTATATGTATTTTCTGTATCTTGACACAGTTTTCAAATTTATTTTTTTTAATTTTTTAAATATTTATTTATTTTTGAGAGAAAGAGAGAGAGACAGAGTGCAAGCAAGGGGAGGAGAGAGAGAGGGAGACACCGAATCTAAAGCAGGCTCCAGGCTCTGAGCTGTCAGCGCAGAGCCCGACGCGGGGCTCAAACCCACAAACCATGAGATCATGACCTGAGTTGAAGTTGGACGTTTAACCAACTGAGCCACACAGGTGCCCCTCAATTTTCTTATTTAATAATATTTTTGCTTTTTTAATGTTTATACAGATTTCTATTGGATAAATGTATCTGGATATATCCTTGTTTACCCTGTGGCTTGACTATCAAATGACTTAGCAAGTTCTGATGTTGTGATTTATATGAATTTATGTGAATGACCAAATATGTTCCTGAATGATCAGGAACTTTGTCCCTAGTTCCTGGCTCAAACCCTTGGAATTTCCTGAGACATTTCCTGAGCAATGGGATCATTTTTTTGTTATAATATTTGGACATAAAGGGGAAATGGGTGTCTTGTTACTCCTAACAAGCCCCTTTCCACCACCCCTGGGTATCTGTTAATGAGCTGACTTTTGGAAAGCACTTAAGGATGGGGGGCTGGTTGCCAGGGGATCCAACAATGAATAAAAGGTTGCAACTTTTAGTCCTATGCTCTGATTTCTAACAGAGAGACGAGGACGTAGAGGTGGAATCAGTCAGCACCAGCCAATGTTTTGATCAATTGTGGTTATGTGATGAAGTCTTCATAAAAATCCAGAGGGACAGGGTTTGGAAAGGTTCCCGGTTGTTGAATGCATGCAGTTGCAAGGAAAGTGGCATGCCTGGAGAGGGTATGGACACTGAGCACTTTCCCCACACCTTGCCCTATGATGTTCCTGGGTTATATCCGTTTATAACAAACCAATCACCTAGTAAGTAAAGTATTGCCCTGAGTTCTGTGAGATGCTCTAATAAATAAATTGAACCCCAAAAAGGGGGTCATGAGAACATCCAAACTGTAGCCAGTTGGTCGGAAACCCGGGTAACAACCTGGACTTGCAATTGGCTTCCAAAATGTGTGTAAGTAGGAGAGCTCAACTTGTGGGACCTGATGTTATCACCAGGTAGATAGAGTCAGAACTGAACTGGATTTTAGGACACCCAGCTGATGTCAGAGAATTGCTTGGATGTGTGAGGACATCATTCTTCCCCCACCCCCTTTTGGAAATTGGGTCCAGAACAACTATTATAAGTCAAACAGCAGGCATGTAATGCTATTCATGGCAAACATCCTATATCCATTTCTGCTCCCATTCCATTCCTGTCATTCCTGGCTCCAGCCTTCTGACCCTTTTATGTTTATCAAAACTTAAATTCCATTCGAACTAATGTTTTTGCTTGTTTCTTCTCTCTGACTTTAAGACTCACTCCAAGGACTTAACTCATACGTGTCTTACTGGAGATTATTGCTTTTTGCTCCCTTGAGCAAAATGTTTAATGCAGAAGTACATCAGGTTCTCTGCCAGGCTCAAAGCTGCATAAAAGCAGGAACAATTTAGCTGTCTTTCTAAAATCAGGCTATGTGCAGAGCCAAAGACTACCAAGTCAAGATAATTTGTAAATTTTGATTAGCTGAGCAAACATTTTTGTCTTGTTTCTTTGCTTTTACGAAATCCATCTTCTGGGAAGATGCCTGTTGTTATAGCAACAGGTACAAATTGTCATGGCAACAGGCTCAGGCATCATTTTCAATTACCTGTAAAGCAGAAATGCTTGTCTGATTCAAAACAAACAAGAGAGTCAGACATACACTCTCAGGATCTATGTTCTTTACTTCACCTCTGGCAACAACTCAACTACCAATTTTTGAAACAAAATGGAATAGTCTGAAAGACTTATCTAACACTGTTAAGCAGCTTATGAAATTTATTGGCTTTCAGATCCCTCAATTTGTGAATGAGCATTCAGGGTGATGTTTTTGGCAACCTACTCTTGATAGACACAGAAGGACAGGTGGATTTACTTATGAAATTCAGAAACCTTGCTTGGATAGACTGAGTGTCCCTGATGATCCTTAGGATAGACTGAGTGTTTAACATTTCTGTCCAGGAAGCATTGACTAATAATGGAAGCAGAATGCTCAACAGCAGAAAACCTATCAGCTTATATGGTTGGCAGAATCATGCTCCCTGAAGATTTCCATGTCCTCATCCCCAGTCCCTGTGAATATGTTAGGTTAGCAACAAAGTGGAATCAAGGGTGCAGATGGAGTTAAGGTTGCTAATTAGCTGACTTTTATTTAAAAATTTTTTAATGTTAATTTATTTGTGAAGGAGAGAGAGATAGAGCTTGAGCAGGGAAGGGGCAGAAAGAGAGGGAAACACAGAATCTGAAGCAGGCTCCAGGCTCTGAGCTGTCAGCACAGAGCCTGACGCTGGGCTCAAACTCATGAGCCATAAGATCATAATCTGAGCTGAAGTCAGACACTTAACCAACTGAGCCACCCAGGCGCCCTGCTAATTGGCTGACTTTCAGATGAGGAGATTCTCCTAGGTGATGGCAGTAGGCTCAATGTAATTACAAATGTCCTTACAAGTGGAAGAGGGAGGGAGGAGAGGAAAATGGAGAAATGGCAGCTGAGGAGGAGCCCAGCCCTGTCACACCTTGATTTGGCACAGTGAGACTCATTTTGAACCTCTAAGCACCAAAGCTCCAAGACCATAAATTGGCATGGTTTTATGCCATTACATTTGTGGTCATTTCTCAAGCAGCAATAGAAACTAATACAGCTGGTATGTCTCTGAGGTTCATGGCTGATTCAGAAGTTTTCCTGGGACTCTGCTCTCCTGGCCAAGTTTTGAGAGCTAGCCTCTGAGGGCTGTATGGACTGATAAGCTCTTGTGAATCTCTCAGCCTTGCAGAGAATATTGGCATGTCAGGCTAGAAGCAGACAGGAGGACAAAACCCCTAGATACTCAACGGGACATGTCCTAGAAAGACACTAGGGTAAACACTTAGCTCTCACCTGTCCTGGAATTGTTAATTGTATATTGCTCTCAAGCAGATGTCCCTCAGCCTCGCAAGACTAGTGTACTTTCAGTGCTAGAGGGCCTGGCTCTCAGAGAATATGAAGAAAAAAATTTTAACAATGAATTATCACACCCTCCAACATGGCCCAAAAGATCTCAAGCATCATTTGTTAAAACCAGGAGTAGCCATTTACTGATTGATTGGAAATCAGCTCACCAATCCCTTAAAAAGGATTCAGAGTGATTAAAAAGAAAAACAAAAAACAAACAATTGTTAGAACTTAATATTTAAAGGAATGCCTGTCTTAAAACAATGCAAAAGCAGGGCACTTGGGTGGCTCAGTCGATTAAGCATCCGACTTCAGTTTAAGTCATGATCTCAGGGTTCATGAGTTTGAGCCCCACGCAGCCCCACATCAGACTCTCTGCTGTCAGTGCAAGCCCCCTTCAGATCCTCTGCCTCCCCCCTCTCTGCCGCTCCCCTGCTTGCTCTCTCTCTCTCTCTCTCTCTCTCTCTCTCTCTCTCTCTCTCAAAAAGCAAAAAACAATGAAAAAGAAAGGCTTATTATAAAATGTGGAAAATGGATTTTTGGAGGAAAACATCTAAACTCACAATATATACTCAAATGGGTGCACCTGGGTGGCTCAGTCAGTTACTGCATCTGACTTCAGCTCAGGTCATGATCTCATGGTTCCCAAGTTTGAGTCCCACGTTGTGCTCTGTGTTTACAGCTCAGAGCCTGGAGCCTGTTTTAGATTCTGTGTCTCCCTCTCTCTCTGCCTCTCTCTCTCTCAAAAATAAATAAACATTTAAAAAATTACAATATGTACCCAAATGAATATCAGGTGGAGGAAGACTTAAACATAAAAGGGAAACCAAATCCCATAATCTGATGAAGAAAATTCTTCTGTACATCTTTACTCATCTGCTAAAGAAGAAGAGTTTCAAAAAACCCACTGTAAATAGGAATCAGTTACCATGTGTTGCCAAATTTACCCAAACTATCAACATTTCCAATACAGAAATATCCTATACATTTCATTGTGGAAATATCCAGGACTGGAAATTTGTACCACCTCTAGGATTAACACAGCTTACAGTTATTTATATACATAACACAAAATACCATCTACCTTGCCTTTATTTGGGGAAAATAGAGTAATTTTTTTCAGTGATAATTTTTGAATACTTCAGGCTTAGTTCCAAATATCTTTTAACAAAGATACTCAGAATGAAGTCCAGGAACTCCATCAACAAATTTTAATTTCTATCCACTTTATTTTATTGGTAGCCACTAATGAACACAGCAGAGAGCAGCTTCAATTCCCACTCACCTCATTCTGGGAGCTTTGTCTCACTTAACAGAGTAGGTGCCATTTAAAACTACATAACAACGTAACAAATTTGTATTACTTTGTTCCTATTTTTGGAGAACAAAATTAAAATAACTTAAATCTGTGGAATGGTTGGACTGCTTTTATATCTCAAATTGCCTTTGTTCATTAAATTCAGGATGGAGAAAATGACTCCAAATAAGATAGAAGTTCAATACATTTCCATTGATTTAGGCCTATTAATAACTGTAGTAGCAAAAATGAACTTCAATGTTGCACTGAGAAGAGAGAACACAAACGAAGGCCCAGGAAATCACAGTATCAGGTAGATTGGTACCTCTCAGAGACAGACAGGCACATAGAAAGCTCCTTCTTTGGGGTGCCTGGGTGGCTTAGTTGGTTAAGCATTCAACTTCAGTTCAGGTCATGATCTCATGGTTTGTGGGTTCAAGCCCCGCGTCAGACTGTGTGCTGACAGCTCAGATCCTGGAGCCTGCTTCAGATTCTGTGTCTCTTTCTCTCTGCCCCTCCCCTGATCACATCTGTCTCTCTCTGTCTCTCAAAAATAAATAAATGTTTTTTTTTAAAGGAAGCTCCTTTAAATCACAAATTCTCCACTAGCATCTCTGATTATGTTGCAAATGTCACTATCAGTTCCAAGTGCACTTATAAATGCATGTACTCTGACCCTAGGCACTTAGTATTCACTACAGAAATAATCTTGAGAATGATTCTCTTATTAAATAAAACTGGAATGCCATTCAAGTTGAGTAGCAAATACTCAACTCTT
>NC_043710.1:89954612-90001841 GCF_006229205.1 Suricata suricatta | reverse complement strand
TGACAATAGCTAGGCTTCCAGTAATTTATGAGTCTTCTTTAGCATATGAAAGTTTTAGCATATGAAAATCCCTTTAAGAAACTTCCTCTTGCCTTTACCTCCCCCAACTGTATAGTATATAAATGACTCACCTCTCACACTTATAATGCAGTTCTTTCTGCCCCTGGGTCCTGTCCCTGTGCTTTAATTAAGTCACCTTTTTGCAACAAAGACCTCTCAAGACTTCTTTCTTGGCGTTGGCTCTGGATCCCCATCACTCCATACCCCATCATTAAGGATGCCATAAAAATTAGAGACATTTATTGATAACTGACCCATAGTGGTCATGACAATTATGGAAACAACAGTCACTACCTGAATGTGTTTACACTCAGTACGACTAAACTAACTGGTTTATTTCAGGGAATGATCATCCTTCCTAAGTTTTCCTAAAGTTACATTTATGAATATGTATTTCAGTAAAAGAGAAGTAATACACATACAGGGTATGTTAAATAGTACATTTTAAATCTATAATGAATCTGAGATAGATTTGGAAGCCCTGGTCATAAGAATGTTTTCTTATGTTTTGATTCTTAGCAACCTTGGGAATTGGAGAACTTAGAACTTCCTTTGAGCGATATATCAGTAATAGGACTTAATCTCTTCCCTCTTTTGAGTCTCCAGTTACTGTAATGTGAGCAAAGGGATCTCTGCATTAGGCTCTGTGCCCCTGGGCTGTATTTAGATAGCCTGCTTTATTAAGTCAAGGAAATGCAAAAAAGTTGGAAGTTCAAGGTCATAGTGATCTACTTGTGACGTAGTTTATCAAAATTAAAGGAAATCAGTGGTGCAATCTCGATTTGAAACTCTGAGAGGTGGAAGAATGGGTAACTCACTTTTGTCCTCTCCTTGCACTCTGGGCTTGTGATCAAAACGAATGAGACTTACAGAGTCCCTTCCAGTTCTTTAAATCATTCTGGGATCTGTTTGCCCTGATTTCTCCCTGCGTGAAGCTAGATCACTTTCTCCTTTTGAAAATATATTAACTGTACAGATAACAGGGATTCTGGAAGTATCTTGGATCTGTGATGCAGTCTAGTAAGTCAGTAACTCTAGACATAAACTACTCCAGCCTGGAAACCACCCTTACTAGCAGTATTTTGCAAACTGTGCTCTGTCGCCCTCTGGTGGAGCTGGAAACACCTCCCGTTCAGCACTGAGTTAAAGGTTCTCCCTGACTGGCACTTACCAGGGCTTTTGACATTGGAGAGACAGGGATGGAGGAGGAAATGTAGTTTATGAGTTACTTGCTAATTTGGAGGAGATGACAACCTCTGCAAATTTATGTACGATGATGTTCGCTATGATATCATGTATAAGATCTTTTTTAAAAATTGGAAACAACTGAATTATTGAACAATGGTGTTAAAAATAACCAGGGGACCCAATTAATTGGATTATGAGTAATTCTGTTATGAATCATTTTAATTATAATAAATATGTGTGATTATTTTTGCAACCTGATAAAAATTGTTTTCTATAATTATAAGGCTGTTGAATAAAATCATGTAAAAAATCAGTTTTATCTGTTTATATTGTGAAAAATCCAGAAATAGAAAAAATTAAAACTACGGAATCAATAAATAGCATTTAGCAAAAGTTTACTGTTTATATAGAACAGTTCACAAACTAAGAGCTTCAAATTCGAAGACTGGTAGGAAGCTCAGGGCACGAAGGATGGCTTCTAGAGTGAAAATGAATAAGTTGTTTAATTTTGACAATGATTGATAGTTACAAAGGGAATTTCCAGACAGCAGGGGATTGGCTAAACGTGATTTCATACCATTTTTGGAAGACAGTTTCAGTTTCTGTTATTAGCATAGGCATTTACAAGAAATAACCTGATTTAGTTTTGTCCACCTGGCTTAAACAGTTTTGTCTGCTCAAAGAATTTCAGTTTGTATTCAGTGTTAACAATGTGAAAACTCACCTGATGGTGTTACCCCCATCTTTTAAATTTTTTTGTGTCTACCCACTCATAAACATCAGAATAAAATAAACTTTTTAACATAAACACTGCAATGTTTATAATCTGTCTGTGCCTAAATATTCAGCCTCATTGTCTCTATTTCCCGTGCACCCCCCTTCCAGGTCCAGAACTGCAAAAGTATTTGTCATTTCTTTAAAGCTCTGTCAAAATTAGGTGCCTTTGAATATGCTGTTACCACTCTGAAATGCAATTCATTCTTTTTTCATGTGTCAACATTTCTCTGTAAAAAGTCTGACCTGGTTCCTACAAAAAATCATAGACTATGTTTCCTCTTTGTTCTAATTTTAGGTGTTAAGTACCACAATGTTGCATGTTACATTATATTGTATTCTCTAAGCTTCTTGGAAATCTGGATTGTGTTTTTGATTTCTATATTTGTTATGCTTCATATATGCTGGGTTCACAGATGGAGTTCAATTGAAGGAAGAGGAACTGAACACATATTATCAAATGGTGGAGAAGCAGACATAATTCAGTATGTTTTAAACCTTTCACATGGTTAAATAAAAAAATCATAGGTTAAAATTGAGTAGAAAAAGAACCATCATACTACTATGATCATTTTAAATATAATGAAATAAAGTTCACATAAGAAAAAACTAAAATAATAAGCATATATTGCTAACTTGATTATTAATTTTCATTTTATTTTATTTCGTTTATTTTTGAGAGAGAGCACACATGTGTGTGAGTGGGGGAAGGGCAGAGAAACAGGGGGACAGAGGATCTGAAGAGGCTCTATGCTGACCACAGAGAGCCCAGTAAGTAAGAACATGACCTAAGCCAAAGTCCAACACTTAACCAAATGAGCCACCCCAAATCCCCATGACTATTAATTTTTGAAAAGTTGGAGTGCCTGGCTGGCTCAGTGAGTTAAGCATCTGACTCTCAGTTTTAGTTTAAGTCATGATCTCATGGTTTCATGAGTTTAAGCCCCCTCATGGGTCTCTTTGCTGACAGTGCAGAGCCTGCTTGGGATTCTCTCTCTCCCACTCTCTGCGCCCCCACCCCACGTTATCTCTGTCTCTCTCAAAATTAAATAAATTGGAACTTAAAAAATTTATAAAAAGTATAGTCAATATTTTACATCTATTCAATTGGCAAAATAATAGAAAAGAATCAAACTATATATTAAGATGTTATAGAAACTTGGCAACACTCATACATTATTGGTAACCTTTATCGATTTATATATTCACCCAACAAGTGCTTATTGAGTATGAATTTTATAGTTTGTATAGTGACAGGAGCTGGGTTTATAAGTTGAATAAGACATTGATCCTGCCCTGACGAAGGTTATTACAATGACACATGAACACACAGGATTTTATGAGAGCACTGAAGAGGGATATTTATTTTAAAATATTTCAAAAAACAAAACAAAAAAAATGGAAGAAACATCAAGAAAAACTTCCAATGAGAAAAGAAATCTTAAATTTAAATAGAGAATAAGAGTTAACTCTGCAAATTTAATAGTGAAGAGATAAAGTGAGCAAGATTAATGAAAGCACAAAAGAATAAGGAAAGCAGCATGATTCTTTAAAGGACTTAAAATAGATTGGTGCATACTTTAGAAAACAATTTTATAATTCAAATCAAGATAAATAAATAAATATGTTCAAATACTTTGGTACAGTAAGCTGAATGTTGAGAAATCATCATACCACATATTCCAAAGGAAAATACTTTATAGTGCCAGTTCATTAAAAAATTTTTTTTTAACATTTATTCATTTTTGAGAGATAGCAGGGGAGGAGCAGAGAGAGAGGGAGACACAGAATCTGAAGCAGGCTCCAGGCCCTGAGCTGTCAGCACAGAGCCCGACATGGGACTCGAACTCACAGACAGGATAGTGAGATCATGACCTGACCCAAAGTCGGAAGTTTAACTAACTGAGCCATCCAGGCACCCCAATGCCAATTCATTTCAAATAGCAACAGAAAAAGGAAACAGCTTAAATGTGTAGACATGGATAGTATGTTAGATAAATTATAACATATTGATTTAATATAGTATCATATGGTTCTCAAAATTACCAACTATTAAAATTATGTAGCAGCACGAGGGGCGCCTGGGTGGCTCAGTCGGTTAAGCCTCCGACTTTGGCTCAGGTCAGATCTCATGTTCCTTGGTTCGAGCCCCGTGTCAGGCTCTGTGCTGACAGTTAGCTCAGAGCCTAGAGCCTGCTTTCAGTTCTGTGTCTCCTTCTCTCTCTGACCCTCCCCCTCTCATGCTCTGTCTCTCTCTGTATCAAAAATAAATAAAACATAAAAAAATTAAAAAAAATAAAATTATGTAGCAGCACGAGAAAAGGACTACAAAATAATGTAAGGAAAAAAGGGCAAAATGCTGCTTTTGGGATACCAGCTCAAACATACCAGTTTTTATGTTTTCTTCTAGAAGTTTTAGAGCCTTTCTTTTCTATTTAGATCTAAATAAATTTTTGTCCATGTCTTGGAGCTAAGGTTGAGGTTGTTTTGTCCCCAAATTGATATTTAATTTTTAAAAATAATTTGTTGAAGAGATTTTCTTTCCCTACTGAATTGCTATGAGGTCATGGTGAAACAAAGAAATGTGAATATATTTTGAACTTTATTTCATATTTCTTTGATATAGCTGTCTAGTCTTATATCTATTTCTCATTACATTGATCTAGAGAATCTGGGTTGGGGCAATCCATCTTTCAGCCTTGTTCTTTTTCAACATTGTTTTATCTGTTCTAGGTTCTCTACAGTGCCATATTAATTTTGAAATCAGCTCATCAATTTCCATTTTAAAAAAGAGAAATACTTGCTAGCATGATTATTGGTATTAATTAGAATATTTGGTGAATTTGAAAAAATTAAAAATTAAAAAAATATTTATCCATTTTGAGAGAGAGAACGCAAGCAGGGGCAGAGAGAGAGGGAGAGAGAGAATCTCAAGGAGGCTCCTCAATGTTAGTGCAGAGCCCAATGATGGGCTCGAAACTATCAACTGTGAGATCATGACCTGGGCTGAAATTATGGGTTGGATGCTTAACTGATTGAGCCATCCAAGTGCCCCAGCAAAAATAAATCTAACTGAATCCTCATATCCATGAATATGGAATACCTCTGTACATATTTGATATTTAGGTCTTCTTTAATTATTCTCAACAGTGTTTCATAATTTTTATTATTGAGGTCTTGAATTTCTTTTCTTAAGTTTACTTTGAAGAATTTGATGTGTTTTGATGTTATTATAAATGTAATTATTTTATTACATTTTCTAATTGTTTTATGGTTATATGTAGGAATATACTTGATATTTGTATAATGATACTATATCCTGTAGTTTTTCTAAATTTATGTATTAGGAATCATAGTTGCTTTATAGATGCTTTAGCACTTGCTATACAGAAAATCATGTCAGCTGCAAATAATTATCTGTATCTTCTCTCTAATTGTATATCCCCTTCCACCTGTCATCATCTTATTGAATGGGCTAAGAATTATGGTGCAATCTTAACCAAAGAAAGGAGCCTGGACTTGCTTCCAATCTTAGGGGAACAACATTCAATATTTCACCATTAAATATTGTGTCATAATTTTGTGTCTATTGAGATGATCATTTGGTTTTTCTCCTTAGTCTCATAACTTTTGGATCATTTTCTTGATTTTCAAATTTAAAAGCAAACTAACATTCACAGGAAAAACCCCACTTTATTGTGCTGTATTTTTGTATTCTCTTGCTAATAATATACTGCTAAGGACTTAAGCCTTTTGATTTTTATTCTTTGTAATAATGTCTTTCTCAGGTTTTTGAGTCAGAGTTATACTTATCTCATAAAATAGATTAGAGTGTGTTTTCTCTTGTTCTCTTTTGTAAAACTGTGTTTAAGATTTACATTATTTCTTCTTTAAATTTTAAGACACTATTTGAGCCTTGAGCTTCCTTTACAGCAACTTAAAAAACATTTTTTTGTATTATAAATTCAATGCATTTAATGGTCAATGAACTAATGTGATTTTTCTATTTCATCCTATGTCAGTTTTAAAAAGTTATGCTTTTTAGGAAATGGGTAAATATGGTCTAAATTGTTAAATTTATTGGAAAAGACAAATTGCAGTTAGAAAGCTAAACATTCCTCCTCATCAGAGTTAGAACACCACACTTGATCTTAGCTAAAAGGCCAAGAAGTGATGGCAAATTGAAACACCAAATCAAACCATTTTACAAACAACAAGAGCTCTTAGGGAAGCACTTTCTGATCTGAAGAGTGGGAAGGGAAACTCCTAGGGCCAGAGAGAGTACGGGAAGACCCTGAATTTTTTCTGGTGTGTATGTGTGTGTGTGTGGTGGGGTGTTTCTATTCTCTCCTACTCTCCCTGATTCCAGAAGATACTGAGGCAGCAGTGACTGTGGCAGTGATAGGGCAGTAGCCCAGGAAGGACACAGAAATCTGAGAAGGGGAATTCTGGTTTTAAGAATGTGGGAATAATTTCTGTGGCACTTTCTGTCTTCCACTTTCCCTGAAGGCAGATACCATCACAGAAATGTGCAGCAGAGTTGGAAAACTAAAGTCCCAATTTTCTAGCTGGGAAATGAATAACTGGAGTTAAAGTGTAGTTCTCTGAGCATGTAGAAAACTAAAACATGGTAATCAAATAAAATTTGTTTATGGATCCTTTGGGCTCATGCATTTGCTGTACATGCATGAAATCTGACCATAAACAGCATGTCAAATGTTTGAATAACTGAAATATGGGGTCCACTAGCCAGGTCCTAGACTTACACGTGGTGGCCCACATATAGGACAGGATCCAAATAACATAGCAGATGCTTCCAAAACCGAACTGTCATTAGAACCATGTCCCATGGCAGGCAAGCCTAAACTTATAATAACCTGTATGGAAAAAGACCAATTTTATAAATTATCAAAATTTGCCTGAGAAGAGATAGGCAATCTGGGTATTTACTAAAGAAATTAAATTTGTAGGAAAAAAATCCACCACAAAATCCACAAAATACAACTCCAAGCCCAACTCTGAAGAAAAAATCATTAATATTCACTGAGTTTAATTTTCTTCATCTGGATAACAGGACTCACAATTCACATCACACCATCACAGGGATTCACTAATATAGATAATACATGAGAATGTGTTTTTATAAATGGCATATTCTGTACAAATGAGAGGACAGAACAGCCCTTTGGGAGAAGCAGAACTAACTTGGGGCCTGGAAGTAATGTCTTTTCTTCCTTCCTCACATGAACACAGTCATTCAATATATAGAGGATGGTAGAGGCCAGCCTGTGGCCTGAAACTGACATGAAATGCAAACCCTGTGCTTCTTCAGCTGGGTAACTGCCCAACTAAAACAGAGAATAACAGAGAATGAGGTCTCCCTCTCTAGACATAACAAGGAAATGAGTGCCTCCAGCAGCAAAAAAGAAAATTCGTTTGCTATCTCTATGGATGGATATGCTGATGTTTGGTAGAGTAGAGACAGCCACAAATGGAACTGACTACATTAGCTCTCAAGAACATAAAAGAAGTCAAAGTTAATACATCTTGCTGTATAACAACAGCATAATTTAAATCAGGTTAAATAACCCTTTCCTGAGTTGAACTCATACCCTGAGAGAATTAGAGTTTGTGGTGTTTATGACTAATAAAGCTCCAGATTTATTTTCCCTCAGTGATGAACCGTTTTAGCACCCTTCTAGAATTCAGGAGGGATAGCACAGGTTTATAATTAATCTCATAGCTCCTCATCTTTTGAGAGTGCAAGGCAAAGCTCAACAGTGAGCTTCTTGAGATGCAGGCCTTGCAGGTGAATTGTGGGTTTTGGGTAGAGTCCAATTTTGGTCCAAGGAAATAATGGAGCTGAGACTGGATGTGGCAAAAACAGAGCAGGGATGATGGAAAGATCCTAACTTAAAAATATGAGAAAAACAGACACATAAAATCAAGAGGCCATCAACCAGTCCATTATGTTCAGGCAGAAATGAAAACCCATTTTTTTTTAACATTTTTATTTCATTTTTTGAGAGACAGAGTGTGAATAGTAGAGAGGCAGAGAGAGAGGGAGACACAGAATTTGAAGCAGGCTCCAGGCTCTGAGCTGTCAGCACAGAGCCCATCGTGAGGCTTGAACCCCTGAATGTGGAATCATGACCTGATCATGACCTGAGCCAATGTCAGATGCTTAACTCACCCAGGCACCCTGAAAACTCAATCATTAAATACAACATCTGTATTCTCTGTTAGTCATCTAGACCAGTATGTGATAGTCCTTGAGTTTATAATTTAGTCCTTTTTTCAGTATATCCCAGTTTTCTTAAGCTTGAAAAAAATGAAAAGAACCTTGGAGCTAATATAGTTCATTTTCCTATGTTGATGGCAATATACAATACAAAGTATAATAAAGAACACTGAACCAGACTGAAACTTTGTTTTGTTTCCTTTTCTCATGATTATTCTGCAAAGTCATGAACAACGGGGTGATTGGCTTTGCTATGCCCCTGCCTAGGTTGGATTCCTGGGCTTTGCAAGGCTTTCCATGGACCAACCACTTCCTGTTGCAAATGTCTACCTTGCCTTATTAATCTATTATTTTTGTGAAAACTCTAGTTTTTTATACCATGCATGTGAGACTCTTAAACTCACCTAGGAGTTAATAGAAAATCATGAATCAGCTTCACTCTCAACATGTCAATTTGTATCTTTTAAGAAATGGAATGCCCAGACACCACCAAGCTGTTGGTTGACGTCTGTAAGAACTATCCTGAGTCACCTTTACTGATCATGATTTCTATGGCTCTTGTCAGTGTAAGCCAATTAGAAGAATGCCACAAATATAATATGGACTTCAGATGGACCATGGTTCTCTATGTATTCATAGTCACAGATCTTAGCACTAAGAGACCTCAAGAAATCATCTGCTTCAGACTTTTATTAAACAGATTAAAGCCAATCCAAACCAAACCAAACAGCTGTGTGGCTGGAGTAAATAATCCCAATAAAAATAAATTCCTTCTGTGATACTTCCAATATCCCTATCATATCTGAGTTTGGTTTTCATGTTGCTTGGTCTCTTCAGAGTGTTTTTCCCCCTGCCATCTAGCATGTCTTGTGACTTTTGTGGAAAGCCACTCATGTTTTATCTCTTAATAGGGACTGAGGTAAACAGGCTCTTATGTGTGAAGACTTATATGAATCTGGCTGGAAATGAGGCTGTGTTTAATGCTTGTTGTAGTTTTTTATGTATTGAACTTAAGATTTCTCTATCGCTCTTGTTTTTGTGTGCTCTCTTAGCTTTGGGTCTTCTCTAGATTCTGCTCCTTAGAGATAAGTTGTCCTGAAGTTCTCTAAATTGTAAGGGACTATTATTATGCCACACGTTGGTGGAGTGGTTGAGGGAGTGTTCTATAATCTTCTAATTGAGTCTTAGTCCTTTAGTGGGCCTGTCTCTCAGGGATGTGGCCTTCAAAAGTGTTTATGTTACTCTCAGTGGCTATAACTTTCTTTCCTCTTGTCTGCTACTCCCTTACCTAGTGGCATTTATTCTCATCTATTTTGGAAGACCTCTACCATGTTAGAAATACCTTCCTTTGGAGGTTGGGTCTTTAGGGAGAATAGACTGGGTAGGTTCCAAGATGGTGACTTGGTTCTTTGCCAGAGCCAAAAGATGATCTGTTTCATCTCACCACCATGAGGATCTGATGGATTCCTAAAGGGCAAGCCTGTAGGTATTGGGCCTCTTATGACTGAGGGCCCAGGAGTTTCTCACAGTCTCCAGCAGTTCATCAAAATTATTATTTGAGAGCCCCTACAAGTTTGTGGAATTCAGTGACTTCTGCTTTAGGTAAGCAAATCATGAGGGCTGCCTCTGACTGGACACATATGTTTCTAGATGTTAGGCTGGCAGTTTGCCCTACAACCTCTATTCTCTGATAGGTCCAAGAAAAGCCATTAATTCTTAGTTTATCTGTTCTTTTAAAAAATTTTTTAATGTTTTATTTATTTTCGAGAGAGAGAGAGAGCATGAGCGGGGAGGGGCGGAGAGAGAGGGAGACACAGAATTGGAAGCAGGCTCCAGGCTCTGAGCTGTCAGCACAGAGCCCAATGCGGGGCTCGAACCCACAAACGTGAGATCATGACCTGAGCCGAAGTCGGAGGCTCAACCAACTGAGCCACCCAGGCGCCCCTGTATTTTTTTTAATTGCACAGACAAGAATGACAACTTTCGGTTTCTTTATATGTTGTAATTCAAACCCTTTGTCAGAATGCAAGTCTTGATACCTGGTGTTCACAAGTTCAACATAGAAAGTAAAGGAGGCATCACCTAGGATATGATTAATAAGAACATTGTTATACATGGATATAGCATCCCTATACAGTTTAGACAAGAGCAGATGAAAAATGGCTAGTGACATGGATTTAACAGTATCTTTGAAAAAAGAGAAGGGGCTGGTGAATATTTAGAATTTTCCTAGAAATTCCTTTGAGTCTGTCTTAGACAAAGTGCTTAAATATGATAGTAACTAAATTTTTCTGTATAGTTAATATTCCAGTGTTATTCAATGTTTGAAATACTGTTATTCAATCCTAGCTATAAATTCATGATATAAGCCCCATGCTAATAAGCACCACTTTAACCACTAGGAAACTGACTTTTACATAAATTTGGTCACTTTCTCTGTGTCACACAGGTGGTAAGAAGCAGAGTAAGGGCTTGAACCCCAATTCATGTGACCCCAAAATTAATGTTCTTAACCAGTACCACAGGTCTTCCCAAGAGGTGGAAAAGTAATGTTAGAGAAAATCCTATGATTGATATGTATGACTGAGGGCTTAAGGTCAAGAAAAGCCTAAAGACATCAATTTATATGCTAAAATGTGGTGATGTGCTTATCAGCACAGAGCCTGAAGTGAGGCTTGAACCCACGAATTGTGAGATTATGACCTGAGCCAAAGTTGGACGCTTAACCAACTGAGCCACCCAGGTGCCCCTGGGCAACACCTCTTTAAGGGAAATTGATATGGTCAAGTCAGGGCCCACCAAGCAGTCAGAATGTTGAAGGCTTGAGAACTATTCCTTGATATGATACACGAGAAATATTTGGTGGATGAAGACATATCAGTTCAGTGGTGTGGGTGCCAGAATTTCTCCCTACCTCTCCCACCTCACTGTCAAGATGGACATAACATAACCTTGGGACTGACCTTCAGGGTTCAAGACTATCACCCAACGGGTCATTTCTAAGTATGCAAATGCTTAGATGCTTGAAACCACAAATGGCAGAGTGTCATACTACAATGGAACTGTTTTCCACAGCAATGATCACTTTTGCCATGTTACATTTGATTGATTTTTTCATCAGCTTCTTCTTCCACTGAACCAGTACTATTCATTGGAAGTTTGGGAAAGGATGGCAATGTTCTAGGTCCGCCTTCTCCAATACAGTAGCCATTAGCTACTCAATATGTGGAGATTGAGTACCTGAAAAGTGCTGAGGTAACAGCGAAAGTGAATGGTCACACAGGGATAGTGGCTCTCACACTGAGGAGCATAGCACAGCACTAGACAGCAATCCTTCTTTCTATATTCAACTTGATCACCATTATAACCCCAGGACCCAGCATAAAGCTTTATGCAAAACACAAAGATGAGTATTTTTCCATGAACAAATGACTGAATGAATGATTGTACTGGTGCTGGGCCAGAGCAGAAATTTAGTGTTTTCTGAGTACAGGGTAATCATGTCTCAGTTTCCCAGGCGTGATCTTTGCTTCTGTTGGTCATTGCTGCATAATTATTTATAAAGTCCTCATGAATCTTTCTGTGCTTTGGTGCCATCATCCTTAAACTGAGAATTCTAGAATATATAAATATATAAGTATGAAGCAGGAGAGTGCTTAAACCATTTGACACAAACTAAGTGCTCTAAGACTGTTGACTATAGATGCAGTAAGTTCAATGATAGACATGTTTAAAAACATGCTTGAATTTCTGTGTTTATTTCCTGATAAAGGAAATTTTCAACTTTTAATGTTTGAAGGCTTCCCTCCTGGGCTCCCAGGGAAGCTGTATTTTAACTTTTACCAAGGTCAGAATGACTTAAGCACACTGCAGAACAAGGGCTCTGAGCCCACATTTTACATCTGTGTATCAGTGTGGTGAGACAATAACCTGAAAGACACATTTCAAACTAAACAGTAAAAAGTTCCCAACCCTCTGAAGCCTGTAACCTTGCACATAAGAAAAGTGTAAGATGAAGTTTGTAACTTTCTGTAATGTCCTTCCTCATGATGATTTATGATGTAACAACAACAAACCCCATATATAACCCTGTACTAAACATTCCTTCCCCGGAGCCCTCTCTTTGTGAAGATCATGTGTACTGGGTAATGGACCTCACTAGGGCTCAAATAAAACTTTCTTCCTTTCCTTTAGAAATTCTAAAAGGTGTGCTTATTTTGTGATGACAGTCCTAACACATTCTATGGTGTATTGCACATCTGTTGAAGAAATAAATGATTGAATACTTTAAAAATATTTGTAATATACCAAATGTAACCATTTTATGAGCAAATTTACTATCTTGGTAAGTTTAAGCAAATTGCTTAATCTTTCTTGCTTCAGATTCTTTATTTTTAAAATATTAAATATATTTAATGTTAGGTTAAATAATATGAAATTGTTACCTGATTTAGCCTAATATTATCTTTTACGTTAAGCTGTTGTGAGAATTGAATAAATCAATGAAAGTAAAAAAAATTAGAAGTATATGTGGCATATAGTTAAATACTCAATAAACATTTGCTGTTATCATTATAAACAACAGTTTATGTGCACAATAATAAAGTGTCTTGAAAACTATAAAGAGGAGTCACCACTAATAATTATATATAATTAACTATTTCCCCAAACTTTAACAGAAAAAAAAATTGAAATCATGATTTCAAGTATTTCAGAAATTATAACCAGATAGGAAGCTACTGCCATACAGACTTTCTAGACCAATATCTGCAAAGCTTTAATTTCTAGTTCTTAACCTAATGTCAATGTATTTCCACATTGACAATATGATACACATGGGAGCTCATGAGAGTATCATCCAAGGATTAAAAAAATTAAAAGCAAATTTTAATTGGTCTTTTGCCCCAGTAGTTTATCCCTGGTGAGAGGAAATCTTGAGGGAGTATGTATACCTCTTATATATATTGATGATACCTCTTACACATTACCCTAGATAAAAACAAGTCACTTTGGCAAGTGGCTCTGGTAGCATTATGAAGAGAACTAGAGTAGGGAATCATGGGCTTTGATACATATTATCTATGTGAACAACTCAGAAATCCAGACCTGCCTTTGATTCCCTAAGTAAAAGAGAGTCCAGAAATTTCTATTTTTTGAATAGCCTCTACTGTGATTCTCAAGAGCTATTTTCTTTAGAGGATACATCGTCTAAATCACACATTTAACCCAGAGTAAAGTTTCCAAGTAAAGGGTGAGTATCTGAGTTCTCTATTCTAGAATTTTTAAAAAATGTTTTACTTCTTTTTTGAGAGAAAGAGAGAGAGAGAAAGAGAGTGAGCAGAGGAGGGTCAGAAGGAAAGGGAGACACAGAATCGGAAGACAGGCTTCAGGCTCTTAGCTATGTGTCAGCACAGAACCTGACGTGGGGCTCAAACCCACAAACCGGGAGATCATGACTTGAGCTGAAGTTGGATGCTTAACCAACTGAGCCACCCAGGTGCCCCTAGAATTTTTAATATCAGAATGTTAAAGGAGTCTAGCTTCTTCACAACATTAAAAGAATTTCCTAAAGCTTTTAGAAGGAGGTTACTCATAGTTTGCTGAAATACATCTGAAGACAGAAAATGATATTTTTCATAATTCAACCCATACATACTTAATGGTTAGACATTTGATTTTGAAACAGGTAGTTCATTGGTCAGAGCTCTTCCCTTTGAAGTAACATACAATAAATCGAATTCCAATTCCTGTTACCAGTCATATAGACATTTGGTGTAAATTATTTTGATCCAAATCTTCAGTTTTCACGGATAATTATGGTTTGTATATTGTCATCATAAAATACCACCCCCAGAACCAAGCACAATTCAACAGATGCTGTTTATCTTATGGGACTATTTTAGATAGAATGTTCCTTTTAATGAACTTAATAGCATTGTTAAGTGTTTTTTTTTTTTTTTCTTGATCCAGATCTTTTAAACATGAGAGCTGTGAGGCCAATGCCTCTCAATTTTGAACGTTTTGCAGACCTGGCTTACCCCTACTAATCCTAGATTCATATTTCTTTTGGAAGCCTTCCTTGACCCCTGTTCTGGGTTAGCACCACATTTACTGTGTTCCCTAAGACTTGCACAATTGTGTATTTGTCACGTCTCTTCATCTGCCTCCCACTCCTAGACTGTACCTTCTGAAGACCAGGAATTCTGTCTCATTCGTCTGTATCCCGAGTGCTCACGACAAATTTTATGCTTATAAAACTGTTAAATTTATCTACCCTTTAAAGTTTTTATTTAAATTCTAGTTAGTTAACATAAAATGTAATATTATTTTCAGGTGTACAGTTTAGTGATTCAACACTTCCATACAACACTCGGTACTCATCACAAGTGCACGTCTTAATCCCCATCACCTATTTCCCCCACCCCCCAACCCCACCCCTCTGGTAACCAACCAACTGTTCTGTATTGTTAACAGTCTGCTATTTGGGTTGCCTCTCTCTGTCTCTGTCTCTGTCTCTCTCTCTTTTCCCCTATGTTTGTTTTGTTTCTTAAATTCCACATATGAGTGAAATCATATGGTATTTGTCTTTGACTGATTTCACTTAGTGGTAATACTACTCTCTAGCTCCATCCACATCATTGCAAATGGCAAGATTTCATTCTTTTTATGGCTGAACAAAATTTATTTCTGCCAAATAAATATACATATTTATGTCTTTATCCATTCATCTACCAACGGACACTTGGGCTGCTTCCACAGTTTGGCTAGGGTAAATAATGCTGCATAAACACAGAAGTGCATAAGACCAACTCTTACAGCATAGAACAAAAGGGAAATAGTTCTAAGTGATATTTATTTACATGCTGCATATAACTGAGACCTCAGGGTCTTTGAGCATTAACATATATCAGGGACAGATATAGAACTGGAACTACATGGTTGAAAAGACAAATTCTGTTTCGTACTCATTGCATGGTGGTACACTAAATATCTACCACAATTTTTCTTCTTCTCTTTCTATATAAAATTCCCAGAGGAAAATGACAGCAGGGAATCATTCCACAGTGACTGAGTTCATCCTCGCTGGGCTAACAGAGAACCCAGAACTCCAACTGCCCCTTTTCTTCCTTTTCTTAGGAATCTATGTGGTCACAGTGGTGGGGAACTTGGCCATGATCACACTGATAGGGCTGAGCACTCACATGCACACCCCCATGTACTACTTCCTCAGCAATTTGTCCTTCATTGATCTCTGCCATTCCACTGTCATCACCCCTAAAATGCTGGTGAACTTTGTGACAGAGAGGAATTTTATCTCCTACCAAGCATGCATGATTCAACTCTACTTCTTTCTTGTTTTTGTTATATCAGAATGTCACATGTTGGCTGCAATGGCATATGACCGCTATGTGGCCATCTGTAACCCACTGCTTTACAATGTCACCATGTCTTATCAGGTCTGCTCCTGGCTGGTAGTTGGGGTGTATATCTTGGGCTTGACCGGTGCCACTGCACACACAGGTTGCATGTTAAGAGTGCTTTTCTGCAAGGCTGATAGAATCAACCATTACTTCTGTGATCTTTTCCCACTATTGGAGCTCTCCTGCTCCAGTACTTATATCAACGAGGTAGTAGTTTTGTGTTTCAGTGCATTTAATATCCTTGCTCCCAGCCTCATGATTTTTAGCTCCTATGTCTTCATCATTGCCAGCATCCTCCGCATCCACTCCACTGAGGGCAGGTCCAAAGCCTTCAGCACCTGCAGCTCCCACATCTCAGCTGTTGCTGTTTTCTTTGGATCTACTGCATTCATGTACCTGCAGCCATCATCAGTGAGCTCCATGGACCAAGGGAAGGTGTCCTCTGTGTTTTACACCATTATTGTGCCCATGCTGAACCCTTTGATCTACAGCCTGAGGAATAAAGATGTCAGAGTTGTCCTGAATAAGTTTCTTGATAAAAGACGGGAAAGGGTATTTTGCTTGAGAAAAACTTTATAATTCTCTGAAGTTTGATAAGGAAACCATCCAGAGACAACAATGTGTGTCCACAAGTAATGAAATTGTTCTTACTACTTGATAATTTTGAAGAACAGTCAGGGGTACTGGATTCACAGTGCCATTCATATGGACAGTGGCACTGTACAAAATAGTGTATTAGACATAGAGCTGGACACCATAAGGACATGATAGCACACTGAATGTATTGGACATAGAGTTACAAAGCAAAGTGCGGGAAAATAAAATTGCAGAATTAGGATATCTCTTAAAAATAGGATGCATAAAAATGGTTATCTGCTAACTTAAATCAGTGAAATAAGTCAAGTAGAATTCTTTTGATAGTACTTATTGCATTGCATTTTAATATGTTTTTCAAGACTTAACTTCTACTAGTTGTAGGAAAGGAGGGTATATTGTAAATGAGGGTTATTATAAATAGGGTTCATAAACTTTTAATTTTACATGTTTGGCATGAAGACTGTGACTAACCACAATAGATAACCTATACTCCCTGCCAGCACTCTATGCCAAAGTCTTACCAGTATGCTTTTCTTTCACTTTTTAAAATTTTTAAATTCAAGTACAGTTGACACACAGTGTTACTTTAGTTTCAGGTATGGAACATAGTGATTCAACATCTCTGTACATTATGCTATGCTTGCCAAAAATGTAGCTACCATCTCTCACAATACTATATTCCCTTTGATGTGCTTTTTATTCTTGTGACTTGCTCATTCCATAACTGGAGGTCTGTACCTCTCCTCTCTAATTCACCCATTTTTGCTTATACGCCATCCATCTCCACTCTGGCAACCAAAATTTGTTCTCTGTATTCATGGGTCTGATTCTACTTTTTATTTGTTTATTCATTTTGGTTTTTAGATTCCACATATGAGTGAAATCATATGATATTTATCTTTCTTGGTCTGACTTATTTCACTTAGCATAATACCATTTAGGTCCAACTATGTTGTTGCAAATGGCAAGATCTTGTTTTTTATGGCTGCATAATATTCCATTGCTTAGCTATATCTTCTTTATTCACTCATGTATTGATGGATGCTTAGGTTGCTTGCATATTTTAGCTATTGTAAATAATGCTGCATAAAGGTGCATATATCCTTCTGAATTAGTAGTTTTGTTTCCTTGGGGTAAATACCCAGTAGTGGAATATTTGGATCATATGATATTTCTATTTTTAACTTTTTGAGGAACCTCTATGCTGTTTTCCACATGGCTCTAACAATTTACATTTCCACAAACAATACACCAGCGTTCTTCTTTCTCCATATCTTCACCAAAACTTGTTATTTCCTGTCTATTTGATTTTAGTCATTCTGACAGGTATAAAATGATATTGTAGTTTTGATTTGCATTTCCCCGATGATTAATGATGTTGAGTATCTTTTCATGTGCTGTTAACCATCTATATATCTTCTTTGGAACAATGTCTATTCAGGTCCTCTGTCCATTTTTAATAGGATTAAATCATCAGTTTTTTTAAAATTTCCAAACAAATAAAATGATTCAGTATTTATATAGAACTAAATAACATGTATAGCACATATATTTCTATTGGTCTGCATCATTTCTCTTTTACTTTTAGAAGAAATAAAGTCACCATCTCTCCTTTTTACTCTTATTAGAACTTCCCAGGGTTTTATTCAATATTTAGCATATGTTTTCATTTAGGCCACAAGTTCAAATATTGCAAAAATCACTGTTTTCTGAGTGTATTATAAAGTCTAAATACAGTTAACAGAGGCCGGTGAAAATAAAAAATTTCAGATCTTACATAACCAGGTTGTTTTCTACTTGCCCTTGTGGGAAGGGACTTTAGAAAACTTTAGTGTATGTCTTACAAATTTCCTGAAATTTTTATTTAAAAATGGGCTGGCATGAAATTCCCTGGAGCTCTAACAATATCTCTCACACCCTTGGTTCTAATGTGTAACCTAACAAGAACAATGAGTAACACTTCTGTAACACCATTAAGCACTTGAGTACTAATGGAGACAGGGAGATTCTAATTGTTTTTTTTTTCTATGAGTGGATACTTATGGGATAAGATCTTAGTGGGAGGCCATTATCGTTTGTTCTTAATCAGACCCTTAACATCTATATCCAGGGTATAAAATCCTCACATAATATCAACCCACCTTTGCAGGGGGACAGATGGTCTTGGGCATCTTGATCACAGATCAAGATCAGTGACTAAAAACAATTGCTAAAGGAGACTTATAGGCTATGACCTCCTCAGCACTAGGGAGTCCTGCAAGGTTAGTGCTCAGAACTACACAGTAGTATTGTCAGATCATTTTTCCCTTCAGAACAATGAAGAAGAAAAGCACACAGCACTGAATTCTCTGTGAAGAAGGAGTGGTGTGTCTGAATCTCAGTCCTTGGGGTTTAAAATCTGTCTTCCACTCAGGCTCCTTTCCCAGTGCACATAGAGACGCTCGCAGCCATTTATACATCCTCACCTGTCCTTGTTCTATTATTCACACTTTTCTCCCTTTATTATCTCTCTGTCCCTTCTAGTATAAAATTATGGCAAAAAACTTTTTACTTACTCATTTCAACCCAGGCAGTGTGAGGGCTTTGCTGACTTAGATGGAGTCTATGTTAATTTATTTCTAATCTTTTTTCATAATTTTATTAAACACATAGTGGTTGAGGCTCACTGGATGTAAAGCACTGTGCAAGTACTGTATTGAGTTTATAGTCTAGTAGAGAAGGGAAACCAGTAAATAACTCATCCTAATTAATACAAAGTTAAGTGCTTATGTAAATATAAGAAATGCATTCATAGGCACACAAAAATGGTCATGTTAACTGGGGCTCTCATATTAAACTTCTTTTTTTTTTTAAATGCTTGTTTATTTTCTTTTGAGAGAGAGAGAGAGAGAGAGAGAGAGAGAGAGCCAGAGAGTGAGGGAGACACAAAATCTGAAGCAGGCTCCAGGTTCTGAACTGTCAGCACAGAGCCCAGCGCAGGGCTGGAACTCACAAATCCTGAGATCATGACCTGAGCCGAAGTCAGATGCCCAGGTGCCTCTCTCACATTAAATTCTTAGCTAAATGATCCTATCTAGTTAATAAATGTCATAAGGTAGACAGAATGGAAGAAGAGAATAGATAAAAAGATATGATGAGTAAAAGGAAAGAGTCTACCAAATAACTAAATAACGCAATATTTGTTGGGATATTAAAAAAGAAAACTTTTTTGTTATTGCTGTCAGATGATATAAATCTTTGAATGACAAATTAGTTTGAACTTTATTTGGAGACCCTGGAAAATACTGATGATTTTAAGAGGTTATTCAGTAAAAGATTTCAAAATCTGCGTATTATCATGTGTTCATGGAAAGACACCATGAGAAGATCTGCCGAGGAAAAACATTGAAAACTCATATTGCCATGATGGGAATGACAAAGTTGGGTGAATGAAAAATAGAGCAGAGAGATACTAAATAGACTATAATTGAAACAACACTGACATTGATTAAGTTCTTTCCAAGAGCCTGGAGTTGTCCTGGGGACCTTACCTTACAGGTGTCATTTAATTTAATTTTCACATGAGACAGAAATTAACATTTTCATGTTTCAGAGGATTAGAGCAAGTGTAGGACTGAATTGTTTGCATCCATGGCTACTACACTAATATCAGGACCTATTAGAAGTATACAGCCATGAAATGTTGGAATTTAAAGATATATTCAGTATGATTTAATCCAACCGCCCATCTAAAGCTTGCATCCATCAACAATATCTGCTAAGTGGCCTTTTAGGCTGTGCTCTAACATTCCTGGCTGTAAGATCAGGTTATGTGTGACTGTAATGTTCTTTGATGTGAAACCAGATATTTCTCCCAATAGTTTCTAGCAGGTTGTTTTACCTTACTTTCTTGGAGACATAGAAATGAATCCAATATCAAAATGGGGAGCCTGAGTGGCTCAGTGAGTTAAGCATCTGACAATTGATTTCAACTTAGGTCATGATCCTTGTCAGGGCAGCCAAGTTTTCTGTCTGCCTCAGGCAAGGATTATCACTCCCTTGAGTGAGCCAGTAAACAAGATTTGCATCTGGAGGCTGGAGATTGCCAAAATAACTTTGGTGACTGTCTTGCTGAGCTAGACATGAGTGGCCAAGGCACACAAAAGATCAAAACCGTATTCAGTGTTAGTTCTCCATCCCCCAAGATTGCTGAAGCAAAAGTCAGGGCACTTCTTTGATATGCATTTGACTCTGTAGCCTGCCTAGGTCAGCTTGCCTTGTCTTCCCCCGCTGAAGACTATATAAAGAACAGTTCTTTGAATAAACGCTCTCTTTCACCTGATCGGAGAACCGTGAGTTCTGTCTTTACTCTTTGCGTCTCCCTCTCCTGCCCTCTTTTTCTCTCCCTCAGGAGAAGGACCCGCGACGATTCTCCACCCTGCCGGTCGGTCGACGAAACAGGTACCCTGATCCCTGGGGATGAGCGGCCTGGCTCGCGGGTTATGACAGATCCTGGCTCAGGCCATGATCTCATAGTTCATGAATTTGAACCCTGCATTGGGCTCCGACTGACAGCACTGAGCCTGCTTGGGATTCTCTCTCTCTCTCTCTCTCTCTCTCTCTCTCTGCTCCTTCCCAATTTGAGCATGTACTCTCTTTCTCAAAATAAATTAGAAAACTTAAAAAAATGAGTCCAACATATTTTTTAATGTTTTTTATTTATTTTTGAGAGACAGAGAGAGACAGTGAGAGCAGGGGAGGGTCAGAGAGAGAGGGAGACACAGAATCTGAAGCAGGCTCTAGGCTCTGAGTTAGCTGTCAGCACAGAGCCCGAAGCAGGGCTCGAACCCATGAACCGTGAGATCATGACCTGAGCTGAAGCCAGACGCTTAACTGACTGAGCCATGCTTAACTGACTGAGCCACCCAGGTGCCCCCAATGTATTTTAAATGTAGCAATATGTTGAACATTTGGCAGTAACTGTCATAAACCACATGAATTATTTTTGCTAATTAAATATCCTCAGTTACTTCAGCCATTCCTTAAAAGACAAGATTTCTAGACACTTTCTGAAAATTTCCAGTTTTTCTAAATCACAGAAAGCATTATACCCCAAATTGAAAACACTATTCCAACTATTTCTTGAGTATTAAGAAAATAAAGTTCCATTTTCTAGAATCTCTTTATTTTCTTTGCAATCAAAATGAAATATATATTAGTCTTTTAAAAAAATCATATTGTTGTCTAGTATTGACTTTAATCTAAAATTTGTAGTTGTATTTTTCACATGTTCTAATAATCCATACCTCTATCATCTTTCAATTCTGTAGAGAGTGCATGTGAAATACATGACAAGACACCTAGGTGTTTTTCTTCCAAGACCTTTCTCATATTTTAGGAATAAGTGTAGTTTTCTGACTCCCACCATGAAGACCAATTAACTTAAACTGTTTATAGTCCTCTGCTTCTCTGGCCATAGCCGTGCAATACCTTCTCTAAATTTTGGCTATTGTATCACTCACCTGGAATTAGTTGAATTATAAACAACGGAAGACAGCTTTCACGATGGGAGAAGTTGTCAAGGTCCAAGTATGCTATGTTCTTACCTTATGAGGCAGTAGGTTCCTTCAGACGTGCAGACTAGAAGAATTCCAGGTTTGATGATATTCGTAGTTGCCCAGTTCCTCAGGTTTTTATTTTGAGTTAGAATTCTATAAGGAAGATGATTCAGGTCAAAATAACTTTGTACAGACCTAGGAATCCTATGTTTATTCATTGTAGAAAACAAGTTACACTTTCTTATTTTAAATTAAATGAAAATTTAATCATTATGATATTTGATAAGTATGACATTAATATATACATATAGGATATCCCAAAGGATATAGGAAAGGGTTATTAGAAATAACAGTAGTTGAATTACCATATTATATACTTGAAACTAATATTAAGATGGTATGTTAATTAACTGGAATTTTAATAAAGACAACAACTACAAAAATAATGGTAGTAACTTTCTAAACCAATTGGCTTAAAAAAATCTAAAACTTGGTCCTTTCTGTTAAAAATTAGAAATATCTTAATTATAAGTTTCTTAAATTTTCCTCTGGTCAGCTGGAATCATTGGCTGCCCTAGAGTGATGGAAGAGATTCAAGAGATACCTACATTATGAAGGTCCCTTGATGTGGAATAAAATAATGATCTTCATAAAATTATTCTCTCTCTCTCTCTCTCTCACACACACACACACACACATGCACACACACACACACCCCCCACACATACCCCACACAAGTACACTCATTTTCTGTTTTTTAAGCTTAGAACCAGATGAAGGGATAATGGACCTGAAAAATATTCCACAGTGACTTAGGTCATCCTCGCTGGGCTAACAGAGAACCCAGAACTCCAGCTGCCCCTTTTCTTCCTCTTCCTAGTGGTCTATGTGGTCACAGTGGTGGGGAACTTGGCCATGATCACACTGAAAGGGCTGAGTGCTCACCTGCACACCTCCAAGTACTACTTCCTCAGCAATTTGTCTTTCATTGATCTCTGCCATTCCACTGTCATCACCCCTAAAATGCTGGTGAACTTTGTGACAGAGAAGAACATAGTTTTCTACCCAGCATGCATGACTCAGCTCTATTTCTTCCTCATCTAATGTTAGCTGCAATGGCTAATGACCACTATGCCACCATCTGTAACCCCTTGCTTTACAATGTCATCATGTCTTCACACATCTGCTTCGGGCTCACAGCGAGAGTTTACATTTTGGACATCATTGGATCTACAATCCATACAGTTTTTATGATGAGACTTCTTTCCTGCAAGAGCAATGTAATTAACCATTATTTCTGTGATCTCTTTCCACTCTTGGAGATATCCTGTTCCAACACCTTCATCAATGAATTATTGGTCCTAGTCTTGAGTGCGTTTAACATTCTGACTCCTGCCTTAACCATCCTCGCTTCCTACATCTTCTTCATTGCCAGCATCCTCCGCATCCGCTCCACTGAGGGCAGGTCCAAAGCCTTTAGCACCTGCAGCTCCCACATTTCAGCTGTTGCTGTTTTCTTTGGATCTACTGCATTCATGTACCTGCAGCCTTCATCTGTGAGCTCCATGGACCAAGGGAAAGTGTTTTCTGTGTTTTATACCATCATTGTGCCCATGCTGAACCCCTTGATCTATAGTCTGCAGAATAAGGATGTCAAATTTGCCCTGAAGAACGTTCTGGACAGTAGAATATGTTCATGAATAGAATCAATATCAAATGCCATATCAGAAGCAGTTTTCAGATTTACTGAGATATGTAATGTGTTAGGTTTATTGTTCAGATTTTTGGAAATCCAATGACACACAATCCCCAAAGAACACAATTCCTAAATTTCCCTCCAGGCAACTCCTGTGAACCTTATTACAGTGATTATGTGTGGAGAAACACTAAGAATAAAGTCAAAGACTCTGGAGTATGAAAGTAGCCTTTGTTTTATTTTAATGATAATACACACGACAATAATAACAACAATGACAATGAAGGTTTTGAAGATAATAGCAATATATATTATTAAAATTTTATAAAATATCAAGCAATGTGCCCAGCACTTTAAATGGACAGCTTTGTTTACAGCATTTACTTACCAAATATTTAGCGTTTTCCCTGCGGACAATCCCCAGTATTATTCCCCTTTCAGAGATGGAATAGAACCTTATTTAGTTTGAGTAAATGCCCTATGTCCCAAACATAATAAGTTATTAATCCCAGAGTGTATGGCTCCAGGACCTATGGCATTACTTAAATGATACTTTGGCCTCAAGTAGCTGTGGATAGGTCTAAGACATCCTAGAGAATTTCCTTCTCGGAAACAGCTTCCCTCATTCCTTATATGACAGTGCTGCTTTCCTAAAGCTTTCTTCAATACTATTTTCACTTTTATTTAATTTGATGTAATCAGAATCTTTCAAACCTGTGCTGATCAAAGCAAAATATTGGAGACTCCTTATAGAGTCCCAGAAACTAAAGTTATTATTCTTGATAGCAACAATTTGCATAGTAGCCCAAATAACACTGTGTTGTGTTTGTACCACTAATCTTGCAGCTATTTATTAAGTAACTGCTCTGAAAGCTAAAAATCCTGCTAAGTTATATAATTTTCATGTGATTATGCTCTTTCTCCCATAATTTACAATTTCCATGTCATGCCAATTTTATCTTTAAAAGATCTTTCCCTTCATATTTTGCTTTTCTGCTTCTGGGCATCTAAAATCTTACAACTGTGGATTTGTATGATAAATCTAAATATTCAACTGTTTCCTCTCTCTTCTCTGTTCAAACCATCCACCTCATCATTGTGAGATCAATGTTCCTAGGAGAGTGTGCTGGTTTATTGACCTGATACAAAAGTTGCAGTGTTTACACACAGCTATCAAATACAGAACAAAAATAAATATCTTACCACTCTTGTATATTCTATTAACCACCCATTCATTGATATTGAACTTTCATTTTCAGAAACCCCTCAGATTTTTATTTGATTTAATTTTCACCAGTCCAAAAAAGGAAGGGAAATGGCTACAATTGCAACTCTTAGGCATGATTCCTAGTCCAATACTCTGTCCAACAGACACAGACACACTCAAACAGGACAAACAAAAAGATACCTGGTGGGAGACCCTTAAATTACTGGGGCTTAAGTTCTTATATGGAATACAGACTAAGTGAAGGGTAATGGTCGCATCAAGAAAGAGGAGAAAAGCATCTGAAGACACAGAAAATCATGTCATATTTTGAAGAATATGGTGAAGCTACAAAAGAGAAAAGTTACAGAGGACAGTTCATGAATCACTTCTGGATTACTGTCAGACATCACTGTTTTAGTAAAGGTTGCTGCTGAATATTTTTTAGGAAGGGAAGTGAAACAAATAGTTTTATATGTTAGTAGTATCACACTTACATTGGTTGGAAGATGATGGAAAGACAATGAAACTGAATTGAGACCAGACAGCAGCCATTTGATGGTTCTAAGCAGGACACTTCATGCAGTGACAGTGGAGCTAGAAAGGAAGGAGAGTCTCAAGAGATTTTAGAAAAACGGATTGTTCAGACATGGCTGAACTGAGGTGAGTTGAAGGTACAGGAAAGTATGAAGATGGATGCAAACTTATAGTCTGGATTACTAAGTAGGATGATGAAAAACAAATACCATGTGATTTCACTCATATGTGGAATTTAAGAAGCACAACAGATGAATATATGGGATGGGAGGGAAAAATAAGATAAAAATGGAAGAGGCAAACCCTAAGAGACTTATTCAAAACAAGGAAGAAACTGGGGGTTTCTAGAGGGGAGGTAGGGAGGAGTGGGCTAAATGGGTGATGGGCAATAACGAGGGCACTTCTTAGGATGAGCACTGAGTATTGTATGTAAGTGATGAATCACTGAAAACCTGAAACCTGAAACCAAAATGTTAACTAACTTGAAAAAATTAAAATAAAATAAAATACATTAATTAATTAACGAATAAACAAACAAACAAAAAGTGAAGGAGAATGAGGGTAGAATTCGCAACATGGGGTGCTAGGTAACAATTCACAGCAAAGCAATTGGGTTATATAAGTATTATAAAATTCAACTCTCTGTTTCCATCTCTCTGTTTCTCTCTGACAGTTGCTCTCTATATCTGTGTATATGTAAAAATGTACACATACACACGTTTTTAATTTTTGGAATCACTACATATATCCTGGCAGAATGGAAACTGTGGTTTCTGTGAATTTCAGTAATTTTCATTATTGTATAATCATTTATGCGAAGATCTCTTTATACCCTTCGCATTTCTGTCTTCACCTCCACCTCTCTTCCCAAGTCTCTTATTCAGCACACTGAGGGAACAGGCAGTTCTAGTCTGCTACCTGGAGAGTGGCCTTCCAACATAAAGTTTCTCCTAAAAATGTCCCAGAATACTGCAGCCACGCTATTCCAAAACTAAAAGAAGCTTTGTTATATGTGGGAGTATAAAACCATGCTTGACTCTGAAAGACTTACAGATAGTGAAAGGGACTCAAAACCAGAGATTGTGTGATATCTTAGGATGTTCCATAGGCCAGCAGCAAGGGCAAAATCTGAGAGTATGTTAAAACGCAGTATTTCAAGCCACACACTGCCTTTATTAAATCAAGAATCTGCATTTGAACAACAAGACTCCCAAGTTATTCTTGTGCACATTAGAGTTTAAAGGTTTTACAAAATATTATCATCAGACCACAGATAATAAGATTTTGATTTAATAGAAACAGGGTGCAGCCTGGATATAGAGAAATTTAAAAATTTGATTATTTTAAATGTGCCTCCACAAGTGAGAAACACTAATGTAATCCAGTGCTAATGTAAAATTAAACTCCTTCAAAGAGAACTGAACTTAACGCATTTAATGATATTTTATAAGAGCTCTTCTGATGGGAGCATCCATTACCGTAAATCATACTGCACTGAATGTGTTTCCAATTATTCCAGCTTTGAAGAAAATAGAAAAAAAATGTAAGAAAGAGGAATTAATATGGAACTCTGGTGGCTATAATAAAATATTTTCTTTATACTATTTAGCAAGTGGAATTATTTTTTGTGAGGGCCTCAAAAAAGCAAACATTATATCAGAATGTTGAATTCTTACCCTATAACTCTATCCAATTATGTACAGATCTGACTTTTGAACCAAGTAAGTATATTACCTACTTGGGCATAAAGTAAACATATTTTATAAAAGAAAAATTGTTCAATGCATTACTTTAAAATTCTGGCCCTATTGGGGCACCTGGGTGGCTCAGGCAGTTAAGTGGATAATTTCACTCATTTCATGATCTCACAGTTTGTGAGATTGAGCCCCATATTGTGCTTTGTGCTGCTGTTATGGAGCCTGCTTGGGATTCTTGCTCTCTCCTCCCTCTCTGCCCCTACCTTACTTGTACTTTCTCTCTCTCTCTCTCTCAAAACAGATAAATAAACTTAAAATAATTACTGGCCCTATTAAAAGAAAGATACTCTGTTAGGATGTGCCCTGATCCTTTTAAGCCTACTATTACAGTAGGGACTGGGAACCAATCACACTGGCTAGGAGCTTGAAAGAAATGCAGAATCACCCATTTCCTATATAAAAGGTAGCTACTTTTTTGCATGGACCTCAAGCATATTGTAGTATAGAGGTGGAATTTAAGGAAAGGTATTAAGCAGGCTGTGTTTTAGCTTATGGGCAAGTAATAAATTGTATTATTTATCTTGAATGTATCATAGATAAGCTGCTATATAACGATTGCCACTTCAGATAGCTGTGAAATTAAGTGATTAACTAGTTGTTATTCAACCTTATAATTTCTGTATAAGTCTATTACATGAAATAGAAGTTGGGGTTTTGATTTTTTACTTTGCTTTTCTGTTTGGAGTGTCATTGTAACTACTGTGTTGTAAATGATGGAAAATAATTGCATATGTTAAAAAAATAAATTGTGTTATATTAAAAAAAAAAAAAAGAAATGCAGAATCTCAAACCCCATTCAGACCTGCTGGACCAGAACCTGCCTTAAAAAAAAATCTCAGGTGATCCCATGAAAAATCTTTGTTATTGACAAATTCAAAATGGACAAAGAATCCCTAGCATGAATCTCTAGAAGGAAAAAGACAATTGGGAAATGCTAACAGCAATCGCTTCTTTTCTCAAAAGCTTGTTTCCTGAGACACGGAAATCCTCAAGAGTGTTTACCTTGTTGTTTACCTGGCATGTTTGAATCCAGGGCCAACCTTCAAAGCACACTGGTCACAACTGCTCAGGTGGCCAAGAAGGGGAGGCACTTGCTACCCTGAAGCTAGAGAAATGCAAAGTGAAGATCTATAATGGAGATACTGACCTGTGACCTAAAAGATTATGATTCAGTGATTTTGGCAATAGATGAGAAAATCTGTAATACAAATCTCTCCAGATGAGTTGAGAGAATTTGGACAGTTGACAAATATGAAGTTTTGAGAACATTTCTAAAGTCTAGAAGCCATTAAGAAAAGAATTTTTAACAATATCAAATATTTGATAGAAAGGAGGCAGTTGTAATAATTTAAGTAAAGCAACTGCATATGTAATATGCAGTTGAGATAACATTCAAAATTGATAACCTAAAAATAGCACGATGTATGAATTATTTAGAGCTGTGGAGGTGACCTTTGGAAGAAATGGAAAGAAAAACTGTTTATCAGAGCTCCTCTACAGAGATTAAATTGTCCCTGGAGTAATGAGTGTAGGGAAGATGTTTCAGGAAGTTCTGTTTCTCATTATGATCATGTTTATATTTTCTACAGTCACAGGTTTTATGAATACTGTAATCTTCCTAGGTGAGTCTGATGATCAAACAGGTGGGGAAATCCTGAATTAATAAACACTCAAATATATTCTATATCTGATCCTAAAGTAATAGCTCATAGAATTCAGTCTTACAAGCATATCATGCCTCTTGCCTGTATGAGATGATGAACAGTGTCTGTGTCATGTCCATGTTGAACAACGGAAATAATGGCCTTGATGTAAAATTTCTGTGAGTTGAGACAGGCTGGATTCTAGAAATAAAGCTGTTTCTGGATCCTACATGTAGATTTTAAATGGACACAGATTCTAGGAGACAGAAGTATAGAGCATGAAGGACAGTACACTAAAATATCTACCCTGAGCTTCTAGAGTCCAATCTTGTGAGCTTGAGATTCATACTTTCCAGGCTAGATCTTGTAGCTGAGCTAGTATTTTCCATAAATTCTGAGAGAACCCCAAATACAGCCAAAGGATCTAATCCTTACTTTCCCATTTTGCCTTAAGGTATTGCATCTCTGAGTTTAAATGTTATATTAAGGGCTCATTTGGTGGAAGAATAACCAGAGAATAGATCGGGCCAGAAGTAAGTGACCCTCCAAATTGAAGAGTCTCTAAGGAATTCACAAAAGGAAAATGGAACATATATTGTGTTTGTTTTATGAAAGTTTCAAAATCATGAAATGTTGAAAGTCTGGGGACACATATGAATTCTCTCAGGGACAATGTATCTATACTGTTTCTCAACAAATCTCTTTTAATTATAGAGGAAAATAAGTCATCTTCTCTCTTGTTAGGCATGTTAGGAATTTCTCATGAGGCTATGGCACGTTGAAATAGTCCAAGTAATACTGTTCTATGAGTACATTATGATATCTAAATACAGTTAGTCATTGAATATAAAAACTTTAGAATCTTACACACAAAGAGTGTTTTTCCTGATTTTCTATTTATCCCTTGTGGGAAATCAGTTCAGAAAACTCCTTTAGAGTATGTTTTAAAAGTTACATGAAATTTTGAACTTGTAAATAGCTTGGCATGAAATTCACTGAAGCTCTAACAAAATCTAACACTTCCTCGTTTTCAATCCATAACTTAACAAGAACAAGGATTTTCACCTTTGTGACACTATTAAACACAGAACCAATAGGGAAAACAGGACATTCTGATTGTTTCTTTTCCCAAAGGTTGATACCCATGGGATGAGATTCTAGTGGGAGGCCATTATCATTCCTTGTTCCTAATGAGACTCTTGGTGTCACTGCCCAGTGTATAAAATCATCATACCATATCAACCAACCTTTGCAGAAGGCCATCAACTTCATCAGAGATCAGGATCAGTGACCCCAAATTATTGCCATGAAGACTTTTAGTCCTCAGCATCAAGGTGTCCTGCCAGGTTAGTACTCAGAACTATCTACCAGCATCATCAAATCATTTTTCCCTTCAGAGGAATAGAGGAGAGAATTAAACATGGCTGCAGTTCTGGGGGGCAAGAGGGGTATGTCTGAGTATGTCCCAGACCTTGACTTTTAAAGTTTTAGAATTCTCTACTCTAGCTCCCTCCCAGTGCACTTAGAGATGTACATGATTCTTTATTTCTACCTGTTATCACTCTAATATTCATATTATCTGATGAACAACAGGTAGGATTATCATCTCCTTGTCCCCTGCTGAATAAAATTATGGCAAACACTTTTTGCTTATTCACACCAGACAGTGTGAGGGGTTTGTTCATTTGTATTGAGTCTGTGCTAAGATATCTCTAACATCCTTTTAATATTTTTTATTAAAAACATATATTTATTGATATTTACTGTATGTGGCAAGTATTGTGTTGCATTTATAGTCTAGTTGAGAAGAACCAGTAAATAACTCATAATAATTAATGCAGAATTATATACATGCTAAATGTAAACATAAAAACATTTCATGAGCATGTACAAAATGTTCTTATTAATTGGAGCTTTCACTGAAGCAAGCCCTTAACTGAAGGGTCCTAACTATTAAATAGATTTCACAGTACATAGAGAGTAAATGGGGACAAAAATCTAAAAGAATATGATGAGAGCCTTCAAAATGCTCTTTTGAAATGGCTAAATCATGTAACACTTGCTGGGAAATAAAAAATAAAAATTTCCTTTTTGTTACCAGATGATATAAATCTTTGACAAGGAAATTAGTTTGGACTTTATTTGAAGACTATAAGAAATATCAATGATTTTAGGAAGTTAATATTCAGTGGAAAATATCAACTCTCCGTTTATTATGTATCAATGTAGGAAGGAGCAACAAGAAGATGTGCTAAGGAAAAAAAATTAACTCTGGCCATTAATAAACAATTAAATTGCTGGTCAAATAAAATATAAAACAGAAAATTCAAAAGATTAAAATTAAGTTAACATTGACATTATTAAGTTCTTACCAAAAGCCATGAAATAAGTTTAGCACCTTGTAGGCATCATTCAATTTAGCTTTCACTGGAGACAGAAAGCAACATTTTTTTTTGTTTTTCAGAGGGTTGGAGATTGGATGTAATTATCCCAAGGTCGCACAGCAAATATGGGGTTGAATTGAGATTTCAATTCATTCCAGTCTAAGTTAATAATCAAGACCCACTAGAATTAGCAAAACATGAACCAGTGCAACTAGAGGAGGTGATAAGGATGATTTAATCCCATCACCTATCCTGTGCTTGTGTCCTTGAACAACATCAGCTTGGAGAGTGGTTATTCAGGCTATGCTCAAACATTTCTGACTGCAAGATCAAGGGTCTTTCTGAGGCTATTCATTTTTGTTGTGAAATCAAAGACTTCTTTCCAGAGTTTCAAGCAGTTAGTTTTACTTCACTCTCTTGGAGACACAGGCAATGAGTACAGTATTTACATATTTTGGTGGGGGGGGGGGGATGGTTGAGTGTGAGGGAGAAAGAGAACCTCAAGCAGGCTCCATGCCGAGCATGGAGCCTGACTCTGGGCTGGCTCTCAGGACTGAGCCAAAATCAAGAGTTAGATGCTTAACTGACTGAGCCACCCAGGTGCCCCCCCAACCCCAGTACTTCTTAATAAAGCAATTTGTTGAACGGTGAAGTAACTGTCACGTGCCACATGAATTTTTATTCTCCTAAGCAAAATATCTTCAGTTATTTGAGCCATTCTTAAAATGACAGATTTCTAGATCACGTTTTTGAAGTTGGCCAATGTTTCAATACCACATAAAGTACTTTATCCCAAACTAAAAACACCAATCTAACTATTGTTTGAATGTCTAGTAAGAATATGAATTTGCATTTTCTAGAATGTACTTATTTTCTTTCCAAATCAAAACTCAAGGTACATTGGTCCTTTTTAAACCAAGACAATAAATCATATTTAAAAAAACACATTACCTTCTAGATTAGTATTGAACATAAACTAAAAGTTCTAATTATATTTGTGTGTGCATTAGTAAATCATATCCTTATATCTTGGAATACTGTAGAGACCACAAGCAAAATACAGGGTTATAAAACAAGACCAGCAGAGTAACACCTAGAGTTTGTCTTCAAAATCCCTTCTCATATATATATAATTTTCTGACCTCCACCACGTCAACCAGGAAATCCAGCTTGTTTAGACCAATCATAGTCCACTGCACCCCTCATCACCTTGGTGGACAACATGACCTACATTTAGGCCATTATATTATGGCCTGGGATTAACCAAATTAGAACAAGGGAAAATGGCTCTTTGTTCTGGGAAAAGCTGTTGAGGTATAAGCATGAATTCTGCCAAGCAGTTATGTTTCTGCTCTTGGGGTGACCAGCCTGAGGGATGAAAGCTGGTGTGTATAAAGCAGAGATTCTCAGGTGGAAAGATATCGGTAGTTACCCATCCTTCAGTTATTTTGAGATGGGATACAGTGAGGAAAATAGCTCAGACTAACAGAATTACTTTTTGCAAAATTATGAATCCTATTCTTATTCATTATAGAAGGCATAGGGTACTATTATTTATTCTGAAAAAATTGAAACTGTTTGACATTTGACAAGCAGGACATTAATATATACATATAGAACATGAGAGGAAGAAAGAGACCTCAGAAATAACAGTAGTAATGTCTCTTTTGACTGACTTAAAATATGGAAATTGGTGTTTTCTCTTAAAAGTTATGAAATGTATTTTTCTAAAATTTATTTATTTATTTTGAGAGAAAAAGAGACAGAGAGAAGAAGGGGCAGAGAAAGAGAAAGAGAGAAAATCTGAAGCAGACTCCACATTCTCAGTGTAGAATCTGATGTGGGGTGCCAAACCGTGAACCATGAGATCATGAAGCACTCAGGTGGCCCCAAAAAGTTATGAATTATCTTATTTATAAGTTTCTTGAACTCTATAATTACTTCTCCAGCTCAACTAGTATCACTGTTTGACCATTTGGAAAGATTCAGAGATCCCTGCATTATGACTGTTCTATGATCAGGAATAATGATCTTCATAGAATTATTCCCCTCCTCACATATACTCATGCAAACACATATGCATACACTCAAATACACACACACACACACACACACACACACACAAACATATGCACACACACACACACACAGAGAAATATTTATTTTCTCCTTTTAAACTCAGAACCCTCTGCAAAGATAATGGACCCTGGAAATCACTCCATAGCAACTGAGTTCATCCTCGCTGGGTTAACAGAGAAACCGGAACTCCAGCTGCCCCTTTTCTTCCTCTTCCTAGTGGTCTATGTGGTCACAGTGGTGGGGAACCTGGGCATGATCACACTGATAGGGCTGAGTGCTCACCTGCACACCCCCATGTACTACTTCCTCAGCAATTTGTCCTTCATTGATCTCTGCCATTCCACTGTCATCACCCCTAAAATGCTGGTGAACTTTGTGACAGAGATGAACACCATCTCCTACCCTCAATGCATGACTCAGCTCTATTTCTTCCTCATCTTTGCTATTGCAGAGTGTCACATGTTAGCTGCAATGGCTTATGACCGCTATGCCGCCATCTGTAACCCCTTGCTTTACAATGTCATCATGTCTTCACACATCTGCTTCGGGCTCACAGTGGGAGTTTATATTTTGGGCATCACTGGATCTACAATCCATACGGGTTTTATGATGAGACTCCTTTTCTGCAAGAGCAATGTGATTAACCATTATTTCTGTGATCTCTTTCCACTCTTGGAGATATCCTGTTCCAACACTTTCATCAATGAATTATTGGTCCTAGTCTTGAGTGCGTTTAACATTCTGACTCCTGCCTTAACCATCCTCGCTTCCTACATCTTCTTCATTGCCAGCATCCTCCGCATCCACTCCACTGAGGGCAGATTCAAAGCCTTTAGCACCTGCAGCTCCCACATTTCAGCTGTTGCTGTTTTCTTTGGATCTGCTGCATTCATGTACCTGCAGCCTTCATCTGTGAGCTCCATGGACCAAGGGAAAGTGTTTTCTGTGTTTTATACCATCATTGTGCCCATGCTGAACCCCTTGATCTATAGTCTGCAGAATAAGGATGTCAAATTTGCCCTAAAAAAACTTCTGGACAGTAGTATATGTTCATGAGTAGAATCAATATCATGATGTCAGGTTGGAAGCAGGTCTTTCTGATTTGCTGAGATATGAAATGTGTTAGGTTTATTGCTCAAATCTTTGGAAACCCAATGACACTTCCCTCTATAACACAATTCCTAAGATCCTTTCTAGGCCACTCCATTGAACCTTATTATAGTGATTATATGTGGAGAAATACTAAGAATGAAATCAGAGACTCCTAACTATGAAAAGAGCCTTACTTTTATATTTAATATTAATACCCACAATAACAAAACCAATGATGATGATAATGAAGATAATAATTATAACACATGTTATTGAGATTTTATGAAATATCAAGTAATGTGCCCAGTTTAAGTAAATAACTTTATTTAATATTTATAGTATTCTCTCACAGAAGGCACTAGTATTATTTTCCTTTGAAAGATGAGGAAATAAAATCTTATTTAATTTGTAGGTGCCCTGGTCCCAAACATAATAATGTACTTTCTACAAAATTGACCCCAGGACCCACAATTTTATTCAAAGTGGTACTTTGGTCCCAGATGACTGTGGATGGGTCTGAGATGTCCTTGAGAATTTTCTTCTGCACATATGTCATCTCCAGTTCCCTATGTGACTGATGCTTTCCTATAAATAATTTCAATACTAAGTTCACTTTTATTTCATGTGATATAATGAAAATAAGAAAAATCTTTCAAAGCTGTTCTGATCAAAGTGAAAAAAGAGCAAACATGGAGAATCGTTGTAGAATCTCAGTATAGGTACACATGACAGAGTCTCACATTATTATACTTGAGAACAACACGTTTTATAAAAGCAGCTCAAACAGCATTATCTTATCTTCATACCAGTGATGCTGCAGCTATTTATGAAGCAATTGGCATGGACACAAAAAATCCTACTCAGTTGTATCATTTTCTTGTGGTTCATGCTCTTTTCCCCAATAATTTAGAAAGAGTTGCCATTTCAAGAAAATTGTTTCTTTAAGACAACTCTTCTTTCCTTTCATATTTTGTTCTTCTGTTTTTGGGCATTTTACATCTTGTAACCATAGATTTACATAATATTCTAAACACCGATTCGTCTTTTGTCTCTTCCTGATTCAAATCATCCACATCATTATTGTCAGATCAATGTTCTCAGGATAATGTGCTGTGTTATTCACTTGATATAAAAAGTTGCAGTGTTTACATATAGTTTCCAAATATGGTACAAAAATAAATATCTTACCACTCTTATACCCATTATCTACTCATTCACTGGTTGCAAACATTTATTTTTAAAAAGTCCTCATACTTATTATTTGACTTAAATTTCGTCAGTTCTATGAAACAAGGGAGAAAGGCTACAACTTCACCACACATATTAGGCGTGATTCCTAGTCCAATGTTCTGTCCAACAGAACAGACTCACACAGGACAAACAAAAAGAGTCCTGGTAGGTAGACCTTTGAATTACCAGGGCTTAAGCTCCTATATGAAATACAGACTATATGAAAGGTAATGGTCTCATCAAGAAAGGGGGAAAAGTCTCTGCAGACCCAGAAAATCATGTCATATTTTGAATGATATGGCAAAGCTATAAAAAGAGAGAAGTTACAGAGGACAGTTCATGAATCACCTCTGGATCACCATAAGACATATCTCCTTATTTTAGTGAAGGGAGGTGCTACACGTTTTTTAAGCAGGAAGTGAAACAATAGTTTTACATGTTAGTAGTATCACACTTATGTTGGGGTTGAAGATGGATGGAAAGACAGTAAGGCTGAATCAAGACCAGTTAGCAGCCATTTAATTATTCTAAGCAAGACACTTCATTCAGTGACCGAGGAGCTAGAAAGGAAGGAGAATCTCAGGATTTTTTAAAAGTTCAGACATGGCTGAAATGAGGTGAGTTGAAATGGAAGGGCGATGATGGATTAACTCTCAAGATGAAGCTCACTAAACCTAGGTAACAATTCCTAGCAACACAACTGGGACACATAAGTCGGTAACATTCAAATTTCTATCTCCTTGTTTCTCTTTATATATTCCTTCCTGAATGTGTACACACACACTGACAGAATGAACACTATAGCTACTATAAATTTAATAATTTTCATCCTTGTACAATCATCTATGGAAAGGTCTGTCCATACTCTTCCCATATATGACTTCAAGGAGGTTCCAACTCTCTTCCACTTCTTTTATTCAGAACACTGAAGTAGCTGTCAATCTGCTCACTTGTAAGGTGGCTTTCTTGACACATTGTATTCTCCCATAAACATCCCAGAATCCTCCAGACACTGCATTCCAAAACTAAAAGAAGATTTGTAATGCATGGACATGTGGGAACTTGTTTGAATCTGAAAGAATTATAGTGGAAAGGAGTCAAAAGAAGAGATATCTAATACCTTGTCCTAAAGGCGATCCATGGGCCAACAGCATTCTCGGGAATAAGCCTGAGAATTTGTTTAAAAAAATGTATAATCTCAAGCCACACACTAGATTTACCAATTCAGATACTTCGTTTGGATGAGATCCCTAGATTATTTTTGTGCATACTAAAGTTTGAGAGGCTTTTAACAAATATTGATATCTGACCTCGGACCTTAAAATCTTGATTTAATTGATATGGAGTGTAACCTTAGTTTTGAAATTAAAAATAAAATTCTTTTTGATGCTTTAAAATGTGAATCTTTAGTTCTAAAATTGAGAAGCACTAAGATGCAACCAACCTTAAACTCTTTTAAGAATCAAACCTTATATATTTAACCATATCTTATAAGAGTTCCCCTAATGTGGGCATTCAACTTACTTGAATCAGATTGGAATGCTTTCAAACGTTCTTGTTTATGAAAAAAAGTATGAAAATATGTCATAAAGAAAAGGAATATGGAACGTAGATGCCTAATAATAAAATAGAGTAAAACCTTGGTTTGTGACAATTCATTTCAGAAACACACTTATAATCCAAAGCACTCATATATCCAAGCCAATTTCAAGAACCTTTGGCTCAGTTGTGATCCCAAGACATTTGGTGTCATGTACTACTTGTGTTGCAAGATATGGCTCATTTATCAAGTTAAAAAAAATATTAGAAATGTTTGCTCATCTTAGGGAACACTCGCAGAGCAAGTTACTCGCAATCCAAGGTTTTACTGTACTGTCTTCACACAATTTAGCAAATGGAATTATTAATAACAAAGACCTCAAAAAGGCAAATATTATCTCAATATTCTGAATTCTTGTCCCATAACTTCAAAATTCTATTAGACATAGATTTTACTTTTGAATCAAGTAAGTATATTACCTATTTATGCATAAAATAAGTTAAACATATTTTGTGCAAGGAAATAAATGGTTTAATCCATTATTTTAAAATTAGTAACTCTATTCCACATAAGATACCCTGTCAAGATGCACCCTGATCCTCTAAAACTTATTCTTCACAGTGTGGACTATGAACCCAAAACACTGGCTAATAGTTTGTAAGAAATGCATAGTCTGCAGCGCCTGTGTGGCTCAGTTGGTTGAGCATCCAACTTCGGCTCAGGTCATCATCTTGCTGTTTGTGGGTTCAAGGCCCACAATGGGCTCTGTGCTGTTAGCTCAGAGCCTGGAGCCTGCTTCAGATTTTGTGTGTGTCTCTCTCTGCCCCTCCCTTGCTTTCTCTCTCTCTCTCTCTGTCTCAAAAATAAACAAAAAATTACAAAAAAAAAGAAATTCATAATCGCAAATCCCACTCAGACTTGCTGGATCAGTCTCTGCAAAAACAAACAAACACAAAAACAAAAAAATCCTCAGGTGATCCTGTGAACAAATCTTTACCACTAATTGATAAGTTCAGAATTGAAAAAGAATCTCTCTAGAAGTAAAAAGTTACACAGCTGGGAAATGCCTCAAGAGCTTATTGCCTGAGACATGGAAATCCTCAAGAGCATTGGTCTCCACGTTATTTGGTGCCTGGCATGCCTAAATTCAGGGCCAATCTTCAGAGAGCAGCAATTAAAACTGATCAGGGGACTGTGAAGGTAAGGGGTTTGCTAAAGCTGGAGAAACACAAGCTGGAGACCTACAACTAGAGATGGCTGGTCTGTGTCACAGATGAGCTCAAAAGGGAGCTCAGAGACCAGTAGCTGTGCTTGCCCTCTCGGCATTAAAGATAGAATGCTACATCCACAGCAGCAGCACTAGTGTATTCTCTTCTGAGAGCATGCTAGAAATACAATTTGGCATTGAGATTTCTAGGAAGACGAGAGGTGAGTGTGGTCATCTCACCTTTGTGATTTGAGATGATTAAGTCTGGAGTTAATTACCTTGGAATCCAGGCCAATATTCATCAATACATTTATTGATTGGTTGACTTATAAAATACTTTTGGCAATCTCCTTAATGTCCCAAGCATTGTGCTATATACTTGGGACACAGAGAAGAATAAGTCTGATTTGGTCCATCATCTGACTTATAGGGTAGTTCAAGTCTGAAAATGTGCTGTTTAGAAATGACAGTTTTCTGACTATGCAGTTGAAAGTCTCGTCAATCACAAGGAATTAGATAATGTTTCAAAAATTTCTTCAACTAATGGGCACCTGGGTGACTCAGTCGGTTATGCATCTGACGTCAACTCCGGCCATCATCTCGTGGTTTGTGAGTTTGAGCCCCACATCAGGATATGTGCTGACAGCTCAAAGCATGGAGCCTTCTTTGGTTCTGTATCTCCCTCTCTCTCTGCCCCTCCCCTGCTTGCACTCTCTCTCCCTCAAAATAAATAATCACTAAAAGGAAATTTTAAAGTTCTTCACTTTAAGTGAGATTTGAAAAGAAAAATAATATTTAACAGACAACAAAGAGACAAAGAATTGGTAAAACCATTACCAAACAAATGTGAAAAAATAACGAACAAAAAGGTAGACAGCTGAGAAAACATGCCATATTCCAGGAACTGAGAGAAGCCAAGTATTTTGTGGCAGAGGAAGATGGTACAAGAACTAAGGGTGGAGAAAGGCTAGAGTGTGGATATTTGTACTTTATCCTAAATTCAATTAGGGAAATCTTTTCTCCAGTGTCCCTGAATGTGGATTATCAACTGGCTTATGATTTAGTGTATTTTATCACTAAATATAACTAGCTCATTCCCTTTCTAATAACTCAGATGTTAGAATATTTTTCCTTACATTGGTTAAAGGGTATATTCATGTTTCAAACACATACACACAATGAACTCTCTTCCTGTTTGATAATGCAACTTATTCCATTACATTCAAATATTTTCCAAACTCTTGGTAGCTTCTGCATGCTTTCTATAGTGTCAGTGTCCCTCCTCAAAAAAAAAATCCATAACTAATATATAACTACAGATATAAATGGATATAAGTGTAGCACAGTGCTTCCTAGCCTCCTGGCACACCTGGAATATTTAATATTGATGTGGCATAATGGGGTAAGTGAATGAGATATTTTGTGGCTGTTGGTGACCAGCGAATAGGCTCTGTATGTCCTTATGCTGTCTCCACTACTCCAAGGGGTAAAAACCAATACTTCAGCACCATTGTGATCATTTCATAATATTCCAATTCTTCAGCCTCTGAGTGGGGGGAAGCTATATTAGAGATATTATGTGGATTGTTCATCATCATAGTCTAGCATTTCTTTAAATGAAATCAAAATCTCCTATTGCCATCTCTTTCATCCACTGTTCCATGGACTTTATTGATTTAATAAGGAATCTGCATATTTTATGTTTTCATAGAAATTACATTCAATTGCTTCTCGGCCTTTTGGCTAAGATCAAGTGTAATATCTGTTCTTATCAGGAATTACATTCAAACCACATACGCTGTATAGGAAGAATTTTTTTTTTAACTTATGTTAGAAGTCAACACATTTTCTTCACCAAATTTTAACTTGTTTATTTGGATTATTTTCAGTATCTGGGCTCATTTTCCTGGTAGTCATTTAGGGCAAAAAGTATAGTTATATGGGGGTATTGTTGATCATAGGATTTACACCATATGACAAGGGAGTGGTAATTTCTCAAACCAAGCTGAATTCACAGAAGAAAAACTCCAGAGAGTTTAATTCGATTGTACTCTTTCCAACTGTACTCTCCACCATGACCACTACAGTCCAAGTAAGTAAATGGTAGAACGAAAAGCCTCCAGTATTTATGATATTCAGTGACCTTACCTCATTCTTTGATGTTATATGATTTATAATCTAAAATGTCTCTGGCTGGACTTTTTATTGCCATTGTCATATACACTAAATTTTTAATGACAAAATTTGAATATAATAGTTGTGGACTATTAAGCTTAAATTATGCTTAATTTGTCTTTATGTGTATGGAAGCAGAGTTTGTTTCTCAAGCAAAGATTTTTTCAGAGCCTCATAATGATCCTATGGACATTAGCTTATGACAAATAAATAATAGGAAATACATTTTTACACTTGATCATAGCCAAAAGGCCAAGAAGTGAATAGAAAATACATTTTTTGGGGCATCTGGGTGGCTCAGTCAGTTGATCGTCAGGCTTCGGCTCAGGTCACGATCTCATGGTTCGTGGGTTCGAGCCCTGCGTCAGGCTCTGTGCTGACAGCTAGCTCGGAGCCTGGAACCTGCTTCAGATTCTGTGTCTCCCTCTCTTTCACCCTCCCCTGCTCATGTTGTCTCTCTCTTTCTCTCAAAAATAAATTAAAAAAACATTAAAAAAAGAAAATACATTTTTAAATAAATAAAAACTCAAATATATTTAGGTTCATAAATTTGAGTCAGTTAAGGAAGCCATTCAAAATTTTTATTTCTCTCTAATTTCACTGACTTTATTGCCACCTTATGTCTAATTAAAAGGAATATTAGACCTCCTTAAAATCAAATCTCTACACAATAATCTTCTCCAGCTTTTAGTACAGGACTGTTGGACTGTATTAAAAGTCTATTGCACTTTGATTATTAAGCTATTCCTCCCAATTTTATTTATCTGTAAGTTAGATGATCATAACATCAACATCTCAATCTTTAGAAGGTATTGAAAAACATGTAACAGAATAGGAATTAGTTTGAATTCTATTAGAGGAGGGAATATGTCATTTTACTTTTCATATCTCTGTATCACAGCTCAGTGTCTGGCACTCTGTTGTCTCTCAGCAATTTTTGCTCAATTAAATCAAAGAAAGAGAAATCCCCGAAGCTCTCCATTTGAACCAATAGACTGACTTTAATTTCTTAATCCAATTATTCCCTAACAATCACCAGAATTACCTGCATAGTTCTGTTGTTTTAATTTTATTTTTAGAAAGTTCAGTCCTGTGAACTTTCTCACCTTCAGAGATTCTGATTCACAATGTCCGGAATAGGGGTAGAAATCTTATATTAAACAAACAAACAAAGCCTCTCCAGATGAGTTGAGAGAATTTTGGAAGTTATGAATAAAAGGGTTTTGAGAATACTTTTAAATATCCAAAAGTGATTAAGAAAATATCAAAACTAGAATCCAACTACCAGGTATTAGAAAGAGAGAGAAGGGGATGGTTACCACTTTAACTTTTAATAAAATGTAATTCTACTTATAACATGGACAGTTTGTTTTGTGTTAATAATTCTAGAAATAGCGATATAAACAAATTATTTAGAACTCTGGAGGTAACCTTCAGAAAAAAATGAAAAAAACCATCAGAGATATTCTGCAGAAATTATGTTATCTCTCAGGAATGCACCAACAGCACAGGGAGGGTGATTCAAGAACTTTTGTTACTCATTATAATTATGTTTACAGTCATCATTTTGTGAATATTGTAATTTCCCTAGAGAACCCTGGTCATATTGAGGAATCCTTGACCATTCTGTGTTTAAATACAGTCTTCTACCTCTGGCTGTAGAGCAACAAGCCCACAGAACTCTTACCTGCAGCTCATTAGATCATTACCTGTGCCACCTGCCTCTATGAAATAACAAGTTGTGTCTGTGTTCATATCGAACAACTGAAGTGTTGACCTTGACATAAAATTCTTCTGTCTTGGCCAAGTAGGATTCTAGAAAGAAAGGCATTTACTGATCAACGTGTCTGCATTAAGTAAAAACAGATACAAGGAGAAAGGGATGTAGAGCATGATGGAAATGTGCTTGAGTTTCTAGAGTACAATACTTAAAACCTTTTGAGAATCAATATTTTGATTCTCCTCTGAATTTATACTAAGTTGATATTTTCTATAAATCCATGAGATGACCAGAAGTAGCCAAATGATCCTTCAGGACTCTATTGGCGTCTTAATATACTGATGATCTGTTTAGAAGTTCTATCTGGAAGAGTACCTGGGTGGCTCAGTCGGTTAAGTGGCTGACTTCGGCTCAGGTCGTGATCTCACTGTTTGTGAGTTCGAGCCCCGCATAGGGCTGTGCAGTGACAGCATGGAGCCTGCTTTGGATGCTCTGTTTCCCTCTCTCACACTCTCTCTCTCAAAAATATTTTTAATTATGTTAATGTTAATATTTAATTAACAAAAATGTTAATAAACATTAAAAAAGAAGTTATATCTAGGAAATGAAATACGTTGAAGCTATCCCTAATATTTGGGAGGAATATCTTTACACTCTTTAGTCTTCGAATCCATGCATATGGCAAATCTCTTTCCATATTAAGGGTTTTTCTAGTTTCTCTCAAAGTTATAACATATATGTGTGTATATATATGTAGTGAATAAATATTACACAAATTTTGTTATATTTGATATATTTGATGCTTACCTGTTGTTACTTATGTGATGCTATTTTAAAATAATTGTTTCACCTATTGCCTCTTTCAAAAAATATGCAGAAATATTAAATAGATGGACAGTTAAATGCTCTGCAAACACTAGCCAAAAATAAATTTCATGATGATGTATTAATGTCACATAAAGGCTACCATAACCAGGACACACTACTAACTATATAAGGGGCCTTTCCATAACAAAAAAGGTTTAATTTAAGGCTTGAACAACTAAAAGGATAAAGATATAATCAGAAATTTTGTAGGAGAAACTGACATATCTAATCCCAATAGCTATTAGAATAACAGACAAAAACCATTATGCATATGCAAAATCTAAACAACATTGTTAATACAGTGGATGCATATTATTTCAATATGTGATAGACTTCAATAACTGAAATAATACATAAGACCTTCAAAAACAAGCAACATACATTAAGATGCATTGGGAATACTTACAATACTTGGGATGCAAGTATAATACTTTAAGATGGATTGGGAATAACTGACCTTAAGTTTCATTATAAAGAATTCTAAGCAATTTTCAATAACTTAGATAATTCACAGTATGTTCATCAGCCATAATAAAATTAAGACAAACATCTAAAACAGGACTACCTTAAAAAAAGCCCAACTTTTGGAAAGCTAACAATTCACTTCCATGTAATCCATGGGACAGTGAAAATAATGAAACAGAAATTACATATATATATATTTTAATTTTTTTTAGCATTTATTTATTTTTGAGAGAGAGACACACATAGAGTGTGAGCAGGGGAGGGTCAGAGAGAGGGAGACACAAAATCAAAGCAGGCGCCAAGCTCTGAGCTGTCAGCACAGAGCCTGATGCGGGGCTCGAACCCATGAACTGTGAGATCATGACCTGAGCTGAAGTTGGCTGCCTAACTGACTGAGCCACCCAGGCACCCCCAGAAGTTATATTTTAAACTGAATTATACTGTAAATTTAATATATCAAAACCTGTGAGATTCAGCAGAAGTGGGGTTTAGAGAGAAATGTATAACTTATATGTACTTATATGTATATATTAGAAAAGATAAAAGCAGAAGATACTGATTTAAGTTTCCATTTCAAGAAGTTAGGAAAAGAACAGGAAATCATGCTGAAGAAATTAATAAAGAATAAAAAATTAGTTATTAGAAAAAAATCTGAATAGAAAATAGACATATTTTTAAAAATCAATATAACCAAAAGATGGTTTACTGAAATCAATTAATAACATTGAAAAAGTTCAAGAATGAGAAGTCCAGGAAAAAGAGAAGTACCATGAGTTGTTTCCCATTTGGATGGTTATGAACAAAGCTGGCATGCATATTTTTGTATAAATTTGTTGTAGAAGTAAATGTTTACATTTCTTTTGGATAAATGAATAATTGGATTAAATAGGTCTATTTTATTTTTATTTATTTTTTAATGTTTTCTTTTGAGAGAGAAACAGAGCATGTAGTGGGGAGGGGCAGAGAGTGGAAAGGAGACACAGAATCTGAAACAGGCTCCAGGCTCTGTCAGCACAGAGCCCCACTTGGGGCTCTAATTTGGGAATGGTGAGATCATGACCTAGGTGGAAATCCAATGCTTAACCAACTGAGCTACCCAGGTGCCTCTAATTTATATATATATTACATATATATAATAGTTAATAATAGTGACTGCTTGCTATTACCTAATGTTGGGAGCAAACTGTTGTTTTTCTTTTTAAGTTTATTTATTTATTTTGAGAGAGAGCTCCAGAACGTGTGCAGGAGAGCCGAGGAGGGGCAGAGAGGGAATCCCAAGCAGTCTCCGCACTCAGTCACCCCTAGGTCTGTTTTAATTTGGATTTACTTTAATTGTTGGATTAAATGTCTATTTCAGTCTATAAGAATTGCCAAGTTCTTCCGCAAAGTGGCTGAACAATATTAGTCCCCCACCAGTTTTGTATCAGTTGGGTTGCTGCTCACCAACTTCTCGTATTGCCAGGTGCTTGTGGTTCTTCGCCACCCATTCCTGTGTAGGTGTGTAGAGGTGTCTCATTAGTTTTAAATTTTCATGTCCTCAGTGACTAATGATATTGAGTATATTTTCATATACCCATGTGATAAACTGTTAATCACTAAAAACAACACAGTAATTGATTATGCTTACTTTCCAATTGACAAATACTTCCAATTTTATGACAAAGAGGATAATATTGTTATTTCTCTTTTACAGATTTAGAAGACAAGACTAATTGGGTATCACTACTAACTAAATGATGGTATCAGAATCTGAATTTAAGGCCCGCCTTTTAACCACTACTCATACTGCTTTTTTTTCAAGCAAGTCAGAAAAATACTTGGTCCAGCACCACAAAGCCACTAACAGTGGGTCAATCCGTTTGATAGATTTGTACAATGATTGCTGTGGGCGTTGCTTCATCTGAATAACTATATTTAAACATCTGAAGATTTTATGTAGAAATTCAGATTTCTTGATAATTATTTTTAAAATGGAAAGATCTGGGGGCACCTGGGTGGCTCAGTCGGTTAAGCCTCCGACTTCGGCACAGGTCATGATCTCACATCCGTGGGTTCGAGCCCCGCGTCTGGCTCTGTGCTGACAGCTCAGAGCCTGGAGTCTGCTTCCAGTTCTGTGTCTCCCTCTCTCTCTGCCCCTCTCTGCTCATGCTATGTCTCTCTCTGTCTCAAAAATAAATAAAACATTAAAAAAAATAAAAAATAAATAAAATGAAAAGATCAGAAAATCATAAGGTCTTATTCACTCCTGCCAGAAGTTAATTGCCAGCTCTTAACCCTTAGGTAGCATTTGGTCTCTTCAAAGTGTCATGAAGCCAGTTTTACTCATTTATATCGGCTTCTCTAAATATTTAGGTTTCTGAGTCTCAACTTAGAAATGTTGGCTTGATGATCATTGAAATGGTCAAAATAGGAAACGTTTGACAATTTTTAATGATGTATAAACATGGTTATTTTTATATAAAATATATTTATTATTTTTGAAAATGAGGCTTAATATTAAATCATGATGAATTTCACTTATGTAAATTGACCTAGAGTTAAATGATTATATAGACCAAGAGGATATCTAAAACAAGAACTATTTATATGGTGCACCCCACTCTAAATAGAGAAGAATAATGAAGTTTTCCCAACAACCATGTTTTTCTTTGCCCCCGTCAGAAACTACTCAGAGGAACATGGCAGCAGAAAATCTTTCCACAGTAACTGAGTTCATCCTCGCTGGGTTAACAGAGAAACCGGAACTCCAGCTGCCCCTTTTCTTCCTCTTCCTAGTGGTCTATGTGGTCACAGTGGTGGGGAACCTGGGCATGATCACACTGATAGCGCTGAGTGCTCACCTGCACACCCCCATGTACTACTTCCTCGGCAATTTGTCCTTTATTGATCTCTGCCATTCCACTGTCATCACCCCTAAAATGCTGGTGAACTTTGTGACAGAGATGAACACCATCTCCTACCCTCACTGCATGACTCAGCTCTATTTCTTCCTTGTTTTTGCCATCTCAGAGTGTTACATGTTAGCTGCAATGGCTTATGACTGCTATGTTGCCGTCTGTAGCCCCCTGCTTTATAATATCATCATGTTCTCTCAGGCTTGTTTCTCCCTGATTTGGGGAGTGTATATTGTAGCACTGGTTTGTGCATTTGTCCATACAGGCTGCTTGTTTAGGGTTCACTTCTGCAAATTTGATGTGATTAATCATTATTTCTGTGATCTTCTTTCCCTCTTAAAGCTCTCCTGTTCGAGTACCCATGTCAATGAATTACTGATTCTAGTTTTTAGTGCAATTAATATCCTTGCCCCCAGTGTGACAATGCTCCTACATCTTCATCATTGCCAGCATTCTCCGCATCCGCTCCACTGAGGGCAGCTCCAAAGCTTTCAGCACCTGTAGCTCCCACATTTCAGCTGTTGCTGTTTTCTTTGGATCTGCTGCATTCATGTACCTGCAGCCATCATCTGTGAGCTCCATGGACCAAGTAAAAGTGTCTTCTGTGTTTTTTTGTTTTTTTTTCCATAATATTTTATTGTCAAATTGTTTTCCATACAACACCCAGTGATCTTCCCCTCAAGTGCCCTCCACCATCACCACCACCTCTTTTCCCCCCTCCACCTTCCCCTTCAACCCTCAGTTCATTCTCAGCATTCAATAGTCTCTCAAGTTTTGCATCCCTCTCTCTCCCCAACTCTCTCTCCCTCCTCCGCTCCCCCTGGTTCTCCATTAGGTCTCTCTTGTTTTCCTGCTAGACCTATGAGTGCAAACATATGGTTTCTGTCCTTCTCTGCCTGGCTTACTTCACTCAGCATGACA
>NC_043710.1:89948543-89954512 GCF_006229205.1 Suricata suricatta | reverse complement strand
TATAAGAGCAGTCTATGAAAAACCCACAGCTAATATAATCCTCAATGGGGAAAAACTGAGAGCATTCCCCCTGAGATTAGGAACACGACAGGGGTGCCCACTCTCACCACTGTTGTTCAACATAGTGCTGGAAGTTCTAGCATCAGCAATCAGACAACAAAAAGAAATAAGAGGCATCAGAATTGGCAAGGAAGAAGTCAAACTTTCACTTTTTGCAGATGACATGATACTCTACATGGAAAACCCAATCGACTCCACCAGAAGCCTTCTAGAACTGATCAATGAATTCAGTAAAGTTGCAGGGTACAAAATCAATGTACAGAAATCAGTTGCATTCCTATACACCAAAAATGAAGCAGCCGAAAGAGAAATCGAGAAACTGATCCCGGTCTTCTGTGTTTTATACTATTGTTGTGCCCATGCTGAACCCCCTGATCTATAGCCTGAGGAATAAAGATGTCAATGTTGCCGTGAAGAAAATGCTAGAGAGAAGAATATTCTTCTGATCAGAAATAACATGAGGACCTTCTTGATTCATTCATCAGTTAGTTGATGGACATTTAGGCTCTTTCCATGATTTGGCTATTGTGAAAGTGCTGCAATGAACATTGGGGTACATGTGCCCCTATGAATCAGCACGTCTGTATCCCTTGGGTAAATCCCTAGCAGGGCTATTGCTGGGTCATAGGGGAGTTCTATTGTTAATTTTTGTGGTTTATATATACAATGGAATACTAATGGCAATGAGAAAGAATGAAATCTGGCCATTCATAGCAACATGGATGGAACTCGTCAGTGTCATGCTAAGTGAAATAAGTCAGGCAGAGAAGGACAGATACCATATATTTTCACTCATAAGTGTAACAGGAGAAAATTAACAGAGGACCATGGTGGAAGAGAAGGGTAAAAAATAGTTGAGGAGAGGGAGAGGGAGGCAAACCATGAGAGACTCTTGAATACTGAAAACAAACTGAGGGCTGATGGGGAAGGGGGAGAAGAAAGGGGGTTGATGGTCATGGAGGAGTGCACTTGTGGGGATGAGCACTGGGTGTTTTACGGGAACAAACTTGACAATAAACAAAAAATAAAAAAATAAAAATAAAAAATAAAACAATGCTGTTACTAAAGTTTGGTGAATAAAGAAAATATATCCTTAAAAAAAAAGAAATAACATGAGGATCATTTATTAGTCTCAGTTGTTCTGTTACATTGTATGAATTAATATGTTTAATTTCAGCCCATTTGTCAATACACATCCTCAGTTGGTGGGATTCAATTCTCATTATTTCTTACTCCTATGGCCTTTTGATGTCACTGCTCTCTGGATTTTTCTCTCATGACTATCACTGAGACACAGATTAGAAGTACTAAGGATGACCAGGATACATAGACCCACTAATGTCACCACCATCACCCCCTCCCCTTCTCTTTGGTACAACTGACAACAACTCAGTTTTAACCATAAAGCAAGTATCTTCCAGAAATGCTTACCCACGTCCTTTTTTCTACGTAGTCAAAAATATTAAAAAAATCATAGCAACATAATGACTGTAATGTCTAGTTTTTGCATACCTCTAATCTGGGAAAGTCTCTTTCCCACTATATCCTGCGCCATACTTTCTTTTTCTGTTATTTCCTCTACTTCATATTTAAGAAACGTTTTTCCTCTATTTCATACATAAGAAACATTTTTTCTTTCTATACTGAAATGAAATCTAACTTTTTATTAGTTCTATTTTTAAACTGGTTATTCACTGTGGGAAAGCACAGAACTTTAAATCTGACTTATAGACCCATGGAGGTGTTATTATTGTCCCCAATCCAATATCCTCCTGCTTTGACATCTATTATTCTAGTTTGCAATGATCTGTGTATTGTCCAAGTGCACACTAGAATGTAATCTCCATCAAGGTGGACACTTGCCCATATGGTTCACGCTGTATCTCCAAATAGCAGAACGGTCGCTACTGAAATGGTCTTGATAATTTTCTTGGTAATCACTATCCCCCTATAAAATATTTATAGAAAAACTAGTATTTATTTATCCAATGCAGGTCTTCACCCATTAGCCCCTTTAAGTGATATATGTGGCTTCCGGGTTTAAGTTTAAATCAATGAGGTCCAACTTTGGAGAATTCTCTAAGGATCTCTAAGATAACTGGTAGCATCCTTACTTGTTTCTGTACAAGGATTAAGAAATACTAGTCCTGAGTTTCTTCTGTGACAAATTCCAGCACAGATACAGTAACCTGTAAATACCTGATTTTTTAAGTCATTAAATCCTGTCAAGAATCAAGAAGTCCTTACAGCAAGCTTAATTATTCTTGAAGCATGTAGCCTGAGAGACTCAAAAAAATTAGGTAGACATGGAAACTCATGGTAGAATGATGTCTGAGGTCCAAACAACCCCATCTAGGCCACTGTACCCAAATAATTTCACCTACTGACAGAGAGGAAATTCTTTGTTATTTAAACTTAAAAGAGTGAATTAAATATTTAAATATAAATCCTTGGTTTATTACTTCCAGAAGTAGAGATACATCATACTCTTTTTTTTAATTGGCCTTTGATTTTCCCCCTTTATGTATTTTTATTATTTTTATTTGAGTATAGTTGACACACATTACATTAGTCTTAGGTATATAACACAGTGACCTGACAACGCTATACATTATGCTAAGCTCACCACAAGTATAATTACCATTCTCACCATAAAACGCTATGACAATGACTGACTATATTCCCTACACTGTACCTTTCATTTCTGTGATTTATTCATTTCATAGCTGAATGCCTGTACCTCCATCTTCCTTTCACTCACTTTTCACATCCCTTGCCTCCTTCCCTCTGGCAACTATCAGTTTGTTCTCTGTATTTAAGGTCTGTTTCAGCTTTTTTGTTTTTTTTTTTTTGTTTTGTTTTTTTAAGATTCCATATATGAGTGAAATCATATAATATTTGTTTTTCTCTTTCTGACTTGTTTCACTTAGCATAACACCCTTCAGGTCCATCTATGTTGTCCTAAATGGCAAGAACTCATCCTTTATACTGCTGAGTAATATTCCTTTATATTGCTGTGTGTGTATGTGTGTCTGCACATGTGTGTGTGTACGTACGTGTGTGTCTCCACCTACTTTTGCATTTGAGTCCAGACCAGTTGTACTCAAAGACCTCTTCTACCCTGCAAGCATACCCTCTTACTCATACCTAAACCCTTATAGTGACAGAAACTCAATCTTTCACAAGTCATCTTATTGTTTTTCTTTATATACTAAAATGAAATCTAACTTTTTATTAGTTCCATTCTTTTTTACTGGTTATTTACCATGGAAAAGCACATAACAATTCTAATTAGCAACTGCTCACAAATTTGAAAACATATATCATATCTCTGTTTTTGTAAGCAAAATGTCCTGGAAGCTGCAGTGAAAAATTTTGAAGCTTTAGTCTGGAATCATATCTGAGATTTCACCTCAGATCACTTTGTAGCTACATGATCAAGTTCTAAAACTCTTAGTGCTTTGATTTCATCTCTTATTTAATAAGATTGTTTTGAGACCTAAGTTTAAACATAAAAGTACAAAAAATAAATTAGCATAGTACCTGGCAAATCCTCAACATATTACTGCTATTTTTATTAAACCTTTTTAATATAGGATGGTTTAAAGACACTTTACCAATTTATAATCTTCCTTTAAATGTACGTAGCTTATTATTGATTTTTTGTAAGGCACATTTGCGAGAAAGACACATAAGATAATAATTAAATAATTCCTTATTATTTATTACATCCTGTCTGCAACAGTGATATTCATTGTAGATATCTACATAGTCCTAGAATTATTTACATCCTTGAAAATAAGGTGTTGCAATATTACCACATGTAAAGAGAGGCTGGTAAGGGAGGCAAAAAAAGTACTCAGCCTGCAGACTTGAAGTCATGACTGGAGTCCATTCTCCAGGAAAGCTGACTTGGAAGAGATGCAGATATTTTCCATTTCAAAACATTTATTATTACTTCATCTTGGGGGTAAACATAGTTAATTTTAAACTAATTGCTCCCTCAGAGCTACCACTGTGAATCATGAGAAATCCAAAGGGATCCGAAGGAGGTGACCCAGAGGGAAAGAATGTGTTCAAGTCTCGAAGGTATTTGCTCTTGGTACCTTATTTTAAAAACACCTCATCTCAGTTCTTGTGGCTGGGATACTCTGTGTTCTTCTGGGAACCGGACACTGTGACTTGGATTATCTTGTTATCATACTACCAAAAATTCCACCATGTTCCCTGTGAACAGTGTGCGTGTCCAGATTTTTTTTTTCTCACCTCTCAGAGACATCTTTTGCTTCTTATTCACTGAAATGTTAGGGTCCATTTGTTGGGAGCTGCTAGATTTTTAATTCTTGAAGATGACTCTTACTTGAAAAGGACTTAGAAATCAAGAGGATGATGGATTCATTGTCTTAGGGATAGTACCTGCAATGGCAAATTAATCATTGTGTGTGGTCACAGTCAAGGATCAGAGAACTTTGAGTCTTCATTGACCAAAGGAGGAAAGATTTCCAGGAAAGATTTCTTCTTCAAGGACAGAGTCCAAATAAGTCAGAATTTCACACAGAGAACCTTCTAGTATGTCTGGAGTGAGTAACAAGAAACAAGCTTCTGGTAAACTCAGGTGATTTTTGTTTTTTAGAATGTCACTGACTCTTTCTTTGGAGTCTTCATTTTTCTCTGCATCTAGCATTGTAACTACATGTTGGCTTTGGGTAATTTTCTTTATCTTTCCTTCCTTAAGTTAATAGCTTTATTAAAGTCTAACGAACATTCAAAATACATCTTCAATATATAACCCAGTATGTTTTCACACAAATATTCTCTCCTTCTCTCTCCTCGGTGTGAGAATCCTTTGTCCACAAATTGGAATTTGTCTGCAAATTTTTATTGCTCATACAGCTGCCACATAATTTCAGAATTTCCTTGGGCAGGGTTGGAAGAAAAAAGAGGTGGGGGGGGTGCAGGTAGTCCTTCACAGTCTTTGATTGGGAAGCACCCTTTATGGAGTTCTTCTGTCCAAGAACTGGGTTATCTATTGGAATTTCAGCATCTGGAGTAGCCACCACACAATTCTGTAACAGTGATCCCCTCTCAGCTCAAAAGCACAAGAGAAAGAAGCAAAAAGTAGAAACACAGCTGTGGCTTCTCCTCCAGGTTTTGTTTCTTTTTCAAAATCTGCTTCCTTCTGCTTATGTTTGAGAGTTTTTAGGTAAATGAATTTTGTATTTCATCTAGCATTGTTTTTTTTTTAGGTTTTATTTATCTTAGTATACCCAACATGGGGCTTGAAGTCACAATCCTAAGATCAAGAGTTGCATGCTTTTCTGACTGAGCCCGCCAGGCGCCCCTCCAGAGTTTTTAATTGTAATCTCTAGGAAAGATAGAATACAGTGAACTTAATCTAACTTGGCTCACACCAAAGTTTCCAGAATATAGTAAAAAATTCTTATTGTCTTTATCCTTTTATGTAGAAATGCCCTTATATAAGGTTTATTGTTGATTGTTAAAACATAAAACTACACATCTATTGGAGAGCTTCTCAGTGTTCACACTTTGGACACCTATGTTCTATTTGGAAGTCAAACATCTGACAAAGATGAAGAATGCCTCAGTGGTGACCAAGTTCATCCTGCTGGGCATCCCATACATGAAGGATCTGGAGACCATGCTCTTTGTCCTGTTTTTGTGCTTCTACATCTTCACTCTCATGGGGAATCTGCTCATCCTACTGGCAATTGTCTCCTCCACTCGGCTTCACACCCCCATGTACTTCTTCCTGTGTCAACTGTCTGTGTGTGACATATTTTTCCCTTCTGTGAGCTCCCCCAAGATGCTCTTCTACCTCTCAGGGAACAGCCGGGTCATCTCCTATGCAGGCTGCGTGTCCCAGCTCTTCTTCTACCACTTCCTGGGCT
>NC_043710.1:89938802-89948443 GCF_006229205.1 Suricata suricatta | reverse complement strand
CTGACACCTCAGCCCTGGAGATGGTGGGGTTCATCAGCGTGGGCCTCATGCCCCTCAGCTGCTTCTTTCTCATCCTCACTTCCTACAGCTGCATTGTCTGCTCCATCCTGCAGATCCGATCTACTGAAGGCAGACACCGTGCCTTCTCCACCTGCAGTGCCCACCTTACTGCCATCCTCCTCTCCTTTATGCCAGTGGTCCTCATCTACCTACAGCCCACCCCCAAACCCTGGCTCAATGCAACTGTTCACGTCTTGAATAACTTGGTCACCCCTATGCTGAACCCCTTGATCTATAGTTTGAGAAATAAAGAAGTAAAATATTCTTTGAGGAAGGTGCTACAGCAGGCAGCCTTCCTTCCTGAACAATGATAGAGATTATTGGCTACACTTTCATAGCACCTCGTTTCTAGGACACAAATATTATCAATGTCCCTTGTATAGGTAGAGAAGCTAAGGTTTGAAGCACCTGGGTGGCTCAGTTAGACCTGTTAGACCTATGAGTGCAAACATATGGTATCTGTCCTTCTCTGCCTGATTTATTTCACTTAGCATGACACCCTCGAGGTCCATCCACTTTGCTACAAATGGCCATATTTCATTCTTTCTCATTGCCATGTAATATTCCATTGTATATATATACCACATCTTCTTGATCCATTCATACATCAGGTGATGGACATTTAGGCTCTTTGCATTATTTGACTATTGTAGAAAGTGCCACCATGAACACTGGGGTACATGTGCTCCTATGCATCAGCACTTTTGGGTAAATCCCTAGCAGTGCTACTGCTGGGTCATAGGGGGGGTTCTATCAATAGTTTTTTGAGGAACTTCCATACTGTTTTCCAGAGCAGCTGCACCAGTTTTCAGCACCCACCAACAGTGTAGGAGGGTGCCCGTTTCTCCACACCCTCCCTAGCATCTATAGTCTCTTGATTTGTTCATTTTAGCCACTCTGACCAGTGTGAGGTGGTATCTCAGTGTGGTTTTGATTTGTATTTCCCTGATGATGAGTGATGCTGAGCATCGTTTCATGTGCCTGTAGGCCATCTGGATGTCCTCTTTGGAGAAGTGTCTGTTCAGGTCTTCTGCCCATTTCTTCACTCCAGTAAAAAAATTTTTTTTAAAGAAGCTAAGGTCTGAAGCCATAAAGTGGATTGTTCAAGGCCACATAACTAATAAATTATGCTGCCCATGAAGGATTATCTCTTCCCATTTTGCAAGAAAGCCTAATCCTTCTGTTCCTCATTCTGTTTTCTTTTCCCATTTTCCTCCTCCCACATCCTTTCCTTCTTTTCCCTTACTGTAGCACTTCCTCAACTTGGCAAGCATGATTATCTAACTATTCTCTCAAATGTCTGCATCAGATAAGCTGCGATTTGATGGTCTAAAAGTTTTTGAAATAGTGGGCTTCAACCACATGACTCCAGGTGACATTGTGTGACTTCTGGAATGTAAAGAAGCTGCATCAAGGAAAAAGGCTTCTGGATGAGACCTGAGGCAAGCATCTTATGGGTGAATCTGAGATCAACCACAAAGCCTGTCAGTGCTGGATCTAGAAATAGTCCATGGCTGGGAGGTTAGGCAGTGAATGAGAGGCTAGAGAATGTGGAGAGGCTAGACAGGGAAAATCTGTGAAAGGGGGACTAATTCTGTTGTTTTAAGTACCAGAAATTTGAGGGGGTCTTGAAAATCTGCAGCACAGCCAGGGATCAATGCAAAAAGTCCTAGCTGCTACTGCTGTATGGTTTTGGATTCTCTGCTTACCAAAAGGCACTTTAGCATTCTTGTCCTAACATTCTTTTGTTCTTTTGCCTAATGAGCTTAGCATGAGAAATATGCCTTTCCAATCCAACCAATGATTTGAAGAAAGAAAAGAAAATGAGAAGGAGGTATTTGGAAGAGAAGAGAAGGATGGGAAGGGAAAGGGGGGAGGGAAGAGAGGGGAAGATGGGAAGGAAAAGGCATAATGGCAATGGAAGAGTGTGATGGGAAGGAAGGAGGTTATGGGAGGAGAAGAGGGTGATAAGATTAGGAGGGGGTTATGGGAAGGAAGGGGGTGATGGGAAGGAAGGGGGCAGAGGGAAAAGCAAATCTTTTCCCCTCTTGCTTCTTTATGGGATCAGAGTGCAGTCAGGGAATATGCCAGACTGAACCAGCCACAACATCGTGTTTGAGGCCTCATGTGAGGGTGATGAGATAAAAGGGAGAGCATTTTTCCTACTCACATCTCTTAAGCTCTGTGCCTTTTAGTCTTTCTATCACATATGCTCCTTCCAGAGTCTTCAGCTGGTCAAATTCATTCTTATCACCAAGCATCTAGTTAAATGTGAAATCTTCCTAATCTTAAGCAAATCAGTTTCCCACATTTTTAAATCCTGAATTAGACTTTATAAACTCATCCCTCCAGTGTGCTAGACTAAGTGGTGGCAAAGCATTTTCCAAAATAAAAGTAAAGTAGGTTTTGGAGAGTAAGGAGGAAGAAAGAGTCTTTTGGGGACTGACAGTACAGAATTGGCTGTTGAACATATAGAGTTCTGAATCCCAGATGAGTTTTTGTTGTGGTTGATGAAGCAGAACATCAGTATCCTCATATCTTTCAGTTATTTTGTACCTATTAAGTATCTCCAGGGTATTAAGAGCAGATTAATATTCTAGCCCTTGGGATGAACCTTTAGTGATAGAGTTATTGTCTTTTAAAGAAGTTTCATCAAGTAAACATGGCAGTAGTTATATTTTCCATTCATTTAACAACTACACATTTATTAGAGCCCTCCTTCAGGCCAAATGCAGTATAGTAAAGTAGGTAGGGGAATGAAGCAACATCCAGTCAATTGTAGTAAGTGAACAGATCTACACTTCTAATAGGTACTGAGGAGACCAAGACCCTTTTATTCCACTCCCCTCTTTTCCTAATTACTTAAACTCTGGTCCAAAGGAAAATGAGTTGTTTAGGGGTGAAGAAATCTTTAAGAAAATTTTAAATCACCATTTAGAAGAAAGAAAGCATGTTACATAGAAAGTAGGAGGAATAATTCAATTATTTTTTTTCCACTGTCCCTTTTCAGTTGCGTCTTGTTTATTTCCTCTGTAATACAAAGATAGTTATGGGGTGCCTGGGTGGCTCAGTCAGTTAAGTGTCTGACTTCGGCTCAGGTCATGATCTCACGGATCATGGGTTCGTGCCCTGCGTTGGGCTCTGTGCTGACAGCTAGCTCAGAGCCTGGAGACTGTCTTTGGATTCTGTGTCTGTGTCTGTCTCTCTCTCTGACCCTCCCCTGCTCACACACTCTCTGTCTCTCTCTCTCTCTCAAAAATAAATAAAAACATGTAAAAATAAATAATTAAATAAATAAAACATAAAAAAGATAGTACTTTCCTTGCAAGTGCTGTTGTACAAATTAAACAATACAAAAAACAAAGTACTCATCTGCTTTTCGTTGTAGATACTCCAAAAAATTATATGTACATTTCTATTCTTCTTGCTGATTCCATAGCTTACTCCCTCACTTCAGTTAAGTGTTTGTTGATGCCACAACCACAGAAAGGACTTATAAGACTGTACTGTTAAAATATTCACCTACTTTATCACATATATTTCTACTTATTGTTTGTCTTTCTAACTAAAACATAAACTCCATGAAGGCAGGGATTTATCTTACCTTATTTCTTACTGTCCCTCTACAATCTAAAGCCATTCCTTTTACATAGATGCCCTAAAGAACTTAAATTGCTGAATTCATGGTATGTTCTGTTCTATGACCAAGCTCGTTCTCCGTCACTCACTTCCATTTAAATGCTGCATTCCTATCTTGTTTTCCTAGATTAGAATGTTTGCCTTCATTTCCACCAGGCACTGTTCCAAGAACAGGAGTTCTGTCTTCTGCATCAGGACTTTAATGGGATAGACTCCTACCCATTTTTTCTAGGTTCCATTCTTCTCCATTACTTTAACTCTCTGCCCTGACACTGAATCTTGCTTGCTTACCCCTCTGGAACCAAACCTTTCAAACCCTATTTCCATCCTTCAGACATGCATTTGAAACCTATCACCACAGTGATCAACCATCACTGTCCTTGATAACCTACTTGCTTGAAATTTCTTTAGTTATTTGCTCCTGAGATTATAATACCTGCTCCAAAACAATATATTCTTCCTTGACTTTTAGTAATTTTTCTACTTATTTGTAGCTCTTATTCTGATAGCAACAGAGGCATTTAACACAACTTGTTGAATGAGGCATATTAAATTCCCAAAGTAATTTGTGAAAGAGAACAATGACATGACTATTAGTATTAGAACAAGTATAATGGAAAGGAGAAATTAGTTATATTGTTTAATTTCTGACTATGTGCCAAGTTCTCTTTAAGAAATTTATATACATTGTTTTATTAAGTCTTCACATTAACACTTCAAAATAAATTAATTTTTGACAAAGCAGGAAAGAGTATCCGATGGAAAAAAGACTGCCTCTTTAGCAGGTGGTGCTGGGAGAACTGGACAGCAACATGTAGAAGAATGAAACTAGACCACTCTCTTACACCATACACAAAAATAAACTCAAAATGGCTGAAGGACCTGAATGTGAGACAGGAAACCATCAAAACCCTCGAGGAGAAAGTAGGAAAAAACCTCCTAGATCTCCACTGCAGCAATCTCCTACTAGACACATCCTCCAAGGCAAGGGAAATGAAAATAAAACTGAACCCTTGGGACTTCATCAAGATAAAAAGCTTCTGCAAGGCAAAGGAAACAATCAAGAAAACTAATAGGCAACCGACAGAATGGGAAAAGATAGTTGCAAATGACATATCAGATAAAGGGCTAATATTGAAAATGTACAAGGAACTCACCAAACTTCACACTCACAAAACAAATAATCCAGTGAAGAAATGGGCAGAAGACATGAACAGACACTTCTCCAAAGAGGACATCCAGATAGCCTACAGACACATAAAACGATGCTCAACATCACTCATCATCAGGGAAACACAAATCAAAGTACTGTTTTAATGAAATGTTGAAATATTTCATATTTTTAAATAATTAAAAATGGAAATATTTGATATTTTAAAAAGGTACAGTGAGCAATAAGCATTATGAGAAATATGGATGATAAAAAATCACCTAAATCAAAATTCTAAATAATACAATGTCTAACATGAAAAATTCACTGGATTAGAGTGGTAACAGATTAGACACTGCAGATAATTAGCCAATTCTGTCATAGCAATAGAAATAACCTAAACAAAATACAGAGAGAACTATTGAAAAATAGTAAGAGCAGAGCATCAGTGAAATATGGGACAATTACAAGCAGCCTAATAATATAATTGTAGTCCTTAAGTGAAAGAGAGGGAGAGAAGGGAAAAAATATTCAAAGGAATAATGATCAAAGTTTTTCAAAATAGGATGGCAACCAGAAGTCAAAAGAATGAAGAATTCAACAAAAATGAATCTGGAAAATAACCAAGTATATGGAATGGCTTAAGAAAGAAACTGAATGAGAAAATACAAAGTATTTTGAGCTGAATAAAATAAAATAAAAATGTATGAAGTACACCTAACACAGTACCTACCTACCATGAAATTATATCACCACACTAAGAAAGCTCTCAAAGCAATGACCTCCGATGTCAACAGAAAAGCATGTTAAAACCAACATAAGCACTGTGTGTATGTATAGAAGGAATTTCAAGGCCCAGGAGGCTAAATGGCCTTTATAAAATAACATGGAAGGGTGCCTGGGTGGCTCAGTCAGTTGAGCATCCAACTTTGGCTCAGGTCATGATCTCATGGTGTGTGGGTTCGAGCCCCATGTTGGGCTCTGTGCTGACATCTCAGAGCCTGGAGCCTGCTTCAGATTCTGTGTCTCCCTCTCTCTCTGCCCCTCCCCTACTCATGCTCTGTTTCTCTCTGTCTCAGTAATAAATAAACATAAAACATTTTTAAAAAGTTAAAAATAACATGGAAAACCAGCACAAATGCAAAAATAAAAATGAGGTCTCTTTCAGTCATCCAGTGTTATTCCTCATAAAAATTAATATCTAATTTTAGATTAAGAATTCTAATGATCATGTCTGTTTTTAAAAATGATGTGTAAAACTTACTTTGTACTTATTCAACTCATAGTTTGAAAGTTCTCTGAGAATAGGATCATGGGCTAATACTACCAATAGCTTTATCTTTGTATTTCCTAACATGGTTAGAATGAAGTCTTGGACATATTTGATGCCTTTCATACATGTTTTTAAGTTGAATTATGATAACCAACCCATCAGCAATTACATCATGTGTATAGCTGAATTTTACCAATTTAGCCGGACAAGGGCAATGCTCAAAGACCAGTCTCTGTGAACGAAACTAGTTTGGATGCACCTTAACTATATTGTGCTTTAGTGTGGAAAAGTACAGACACTTTCAACATTTTAAAGTGAACAGTTCAGTGGCATTTAATGCATTCACAAATTTGTGCAACCATCGCTGCTCTGTTTTCAGAACATTTCTTCACTCCAAGAGGAGTAAGTTGTTACTCCCTGTTGCCTCTTTCCCAGTGTCTGGCAACCACTGCTGTGCTTTCTGTCTCTGTGGAGTCGTCTATTCTGGATATTTTATGTCTTTTGAATCATACTATATATGGCCTTTTGGGTCTGGCTTCTTACACTTAGCATAATGCTTTCAAGGTATATCTATGTGATAGCATATATTGACATTACACATTTTGTTGTTAAGTAGAAAGAGATATCAAGGAATCGATCCCGTTCACAATTGCACCAAGAACTATAAAATACCTAGGAATAAACCTAACCAAAGAGGTAAATGACTATAAATGGAAAACTATAGAAAGCTTAGAAAAGAAATTGAAGAAGGCACAAAGACAAACCTTCCATGCTCATGGATTGAAGGAACAAATATTGTTAAAATGTCGATACTACCCTAAACAGTCTACACATTCAATGCAATCCCAATCAAAATAGCACCAGCATTCTTCACAGAGCTAAAAGAAACAATCCTAAAATTTGTATGGAATCAGAAAAGACCTCGAATAGCCAAGTAATGCTGAAAAAGTAAACCAAAGCTGGAGGCATCACAATCCCGGACTTTAGCCTGTATTACAGAGCTGTAATCATCAAGACGGTATGACATTGGCACAAAAACATGTCGAAAGACAAAAACAGACACATAGAACGACAGAATAGAATAGAAAACCCAGAAATGGACCCACAAATATAGGGCCAACTAATTTTTGACGAAGCAGGAAAGAGTATCCAATGGAAAAAAGACAGTCTCTTTAGCAAATGTTATAACATGCAGAAGAATGAAACTAGACCACTTTCTTACACCATACCCAAAAGTAATTCAAAATGGATGAAAAACCTAAGTGTGAGACAGGGTACCATCAAAATCCTACAGGGGAAAACAGGCAGCAACCTCTTTGACCTCAGCCACAGCTATTTCTTACTTGACATGTCTCTGAAAGCAGGGAAATAAAATCAAAAATGAAGTATTTGGATCTCATCAAGATAAAATCTTCTGCACAGCCAAGGAAACAATCAATAAAAATAAAAGGCAACTGACAGAATGGGAGAAGATATTTACAAATGACATAGTAGATAAAGGATTAGTATCCACAATCTATAAAGAACTTACAAATTCAACGCCCAAAAATCAAATTATCCAGTGAAGAAATGGGAAAAAGACATGAATAGACACTTTTCCAAAGAAGATATCCAAATGCCAAAGATACACATGAAAAGATGCTCAATATTGCTCATCATTAGGGAAGTACAAATCGAAACCACACTGGTCAGAGTGGCTAAAAATAACAACTCAGGAAACAACAGGTGTTGGAGAGGATGTGGAGAAAAAGGAACCCACTTGCCAACGGGTGCAACCGGTCTGGAAAACAGTGTGGAGGTTTCTCAAAAATTTAAATAAAATTACCCTTCAACCCAGAGATTGCACTACAAGATATTTACCCAAAGAATAAAAGTAAAGGCTCTCGGTTTATCTTCTCTGTCTCTGAACTCACTCTTTGCTTTTTTAAATCATTTTTTCTCTCCCTGATGTGAACACATCTCCCTGATAAGTCCTTAGGACTAATTTTTCTGATTCTCTAATTCCTCAGTTTTAATGCCTAGTTCCCTAAATATATCTTCAGTTATATTCAGTCTAGAGTTTAATCCAAGTATTAGTTAATTTCTATCTTAATAATTATATTTTCATGTCCAAGTACATAACTGACACTTGTTTTATTTATTCTAGTTTTAATTTCTTTTATTTTTCCCTTATTTAAAATGGAAATTTAATCTTTATACATTTTAACAGCTAATATTTTTTAAATTTTTATTCAATATAAATAAATTAAAATAAAATTCATTATGTTTTATAAATAAAATATTCATTTACTTATAAAAAATAAATTTTTTAATGTTTATTTAGTTTTGCGTGTGAGCAGAGGAGGGGCAGAGAAAGCGAGACACAGATTCTTAAGCAGGCTCCCGGCTCTGAGCTGTCAGCACAGAGCCCAATGCGGAGCCTGAACTCACCAGCCTGATCATTGCCTGAGCCAAAGTCGAATACTTAACTGACTAAGCCACCCAGGTTCCTCAAAATAAAATTCTTTTTTAATGTTTTTTTAAATTAATTCATTTATTTATTTATTTTTGTGAGAAAGAGAAGCATGTGTGCAAATGGGAGGGGGGCAGAGAGAGAGAGAGAGAGAGAGGGAGACACAGAGTCCAAAGCAGACTCCAGGCTCTGAGACACCCCTGCAGAGCCAGATGAGAGGCTCGAACCTACCAACTGTGAGATCATGACCTGAACTGAACAAACTTGTTTGCTTAACAGACTGAATCACCCAGGCACCCCTAAAATAAAATTCTAAAAAATTCTTTTAAAAAACATAACCCACAAGAAGTCATGAAAGGGAGTCAGAGAAAAGAGAAACAAGAAAAAAACACACAAAACAAATAATAAAATGGCAAACTTAAGCCCTAACATAGCAATAATCAGTTTAATTGCAAATAGTCTATAATTGTCAATTACCCACCAAAAAGCCAAAAACCCAACTCAACTCTATGCTCTTTACAAGAAATTCACTTCAATGTTAGGTAAAGTACTCCTCAGAGCAATAATGCAAATATCTACAATAATACTAATAAACTAATACAGTTCAACTAGTTCAGAAAGGAAGAAGTAAAACTTTTTTAATGATACATGATAACCTTGGTAGAAAATCCTGTGAGAACAACAGAAAAAAAAGGTACTGTGAATAGCAATTCAGCTTAGTCAAATTATAGGAAACAGAATCATTAAAGTCTATCATTTTCTTTCTTTTTTTTTCCATAATATTTTATTGTCAAATTGGTTTCCATACAACACCCAGTGCTCTTCCGCTCAAGTGCCCTCCACCATCACCACCACCTGTCTTCCCCCGTCCCCCCTCCCCCCCAACCCTCAGTTCATTCTCAGCTTTCAATAGTCTCTCAAGTTCTGCATCCCTCTCTCTCCCCAACTCTCTCTCCCTCCTCCGTTCCCCCTGGTTCTCCATTAGGTCTCTCTTGTTTTCCTGCTAGACCTATGAGTGCAAACATATGGTTTCTGTCCTTCTCTGCCTGGCTTACTTCACTCAGCAT
>NC_043710.1:89936336-89938702 GCF_006229205.1 Suricata suricatta | reverse complement strand
TAAAAGCAACTTCATTTAAATATAACCACCCCCACCACCAAAAAAAGAAGAGGAAAAAAAAAAAAGTAATGAAAATAATAAGGGATAAACCCAAGACACACTTCCTAGGGGGAAAAAAACCAACAAAAAAACAAAAAAAAACCCATCATGTAATTTATGAAGTGGACTGTAGTTTAACTACTCCATTGGGTTTTTGTGTTTTATAGCAACATTTTCAATCATAGATTATGGAAAAAACCCAAATATTCATCAATTGGATGGATAAAGAGGTGATATATATATACAATGGAACACTACTCAGCCATAAAAAAAGAATGAACTCTTTCTATTTGCCACAATATGGATGGAGCTAGAGTCTATTATGCTAAGTAAAAAAGAGTCAGTCAGAGTAAGATAAATACCATCTGATTTTACTCATATGTGGAATTTAAGAAACAAAACAGATGAACATAGGGGAAGGAAAAGTAAAGCAAGAAACAGACTCTTACCTATAGAGAACAAACTGAGGGTTATTCGAGTGGAGGTGGGGGATGGGTGGATGATGGGTATTGAGGAGGACCCTTGTGATGAGCACTGGGTGTTGTATGAAAGTGATAAATCACTAAATTCTTGACCTGAAACTAATATTACACTGTATGTTAGCTGACTGGAATTTAAATAAAAACATGGAAGAAAAATGATAATAAGTCCATAGCAAATATCAAGCTTTTGATATCATGTTAATTAAATTGCTTTATCAAAACCACAAAGTTATATTACATTTTTCCTTAGCATTTTTGATTTTCTATAACCCAGCCAAATCCACTTCATCATCTGCAGAAACAGAAGAACTTTTTATTCTTATCTGAACATTTCAGACGATTATAAATGGAGAAGAAGAATAAGTGACCTGTTTCCTTTCTGTGAAAAGCTGTAACCTGGGCTTCAAAAGTGTGGGAAGCATAAGTGCATGCAATTTTCCAGGTCATTCCTAATTTCAAATATGTGACATTTTTGCCAACCTGAACTGTCATGACTTGCCTGTTCATTTCTTTGTCAAAAATTTCACAGCTTTATTGGGGTAAAACTGACATACAATAAATTGCACATATTTAAAGTGTACAATTAAGTAAATTTGGGATATGTAACTATGAAACCATCAGCAAAATTAAGAAAATGAACATATTCACCCTCTTTGTAATCCTTGGCTCTCAACCTTCTTCCACTCTTTCTCAAGGCAACTGGAAATCTATTTTCTGTCACTGCAGTTTGCATTTTTGAGAATATTATACTTATAGAAACATACAATATATATCCTTTGCTTAAATTATTTGGCATAATTATTTTGAGATTCACATGGTCTTATGTGTATTAATAGTTTCTTTTCTACTTCCTTTTTTCTTTATTTCTCTTCCTTTCTTTTTGCATAAGGATGCCTCACTATTTTAGCACTATCAAATTGCCTTGGTATGTAACTTTGTTGAGATCAATTGACCATCTATATGTGTACGTATTTTTCAGCTCTTTATTTTACTCCAGGGACCTATCATTTCTCTTGATGCCTATATCACACTGTCTTGTAGCTTCAGAATATGCTTTGAAGTTTATAATGTAGACTCTCCAGTATTGTTCTTTATTGAAATTATTTTTGGAACACCCGGATAGCTTAGTTGGTTAAGCATCTGATATCAGCCTATGTCATGATCTCACCTTTCCCAAGTTCAAGCCTTGCATCAGGCTCTGTGCTGACAGCTCAGACAGAGCCTGGAGCCTGTTTCAGGTTCTGTGTGTCTCTCTCTCTGCCCCTCACCTGCCCATTCTCTGTCTCACTCTCAAAAATAAATAAACATTACAAAAAATTTTGAGAAATTTCATTTTTATTCCAGGCCTTTTGTATTTCCTTATGAATTTTAGAAACAGTTCATTAATCCTTACAAAATGGCCCCTGGGTTTTTGAATAGGATTATAGTGAATCTATGAATCAATGTGAGGAAAACTCATATCATGATAGTGAGTCTTCTGATGCAGGAATATAGGATATTCAGGTTTCCTTCAATTTCTCTTAAAAAGGTTTTGCTTATAAAGATTTTCCATAGATTTTGCCAGATTTATCATTAAGGATTTCATAGGTTTGGTGCTGGTATTTTAATTTTAGTTTCCTTTTGTTAACTCATAACTATTGAAAATGATATGGCCCTTCGTAGGAAAGTGGATGGACCTTGAGGGTGTCATGCTGAGTGAAGTAAGCCAGGCAGAGAAGGACAGAAACCATATGTTTGCACTCATAGGTCTAGCAGGAAAACAAGAGAGACCTAATGGAGAACCAGGGGGAACGGAGGAGGGAGAGAGAGTTGGGGAGAGAGAGGGATGCAGAACTTGAGAGACTA
>NC_043710.1:89877661-89936236 GCF_006229205.1 Suricata suricatta | reverse complement strand
AAAAAAAAAAGAAAATGTTGCTATTAACATCAGGGTTCATATATACCTTCAAATCAGTATTTTTGTATCCTTTGGGTAAATATCTAGCAGTGAAATTGCTGGATTGTAGGGTAGTTCTATTTAAAAATTTTTGAGGAACCTCCATACTGTTTTCCAAACTGGCTGCACCAGTTTGCATTCCCACCAACAGTGTAAGAGGGTTCCCTTTTTTTTGCATCCTTGCCAATATCCGTTGTTTCCTATGTTATTAATTTTATCCATTCTTATAAGTGTGAGGTGGTATCTCACTGTAGTTTTATTTTGCATTTTCCTGATGAGTGATGCTGAGCATCTTTTCATGTGTCTGTTAGTTATCTGTATGCCTTCTTTGGATAAATGTCTATTCATGTCTTCTGCCAGTTTTTTAACTGGATTATTTGTTTTTTGGGTGTTGAATTTTATAATTTCTTTATATATATTTGGATACTTTATCAGATATGTCATTCTCTTATGCTATGGAATCATTTTTAATCTTCTTAACACTTGGGGGTAAAAAGTTTGATGTTTATTTTAAACACCCCAGAGATCAATAAGAATGCCACTACATTGCCAACAAATATGTGTTTTGTAATTGGTTCTCCCCTATAGAATCCAACCATGGGGATGACAAGCCCCTCAGGGGGACTTTTGCTTCAAATCACCTCTTTCAGATCCAAATAGATTCAAATAAAACTTTCCTTCGATAATAGAGGACTGAGGGTCAATGAAATTACTTTCTTGCTGTGCTTAGTTAAGCTATTATTACCCTTCATCAATACTTCTTGATTCCTATGCAGCATCAATTCCATGATTTTGCCAGAATAAGTGAGATTCTAGGCCATTAATGTTTGATGACAAAGTTATCTTATAAATGTGTGTGTGTGTGCACATGCATGTACTATGTGAGACCAAACAAAAAAGTCATGTAGGCCCAGCATCACTTTACCTGGTGGTAATATTCAGGTAAGTTATTAAATTCTATCTGCCTTTAAATTTTTTTAAATGTTTATTTATTTTTGAGAGATTCGGTGAAAGTGGGAAAGGGACAGAGAGAGAGGGAGACACAGAATTCTGAAGCAGGCTCCAGGCTCTGAGCTGTCAGCACAGAGCCCAATGTGGGGTTTAAACTCAAAAACCGTGAGATCATGACCTGAGCTGAAGTTGGATGCTTAACTGACTGAGCTGCCCAGGTGCCCCTAATTTTATCTACCTTTGATAAGATATTATAATTACAATTATAATTGAGACTGAAGTTTGGAAGGCAGTTAAAAATTCTCATTATGTATGCTATTTGGACAAGACTGTATGGGCAGTAAGTGCTTCATGACAGATGAGCTCAAAGAGTGCAATGCATGAAAATCATTTCTCCTCTATAATTCTTTGCCTGCTCTCCTGATCTCAAACTCTTGCTTTTTGTCCCAATGAGAAATCAGGTCATATTAATATTTCTCATTTATATTGAATTTTGAAGTTTACAGATAATTTTTACATGCATTAATAATGTAGTATTACAGGGCTTAATCAGGAATTCCTCTTTTAATAAAGGACACTGACATTAACCTACTAACTATCCAACATCTCTGAGCTAGCAATGGTCATGACTATGAATAAGTCTTTGTTGGGTGAAAAAAGAATAAGCCATTTCAAAAATATGTATATAGTATGAATTTTCTGTTTTAAGATGAAGAAAGTAGAGTTTATATAGGAGAAGGAATTTAGAGTCACAAAACTAAGAGATGATCATGTGTAAAAATGAATCTAGTTTGATATGATGTAGTACACTCAGCTCTTCAGCACCTCCCAATGACTAAGCCACACCTATACTATAAGAAATTATAATATATGCTCTAAAAGAGTCACAGAATGCCTTTGGAGAGAGAGAACTCAGAGCAGTAGAAGTAATATGGAATCAGAAACAATTTCATGGAGGAAGATAGTTTTTTTAAAAATGAGGTTTAATGAATTGTATGATAACAACCTTTAAAATCCATGAGCTGATAAGACCAAACATATATATTTTAATTTTTTAATTAAATTCAGTATAATTTTAATTCTTGTATAGTTAATATACAGTGTTATTTTAGTTTCATGTATACAAAACTGTAATTCAACACTTTCATACAGCACTCAGTGCTCACCATGAAAAGGGTACTCCTTAATACCTACCACCTATTTCATCCATCCCCCTGCTTACCTTCCCTCTGGAAGCCATCAGTTTGTTCTCTATAATTAAGAGTCTGTTTCTTGGTTTACCTCTCTCTCTCTCTCTCTCTCTCTCTCTCTCTCTCTCTTTTCCATTTACTTATTTGTTTTCTTTCTTAAGTTCCACATATGAGTGAAATCATACGGTATTTGTCTTTTTTTTTGACTGGTTTATTTCACTTTGCATCATAATCTCTACCTTCATCCATATCATTGCAAATGCCATGATTTCATTCTTTTAATGGCTGAATAATTTTCCATTGTATGTGTGTATAAACTCTGTGAGATCGTGGTCAGACACTGAATGAGCAAATTAAAGATGCCAAAGCCAAAGGGGAATCCCAGGGATACCAGTAAGGGAGAGGTTAAGTTCTGAGACATCAGAAGAGAACACAGGTTGCTGCAAATTAAAAAGCAGCAAAATCTGGCAGCAGCACTGTACAGTTTCTCTAAAGGTGACTGAATAACACGGGATTATTTTTCATTTATAGGAGAATCTAAGATTCAATTTGTGGAGACAAAATTATTTTTACTTCTATATGTCGCATGGAAGCAGTAAAGGCTGAAGCCAAATGAACCACCAACGTCTTGATAAGGGTTTCAACTAAGATTTTAGTCCTTGGTTTTCAGAAATTCTGTGTTAGTTAGAAATTATGTAATTCATTAGATCTTGGATTGCTAAATTCTGTCAGATGACAGTGTTTGTTTAATAAGAACCTCTTCCCTGAACCACTCAGCTCATCACAGCTGGGAGAAAAATGGATACAAGAAACCATTCTTCGGTAATGGAGTTTATCCTTGAGGGGTTAACAGACCAGCGAGGACTCCAGCTCCCCCTCTTTTTCCTGTTTCTATTGATCTATGTGGTCTGCATGGTGGGAAATTTGGGTTTGATCTTTTTAATCAGGGTCAGTTCTCAGCTTCACACACCCATGTATTATTTTCTCAGTAATTTGTCCTTCATAGATCTCTGCTACTCTACTGTCATAATTCCCAAGATGTTGGTGAACTTTGTGTCAGAGAAGAATTTCACCTCCTTTCCTGAGTGTATGGCCCAGCTCTTTTGCTTCTGCTTCTTTGGTATTGATGACTCCTACATGCTGACAGCAATGGCATTTGATCGTTATGTTGCCATCTGTAACCCCTTGCTCTACAATGTCACAATGTCCCCAAGAATCTGTTCTCTACTGGTCACCAGTGTGTATACAGTGGGGGTCATTGGAGCCTTGGTCCACACCAGCTACATATCTAGTCGATCCTTCTGTGGAACTAACATCATCCACCATTACTTCTGTGACATCCTCCCTCTTCTGAATATATCTTGCTCAAGAGACTACACCAAGGAACTCTTGGTGATGATTTTGGTTGGATTCAATGTATTTGTGTGTGCTTTAGCCATCTTCATCTCTTATGCCTTCATTCTTTCCAACATCTTACGGATCCGCTCAGCTGAAGGTAGGTCCAAAGCTTTCAGTACCTGCAGCTCCCACCTTGCAGCTGTTGGGGTCTTCTATGGCTCCATCATTTTTATGTATTTTAAACCATCTACAAGTGACATAATACAGGAGAAGGTGGCCTCTGTGTTTTACACCACAGTGATTCCCATGCTTAATCCCCTTATCTACAGCCTTAGGAATAAGGATGTCAAAGAATCCCTTAAAAGAATTCTCAATGGTGGGTAACTTTCTGGGTCTGTGTAGAAAAGAGCACTTTTTAAAAGAAATAGCACCTTTTCACACAGATCTTACCTTATGTTCTATTTCTTCTTGTTTTTAAGTGTAACCATTTAGTTGCAAATCAAGGGCTTTCTTAAATGAAAATGTCCTTGGTTTTCAGAAGTTCTGTGTCAGTTAGAAATTATGTAATTCATCAGATCTTGGATTGCTAAAGTCTGTCAGATGACAGTGTTTGTTTAATAAGAACCTCTTCCCTGAACCACTCAGCTTATCACAACTGGGAGAAGAATGGACACAGGAAATCATTCTTCTGTAATCGAGTTATCCTTGCGAGGTTAACAGACCAGCCAGGACTCCAGCTCCTTCTCTTTTTCCTGTTTAGTGACACTCACTTTCTCTTTAGGTGCCCCTACTCCCAGTACTCAATGACCCTTTACTCTCTTTAGTCTAGCCATTCAAGAAACAGACTTCCTAACCTACACTCTTATCCACTCTAAATATATATACATCAGAAAACTTCCTTTCTGTAATTGTTCTTGCTAACCTGGAAACTCCTAATCAAAACTATTTTAAAGTTGCAGTGTCTAATGATGGCTGAATGTGTAAATCCCCTCCGGAACTGGCATTACACAAGAGGGCTAAGGAAGCAATGGACATTTGTTAGTTGAATTTTAAGGGAATCTAGTTGCTAGTAAACAAGAAGAAACAGGATTTTCAAAAGACTTCTAGCTGTTGTTATAACCACTGAAAATAAGATCTGTCTTGTGGAGAAGTCAAACAAGGTGAAGGCTGGGGAGAGGGGTGACAGAAAGGGACAAAATTATATGTTATTTTAAAATTTTCACTATAACTTTAATTTTTATTTATTTATTCTGACAGAGAAAATGAGAGAGGGAGGGACAGAGAGAGAGGTAGGGAGAGAATCCCAAGCAGACTCCCCACTGAGAGCGCCCCACAGAGCCCAACATGAACCATGAGTGAGATCATCTGAATGGTGAAATCATTTCCTGAGCCAAAATCAAGAGTTGGTCACTTAACTGACTCAGCCACCCAGGCACCATTAACTTTCACTAAAATTTTATTTTAATCAATTAGTTAATTAATTAATTTTTAACATTTATTTTTGAGAGACAGAGACAGAACATGAGCAGGGGAAGGATAGAGAGAGGACACAGAATTTGAAGCAGTATCCAGGCTCTGAGCTATGAGCACAGAGCCTGATGCGGGCCTCACCCATAGACAATGAGATCTTGACCTGACCTGAATTTGGATGATTAACCCACTGAGCCACACAGCCGCCCCAATTTTCACTATAATTTTAATTTACATATTTTATTTCCAATTATTGTATACTTTGACTCTTTTCTGTTAGATCTCAAAATGACTTCCCTTTGGTTAATTCCCTTAATTATTCACTATTTATTCTCCCACCATTAAGAATAATTCCTGAGCCTCACTACAGCATTAAAATGCATTCATTCAGTCCGTCAAAAATATTTTCTGTGCAACTATGTGTCAGACAAACAAAATTTTCTATCCTTGCTGGAAGCAAATAATTAACCCATGAACAAGAAAACATGTATTACCTAGTGAAGATCAGTGTTATGGGATAAACTAAAGCAGAGAAGGGGGATGGGCACTGGAAGGAGGAGAAGCCTGCTCTTTTAAACCCAGAGGTCAGACTCTGAGAAATCTGATATTTCCTAAAAACCTGAAGGAAAAAGGGAATCAAGCTATGTGACCAAGAGAAGAAAACTCCAGGCAAAGAGAACATCAAATATAATCTCTGAAAAGCGGAGCATGTTGGGGCACTTTTAAGGAACTGTGGTTTGGAGAGTGTGCTTTAAAGAGACTGGATGAAGGGCTGAGTCATGAAAAGTGATATCAAAGGGATGGTGGAGGAGGGAGACAAAATCTGTAGGGCCTGAAGACAAGTTTGAAAGGTTTGACAGTCCCTCTAAGTGAAATGGGAACCCACTGAAGGGTTTGAACAGAAGAATGATCTGATCTGATTAATAGATTATTCTTGCTCTTTCCACTGAATGGACCTAGTTGCACTGAAATCCAAGTAACAAAGTGCATGCATATTCTCCAATAATAATTTGGTTTCTAACTATCACATCCCACTGAAAGAAACCAGGACTTCCTGGAGAAATGGTAGATTCCAGGGTGGGGTATCTTAAGTTCAAGATGAGTCTAGAATATCTTAGCACTGCACAGAATAAATTAGTGCCCCAAATTTATGGAGATGTGTCAAAAGGAAAGAGCCTACTGGACAAATTTAGGACAATTTGAACATCAAAATGAATGGCTTCTGAGAATCGATAGGTCCTTACTGACACAAACATAATGACAATAAAATAAAGAGTAAAAGGAAAAGGGAAAGCTCTTTACTGGACAATATCAATAAATAAATTCAAAAGAAATTATATAATTAGAAACTCAGAATATTACAGTGACCATGCTAATAACTGAATTAGGTAAGAATCATAAATGAAAACTCCACATTAAGTCTTTGGTATTTTTGTATTAGTAAATAATTGAAGGAATTTTGATAATTTTCTTCACTTAGAGTCTATGAAGATAAAGGAGGTGAAGTGTTCTATGTTTCTACTTTATGCCTAAACCCTTTAGAATTTTTCTACCTCATTTATTAAATAATCTTGATATTATCAAAATGCAGTAAGTTCTAGAAAAATAACACAGGTCTCTAATGGTAGTTAATATATCTAATGTAACTTATTATCTTAGTGATAAAACCTGAGACTCAGATAAGTTCTCCTTTTCCTCTCCATTTTCCCTTCTCCTACGTTTTATTTCTGTTTGGTCTCCCCAACTCTGTATATTCACTGTCTTATGCCCCACATCCCTTTCCAACCCTGCATATATGAATGAGGGTACTTTCTGTTTAAGTTCCATAGTATCTATTTACATAATATTGAAAGGAAGAAACAAAAATGTAAACCTGACTTACCAGTAAGAATGATAAACAGAAATTACAGATTACTAATCTGACATATATAAAATGAAATAAAAAATAGTTTTTAAAAAATACATGAAATGAACATCAAAATATGGCAGTGAGGGAAATTGGTGTATTCACAAAATTGTGAGGATTCTTATAAATACCATCATTTTAGAGATAAACAGACTGATGCTGAGTACAAATCCATATTCCTTTTCTTTTTTCCTAAACACCATTAGGAATAAATACTACATAAGTGGAAGAGAATAGGAAGAGACATAACATACAACCAGTACTGACTCACTCTAATATAGATGTTCCCAATCCTTTTTTTTTTAATCAGAGACTGTTTATGTGGCCAAATGAAGAATTAGATTCTTTCTTAGAATAATGTTTCCAACTGTATAAAAAATATATGATTAAAATTATAATAAACTATTAAGATTTTATTTAAAATAAATTTGTGGCTTCTTTATTAGTGAATTAAATCCCAAGATCTAGTAGCGGTCCCCAAAATTACTGTAATTGAAGTAGTAGTGGATACAAATGCTCATGATCAGTACCCCATTTTATCCTAAGAACCCCTCTGACATATGTATAGCAACTTCAATGTGATAGGAAAATAGATGTGATTCTAGCGGTGACAAAGTTATAGATAATTACGTATTTTAACAAGACCAGTTAGTAAGATTCTTGCTTGAAGGTAATGTAAAAATTTAAGGAGAGATTAGTGAAAATAAACTTCCTATTCATGTTTTCATTCCTGTAAATCCCAATTTAAGAAGTGCGTCTCTAATGGAGGCAGTCTCTAGGGTTCCATACTCAGTTTTAGCAAGGAGCTGAATTCTAAGACTCTCCCAGTGAGCATAACCTCCTCTCCTGGGTGGATGGAGTGAATTCTGATTCAACACATGTAACAAAATCTCAGGAAAAAGCACAAGACCCTACTCGTTAAATATGAGACACACAAAATTCTCTTCTTCATCTGCCCCCATACTCCCAAGGTTAAGGAAAAGTGCAAAAAATACAGTAAGTTTTTAAATTATACCTCAAAGGGGAGAACAAATAGTTCTCGGATAATCTGGAAGGGGATTCTGTGGAAAGCACACACTATGTATAGCATAAATACACAGAAGTGGCTGTATTGGGAATGAGCAAATGAAAATGATCATGCATGGCAACTCCAAGGGAGGAAGGAAATAAGGAAAGTGAACTAAACAGACAAAACCACCAGTTTTTGTCAAGGACCACTGCACATATCCAAGAACACCCCTTCTCTTTCTAAAGAGACAGCAGGTACCTGTTCAGTGGGGACACAGCTCCCATAACACCATGGATATATATGCTTTGGGTTATGATAATCAGAAGCTAGGCAATTTCTTCCATTTAAAATTGGGTTACCTTGCTTCTTCTATGATGATGAAAATATATAAAATATTTTTGTTTATGAAAGTTTGTATTGTGCAAAACCATTTTAATAAAATGATTTTGACCTGTTCTTCTATGTATCTGGGTGTGTATTTGTCTCTGTATTATGATTACTTGTGTGTGTATAAGCAAATGTGAGATGACTTTTACTCCTCTCTCAATTTACTTTTATCTTACTTGAATATCTTTTCAATTAGTATAAATCATTTAGAAAAATATTTAAGTGATTCTAAAAAAGAAAATATCTCTAGATTTAACCAGATCAAATAAAACACTGTCATCTGTTCCCTATGCAATATGCCAGAAATTTTTGTTTCATTTTTCAGTAATTGTTGCTGCTGTTTGGTGTGTGTGTGTGTGTGTGTGTGTGTGTGTGTGTGTGTGTGTGTGTTAGATTGTTGAGCCAGGAAAGGGGTGTGCTGAAAATGAAACAGAATACCACTATATATTGTCTTCTTAACTTTCACTATATTGAAGAGTAAGTGCAGCATTAAAACAGAACTGATGGTATGAAGACAATCAGTAGAATTGAGAGAGACAGTAGTTACTATTGAGACTGCTTTCCCAACACTTAATAAAACATGATATCCATCACCAAGGGCTCCAACACTGGAAGATGCTGTCTCAGCTCAATCCATAATTGCTGAGAACCTATTTGTTCCAGACACTGGGTAATCTTTGACGGTATAAAAATTATTGACAGCTTTGACCTACTCAGATACTGGCCAACAATATTGAACATCAAATTGTATTGCTTTATTGTTTTTGCATATTTTATGATCCTCTTTAGCTAAATGTAACAGTATCCTGACATGGAAAGTACAGTCATAATTCTGAACACGATTAAATTACAATGTAGTTGTAGTATAATAATTCATCAGCTTATATTTACAACCTGTTTAAATTCAATGATTAGCTGTTTTCCCTGTCACAATAATCACAAGGCAATTACCAATCATATAAACATAACTTTTTAAAATCCTGTAATTTTTCTTTTTCAAGTTTCATATTCTCTGCTTTCTGAAGCAAATGACAGGTGCAATTATTCCAACATGATTGAGTTTTTCTTTGAAGGATTAACAGACCAAACCAGAAATCAAGCTTCTTTCTTCCTCTTTAGATCCTTTCTAGGGATCTAGGGGTCCCTATGGAGGGAAATTTCAGCATATGATCCTGCAATCCCTTCCTATTTCAAGCTCCAATCTCCCATATACTTCCTCCCACCAATAATTTGTCATTCCTAGATTTCTTCCATTGCTCACTGTGACCCCCAAACTCCTGGGGAATTCTGTATGGGAGCAAAATGTTATCTCCTATCCTGGTTGTATGACGTAGTGTTTTTTTTTCCTTCTTTTGTTTCATTTTGTTTGCCATTGCTGAGTTCTTTGTGCTCTCTGCCATGGCACATGATAGATACATAGCTATCTGTAGTCCATTGCTCCTCAGTGCCACCATGTCCCTAAAGATATGCAATGTGTTGGTGACTGGGGTCTATATGGTGACAGCATTAGGACCTGTAGCCCACATGATCTCCGTAATCAAGCTTTCTTTCCTTTTGTGGGGAAATATCATCTGCCATTACTTCTGTGTCATACTTCCTCTCCTAAATCTCTCCTGCCCCAGGATCTACCTAAATGAGCTCCTCATGATCCTTGTAGGTGAATTCGGTCTGATGGCAACAGCTATCATCATCATGTTCTCCAACATGCTTTGAAAATCCGCAGCTGCAGGCAGGTCCAAAGCTTTTAGTGCCGGCAGCTCTGATTTACAGCTGCTGGAGGTGTATGGGTCCATCATATTTATGCATTTGAAGCCAATTTCCAGTAGCAGCAACATGGCTCAGGAGAAGGTGGTCCCTGTATTTTACATCACTGTGATCCTTATTGATCTATTGCTGAATCCTTTGATATGTAGCTTGAGAAATAAGGATGTCAAGAATGTGCTGAGAAAAGTCATGGGGAAGAGATGTGTAGCACTGCGGGGTAGTAATCCTGGTAGTAGTGGGCTTTTTCCCCTTAAACTAACTTTCTTTTCTGTTTCTTAAAAGTAACATCCTGGGGGCACCTGGGTGGCTCAGTCGGTTGAGTGTCTGGCTCTTGATTTTGGCTTGGGTAATGATCTTATGGTTTGTGGAATGGAGTCCCGCTACCGACTCTGTCCTCACAGTGAGATTCTCTGTCTCCCTCTCTGTCCATCATCCCCTGTGTGTGTGTACACGCTCTCTCTCCCTCTCTCTCAAAATAAATACTTGTTTTAAAAAGGAACATCCTGTTTTTATCCCTTCCACCATAACTGCCAGATATTACCCTTTTGTTGGAGTCTGTGCAAACACACACACACACAAACATCCCTCGAGCAAACTATCACATGATATTATGATTCAGGGGATTCATGATGAAGTTTATTTTGAAAAATTCTTCTTAGGTGAATTTTCATAGTCCTTCTTCTCTATTGAGAAAAACTGGGGTAGAATATTTTCCCAATGAGGTGGGGGTGTAAAGCATTCATCTTCTGCCTCACATAACCAGCGATATAACACATACGGTAAATACTATCAAAGTAGGCTGTGACAAAAGATAATAATCTTAACCATTTATCATGGAGTGAGACATTAAAATAACTGTATACTTTGCTGACTTGACAAGAATAAATATATAAGTACAATTTATAAGAAGGACTCAAAACCCCAGCAAAAGCATTAACCAGACACTTCACAAATAAGATAGAATAAACATATGAAGACATATTTAGCATCACTGGTCACCAAGGAATGCCAATGACAACAATGAAATACTAATGCATACATAGTAGGCTACTTAAAATTAAATAAAACAAAAATGCATGAAACCAAGTGTTGGATAAAATGTGGATCAACCTTAAGTCTCAATCATAGGTAGTTGTTGAAAACATAAGATGTACACCATATTAGAAAACAGTTTGGAAACTTCTTTCATTTTCTACTGTTTATTTATTTATTTTCAGAAAGAGAGAGAGAGAGAGAGAGAGAGTGAACAGAGGAGGGGCAGAGAGATAAAGACAGAGATAGAATCCCAAGCAGGCTCTATGCTCAGCACAGAGCCCACTGTGGGGCTCTATCTCATGACTGTGAGATAAAGACCTGAGATGAAATCGAAAGTTGGACACTTAACTGATTGAATGACCCAGGCACTCCAGTTTGGCAATTTCTTAAAAATTAAACATACTATTGGGGTCCTTGGGTGGCTAGTGTGTTAAACATCCAACTTTTGATCTCAGCTTGGGTCATGATTTCCGGTTAGTGGGATTGAGCCCCTCATGGGGGCTCTGCACTGAAAGGGTGGAGCTGGCTTGGGATTCTCTCTCTGCCTCTCTCTCTCTCTGCCCCTCCCTCACTCATTCTCTCTCTCTCTCTCTCTCTCTCTCTCTCTCTTTCTGTGTGTGTCTCTGTCTCTCTCTCCTTCTTCTCTCTCAATAAATAAAGTTTAAAAAAATTAAGCATATGACCATCATACTACCCAGCCATTCCACTACAAAGTACTGATTCAAAATAAATAAAAATATATGCCCTGATAAAGAGATGACACAAAAAATTCATACAAGCTCTATATGTAAAATTCCAAAACTAGAAACAACCCAAATAACCACCAACAGATAAATGAATTGTGGTATACCCATATAATGGAATCCCACACTTCCCCAAAGAGGACATCCAGATGGCCTACAGGCACATGAAACAATGATCAGCATCATTCATCATCAGGGAAATACAAATCAAAACCACACTGAGATACCACCTCACACTGGTCAGAGTGGCTAAAATGAACAAATCAAGCGACTATAGATGCTGGTGAGGGTGTGGAGAGATGGGCACCCTCCTACACTACTGGTGGGAATGTAAACTGGTGCAGCCGCTCTGGAGAACAGTGTGGAGGTTCCTCAAAAAACTATCGATAGAACTCCCTCATGACCCAGCAATAGCACTGCTAGGGATTTACCCAAGGGATACAGAAGTGCTGACGCATAGGAGCACATGTACCCCAATATTCATAGCAGCACTGTCAACAATAACCAAATCATGGAAAGAGCCTAAATGTCCATCACCTGATGAATGGATCAAGAAGATGTGGTATATATACACAATGGAGTACTACATGGCAATGAGAAAGAATGAAATCTGGCCATTTGTAGCAAAGTGGATGGACCTTGAGAGTGTCATGCTAAGCGAAATAAGTCAGGCGGGGAAGGACAGATACCATATATTTCACTCATAGGTCTAACAGGAGAAACCTAATGGAGGACCATGGGGAGGGGAAGGGGGAAAGAGAGTTTGGGAGAGAGAGGGTCACAAATCATTGGAGACTATTGAATACTGAAAACGAACGGAGGGTTGAAGGGGGAGAAGGAGGGGGGGAAAGCGGTGGTGGTGATGGAGGAGAGCACTTGTGGGGAAGAGCACTGGGTGTTATATGGAAACCAATTTGACAATAAACTATTAAAACAAAATAAAAATTAAAAAAATAAAAATTTAAAAAATGGAATCCTACTCAGTAAAAAAAAAGAGAGAGAGAGAGAGAGAGAGAGAGAGAGAGAGAGAGAGAGAGAGAGAACTGAGGGATATATATGAATGAATTTGAAAATAATTATTCTGAGTGAAGAAAAGCAAGACATAAATGAATACACACTGTATGATTTCACTTACAGGAAATTAAAGAAAATGCGAACAATGTACAGAAACAAAGTGCAGATCAGTTGCCTAAGGACAAAGGTCAACATAACCTTTTGAGAGTGAATGAAATGTTTGTTATCTTGTGTGTGGTGATGGTTTCAAGATATACACACGTGTCAAAACTCATCCAAGAATACATTTTATATATGTGCAGGATAGTGCATTTCAATTACATTTCAACAATTTGATGTTGAACATGCATAGTTCTCTACAGTTGGAAAAATGGTCTAGAACCATAAAAAGTCTTTGCAGCATTTTTATTGGGGTTGCATTAAATTTGTAAGTTAATTAGAATTGACATCTTTGTTTTTTTTAATTTTTAAAAATGTTTATTGAGAGAGAGATTGAGAGAGCGAGAGTGAGAGAGCAAGCATGTGTGAGGCAGAGGAGGGGCAGAGAGAGGGAGACAGAGGATCTGAGGCAGGCTCCTAGCTGAGTTGTCAGTGCAGAGCCCCATGAACTGTGAGATCCTGACCTGAGCCAAAATCAGACGCTTAACTGACTGAGCCACCCTGGCACCCCAAGAATTGACATCTTTAAGTGTGGAGTCATCCTATTTAAGAACAATAAATGTCTTTTCCTTTGTTCAAGTCCACTGAATGTTTCTCTCCTTAGGTTTGGCACATGTTTTCTTAAGCTCATTTATATCATCCTGTTGCTATTTTAAGTGAGGTTTTCTAAGTTATTATATATACCCTGTAACTAGTTATCATTTTTGTACTGATGTTTTAATGTTAATTTATCTCCCATTACCTTATTGAATTTTTATTGTTAGTTTTATCATTAATTCTCTAGGGTTTTCCAAGTATGCTATCATATCACCAGCCAAGAAAGATAATTTTATTCTATTTTTCCTTATTCTTATACCACTAAGATTGATTTATCATGTTTAATTGCAGTAGCTAATGATTTTAATAAAATCGTAAATTATGATGGGGTAGTGGACACACTTCGTTTGTTCTGGATTTTAGTAGAAGGGCCTCTAACACTTCCCATTAAATAAAATGTAAGTTATGGAATCAAGGTATATTTATTTTATTATGTCAAGGAAGTATACATTTCTACTTTATAGAGTATTTTTAATAAGGACTTATAAAATGTGAACTTTGTCAATGGCTTTTTCATATATATGGAGATTTCATGTTTTTCTCTTTTCTGACATTTATTAAGTATTATAGAATCCTATTATTGAAAAATCTTTCATTTTTGAAATAAATCCTATTTGGCCAGGGCACATTATCTTCTTATTTGTGCTGGATTCTGGGTTAGAAATATAGTATTTAGGGGCATCTGGGTGGCTTAGTCTGTTAAGCATCTGACTCTTGATTTCAGGTCATGTCATGATCTCATAGTCATGGGATCAAGCCCCACACTGGGCTTCATGGTGTGTGTGTGAGGCCTATTTAAGAGTCTCCCTCTCTCTCTGCCCCTCACCTGCATGCACCTGCATGTGCTCTCTTTTGCTGTCACAAAAAAGAGAAATATACTTTAATAGTTTTGCTTTGATATTCTTAAATGTTATTTTTTCATAATGTTCCTTTTTGTTCTTATTAGTTCTGGGTATCATGTGTTACTTTCTTCTTTAAAAAGTTTGGAACTTTTCCCTATTTGTATTCTCCAGATTTTTTAAATCATTGGGACTATTTTGGTTTTTGAAGTTTTCTAGAATTGTCCTTTGAAACAATCTGGTGTTTCAGATTGTTCAGGGTCTGGTGTTTTTCTCTGGAGTAGTTTGTTGATAACTTTAATCGTTAGTGGAAATTGATCTCTGTTATCATTGTTAGTAATACAATTTTAGCAAACTATCTTTTTCTAGTAAACTAGCCCTTTTAACTAAGTTTTGAAGTTTATTTGCATAATCTCATTTTTTTCTCATGGTTGGCTTCAATTGCTTCTGTTTTAATGACTTATTTTGTTGCTCATTTCTTATTTTGCATATTTATATAGTCTCTTTTATCTTGATTAATTCAGCCAGAGACTTACATTTTTAAATTGTTTTTTCTAAAGTCAGTAGGATTTTGATTTTCAAATCATGGTTTTTCTGCCCTCTAATAATTTCTTCTTTTTTTACATGCCTTTGGTGATTCTTTTCTGTTGAATTACAACCACCAAATCACTACTGTTCTTATTTCTCTTACCATAGTTGAATTTTGTGTGATAGATCTTCATATGTATTTTATGGACAAGATTTACTCTTTGAGATAATTTCCTGTAATCTTAGTCCACCCATGGTCTCTTCTGTAGGTACAGAGACATGTAGTTTTTAGTTTCTTCAGGAGAGGCAAAAAGAAAGAGATTGTGTGTCCTTTTTCTTTAAGCTTTCTTTAATATTTCTTTTATTCCAGGTTTTTCCTTTCACTGCTGGCTTTTCTTTTCCCTTTTCCTTCCAGACTCCAAAATCTTTCTCTTCCTTTGTTTAATCCTCGTCTCTCCTGGAAATGTTGCATCACTAGGATTACATCCTTGAATACTGTGTGCATTTCTTAGGTTTCTTCCCTATAGTTAATGTTCTAGTTTACCAGGTCTACTTTTTCAGTATTTTTTTTTTTTTTTGTATTTAAGATGGACCTTTTACTTTTCAGGGACCAATATCTTTGCTAGAATCTAGAGTCATTTTACAGGCAATTTGAAGTTGGTAGTGTTCTCTATTATCTAGCTAAACTGAAGTGTTTATGTGGTTTTACCGGTTCTTCTAGTTGATCCATGTAGCTTTTAGGAAGATGTATAGAGAGATTTAAATTTAAGCAGGTATCATTACCTCAGCTACCCCAAAGTTCTGGATAAAATATTTTGCAATGAAAAAGGTATTGCCAAAGAGACAAAGTTGAAAAGATTCACAATACCATGTGCTGACAAGGATCTTGGGTAGCTGGAACTCTCATACATTGGCTGGTGGCTGCATGGCATTACCAACCACTTTGGAAAACAGTTTGACATTATTTTCTAAGTGTCAATATTTTCTAATGTTAAATAAGCTACTATATAAACCCAATAGACATATACCCAGGAGTGGGTATATACCCAAGAGAAATGAGGATATATATCAACCAAAAGACAAATGAAAGTATATTCATGGAAGCATTAATCATAATAGCTCCAAAATGAACACATTATCAAATATCCATCAAACAGGAGAATGGGTAAAAAAAATGTTTATTATTTATACAAGGGAGACTGTACAAACATGCTACAACATGGCTAAGTCTTATAGGAAAATTCTTGAGTAATATAAGCTAGACACAGATGAGTATATACTGTATGTTTCCATTCATGTGAAGTTCAAAATGAGGCAAAACTATCCAATTGTACTAATGCTACCTCCTAGAAGGAAGTGGGCACTGACTGGGAAGAAGCATGAGAAAGCCCTTGAGTATGACGCTAATATTCTATTTATATCTTTATCTGATAGTCACTAAAGAAGTATAAACATAATTAAAAGTTCAAAGAGCTGTATTCTTGTGCATTTTATGTATACACATATATAAAAATTCATGAGATGCACTGGAAAAACTCTTCAAAATGCTTGTGGTAGAAGATAAGACTACTTCAATACCTCTGCCCTCAACAATATCTCTGCACACACAAAAATAAGTTTTAAGTCATACCTACAATATTATCCTTATAAATATGCATGCTGTATGATTATTGTAGCTGGAAAAAGAAAGAACGTTAATGTATTAGCGATTTTTTTTATCCTAGTGATTCATGTATGTGCATGCAATTTGCCATGCATGTCTTTATTTTTTTATTTATTTTTTCATGCATGTCTTTTTATATTTTAATATACATTGGATATATTCCCTATCACAAAGTACTGCTCTAAGACTTCTTTTTTTATTCTATTGTTATATTTATACCATATTTTATTTAAGCTTATATCTCTGTGAGTTATTTAATTCAGTTTATTTTTTCAATTTCAATGGCACAGCAATAAATATCATGGTAGCTCTATCTTTGCCAATATCACTTTTATTTTTTAAGCATACATGCTTAAAAATAAGTTGGTAAATGCTCATAAGAATTTAAAATTTAAAAAATTATTAATGTTTTTATTTTTATTTTTTTGAGAGACAGAGAGAGAGAGAGAGACAAAGCACAAGTGGGGGAGGGCAGAGAGAGAAGGAGACACAGAATCTGAGGCTCCAGGCTCTGAGCCATCAGCACAGAGCCCAAAGCAGGTCTCCTGTCGGGCCCACCAAGTTTTCTGTCTGCCTCAGGCAAGGATTATCACTCCCTTGAGTGAGCCAGTAAACAAGATTTGCATCTGGAGGCTGGAGATTGCCATTTCCTGGTCAAAATAACTTTGGCGACTGTCTTGCTGAGCTAGAGTGAGTGGCCAAGGCACACAAAAGATCAAAACCGTATTCAGTGTTAGTTCTCCATCCCCCAAGATTGCTGAGGCAAAGTCGGGGTGCTTCTTTGATATGCATTTGACTCTGTAGCCTGCCTAGGTCAGCTTGCCATGTCTTCCTCCCCTGAAGACTATATAAAGAACAGTTCTTTGAATAAACGCTCTCTTTCGCCTGATTGGAGAACCGTGAGTTCTGTCTTTACTCTTTGCGTCTCCCTCTCCTGCCCCCTTTTTCTCTCCCTCCCTCAGGAGAAGGACCCGCGACGATTCTCCGCCCTGCTGGTCGGTGGGGGCGGTTGAAACAGGTACCGCCGATCTCCGGGGAAGAGCGGCCCCGGCCTTAGGGTTACGACAGTCTCCAACTCACAAACTGTGAGATCCTCACCCAAGTCGAAGTCAGACGCTTAACAACTGAGCCACCCAGGTGCCCCCAAAATTTACAATTTAGTATATTTAATATATACTATCACACAGCCTTACAGAAACTAAAATGGATACTTAAGTATGCATATTACTATTGTTTTATTTGAATTTTTATTTCTAATATAGTTGAGAAGTTTAATGAGCTAATTTGCATTTATATTATTTTTTTATATGTTCACTAAACAATTTTTGGCTAATTTCCTATGGGGTATTAATCTTTTTTATATAAATTTATAATGATATTTCATATATTTTTATTTTGGCCACCTAAAATCCTTTTGCTCTTTTCCATTGGTTCTGACTTTTCCTTCTGGAGTAAGAATCATCCTAATAAATTTTACAGATAAATGTTTTTAAGCATAGAAAAATCTCTGTCATTTTCCATAACACTTACTTAAAATTTGTCATAATTCTGAACCTTCCGTCTTTCTTGATTCTATTTTTATTCAGCATAGACTTGCCATTTTCATTTTCCAAAATTGCTTGGAATCTGTTTTTCTAAATTCTAGGAGTCCATCAAAGGGGAATGAGACACCCCTCCCTCTGTGGAGGAACCCCTATTACTCTAACTCTCCAGACCCACTTCCTACCCTAAATCAATCCTTCTGGGGAAGTAGAATGACTTATTTGAGTGGTGAATTTCAAAGGAGAAACTATTCCTGTCTTTTTCACTTGCTTTTTGAAAGTTAGCATACTTTCAGAAAGAATAAATAATTGGCTTCTCTTTCTCATACCTTTAGGTAAAAACTTGTAGAAATCCAAAATTTTCTGTGATTAGAATAGTAACTTTGCTGACTTGTCTAATTCTAGAGCTTAGTTTTAAGAGGTTTGTTTGCCCCAAAGTATACCTTTACCCAATAATAAAGATTTAATAAAGATATTTTGGTCTTTGTTTGGCAGATTATTTACCTTTTCTATTAGTGCAGAAAAAGGGCTTTGTATTTTACTTTCTCAAACTACTGTGCCTTGTATATTGACTCAGGGCTCTGAAGAAGTTAAGAGGAGAAGTAGATTTAGGAGAAACAGTGTACCTAGGAGTTGTAGGGTTTTGATAAAGAGGAGGATTTTGACTCAGTGGCATGAAGTCACACTTATTTTGCAATATTTTTATAGTTTATAGTTTATGCATAACTTTTAACCAAAAAGATCCCAGAAAATGGATGAGTCTAAAGTTCCACAAGGTAGAATTCTAACCTTCATAGATGCAATACAGATTTGTTCAAAGGTGAATGAATAATTTTATGCAGGTGTACATTCATTTTTCCAGAGGCCACACTGCTAGTGGTGAGCCTTAAGCAAAGGCAAATGGCTCAGTAGAGGTAAAGTCCCTCAAAAACTGTGAGCTAAGTCAGTGTCCACAAGCCATATGTCCTATGGTCCTCAGCAAACATAGGCTGGTAAATTGAACCAATCTCATAATTGCACAAGCCAATATTGCTGCAGTTTAAATTTGGGCACAGAAGACGCTTTTCCCAAATAGGTAATGATTTCATTATAGGGAAAAGAAAGGCTTTTCATACTAACTTTTGTTAGACAGTAGGGGGTGGAACAATTAATTGTTGTTTTCATTCTATTTTTCAGCCATGATGTCAAGAAATATTCAGTTCCAAGACTTATATGCTTGGAATACAAGGCGGCTTTAAATTGTATCACTCTTTTATGTTGCCTTAACCTGCCTTTGTGACCCAGACTTGGAACTGTGGAGAAGAGCCTAACCTCAAATTCTTGGGGCTTTTATACACAGGCTCAAGAGTTAGCTTCCACTGAGTGGGTTCAACTTCTCCCTAAGTTTCTTAAATATATAAGCTCTGACTAGGGCTTTAGCTTCCCATCATCTAATCAGGAGCTTCCCTTTAAATGGGTGGTAAATTTCATTAATGAACCAATAATAATGGGATGGGTGTTTACCATAAAAAGAATATTCTATCTTATATTGAGAAAAAAAACAGCTCAATGAAATTATTGCAAACCTAAAGACTAAGAAGGTAGCTTAAAGATCTGTACTTGAAACATTCAAAAATTTTTTAATATTTATTTTTGAGAGAGAGAGAGAGAGAGAGAGAGAGAGAGAGGGAGAGAGAGAGAGAGAGAAAAAATGTGTGAGGTGGAGGAGGGGCAGAGAGAGGGAGACAGAAGATCCAAAGCAGGCTCTGCCTTGATAGCAAACAGCCTGATATGGGGCTCAAACTCAGAAACTGCAAGATCAGGACCTGTAAAATCGGATACTACCTAACTAAGCCATCCAGGTGGCCCTGGAACATTCTATTTCTAGGAATCAAGTCTGTTTAGGAAATTCATGATTTCTAGATGTCGCTGCTACATAACAGAAGTAGTATTAAAAAAAGGGAATCAAAATAAAGTAAAATAAGTTAATTAAACTACAATAAGGGGGGAGAAGAAAGAGAGAGAAAGGTGGGAAGGGAAGGGAAAGGAAAGGAAAGGAAAAAATAAGTATCTGGTGGAAAATAATTTGAAAGCCAGGAGCTTTGATCCCGGAAATTATTCATTGCAATATTAAAGCCATTGAAAAACAGTAAATAGCACATGTTTGTCTTAAAGATAGAAAGATCTTCAGGGATAAGAAGGCTTGAGAAGATACAGATATTACCTGACTCTGAGAAAATATATGAAAGAAATATATGGAGGAAGACATAAAGAAGAAAAGCCATATTAAGGGGCTGTTGGTTAAGACCATGATGAACATCCAGAACCTCATGAAACAAACCATTGGGAGGATGTATTCTTGGTGGCATTATCAAAAAGGAAGGAGCTAAAGATAGATAAACCTTGTTAGAACAGTGGGATTTTGGCAGATCCAGATCTACTGATTTTATATTTCTCGAGTAGAATAATTTCCCAGGACAAAATCTAGAGAATAATACTGCAAAAACCATATTGGCAAAGGCAAAAAAAAAAAAAAAGGTAATTGGAGAAAGGCACCTCATTTCAACTGCTGGTTTAATATATAACAATGGGTGAAAAGAAACAATGAGATGGAAGTTAAAATTCTATAGAACATTCCTTGGAGGGAGAGGTAAACATCTGAGGGATTCAAAACATCCGAGGCATATTTCATTACAACCTCCCCCCACAACAATAAACACACACACACACACACACACACACACACACACACACACACACACGGAGAAGAAATGTTACATGAGACCCAAGATGTGAGAAAACCTGGTAAAGACATTTTCTAGAGTGTGTGGTACTTATTTTACAGTTAGAGCACAAGCTTGGACACATCAACAGCCTCAGTTCAGCAATCTCCAACTGAAACAAATGTGGAGGTTACATCTTCCTCGTGAGACAGGTTTCACAAACTTTATTGCAACAAATAGTGGAAACCCCACAGAGTCCTGAAAATGTCTGCTCATAGGTCGCTTAGCCATGTCATGAGAGAGAGACAGAAAGAGGGAGAGAGAGAGAGTAAGGGAGAGAGTGGACAAAGAAATGGAACAGAAATGAAGATATTTTGAGTATGCTGAAAAAAAAGAGTAAAAGCATTTTGCCATTCTTGTTATGAAGTTGTTTTTGCATTCTACTTTCTTTTCTTTTTTCTTGTGTATTTGCCTCATTCCCTGCAGAATTAATAGAGATACATGGGGCGCTTGGGTGGGTTAAGCATCTGACTTAGGCTCAGGTCATGATCTGGTAGTTGATAGAGTTTGAGCCCTGCACTGGGCTCTGTGCTGACAGCTAGCTCAGAGCCTGGAGCCTGCTTTGGACTCTGTGTCTCCCTCTCTCTTTGCCCCTCCCCCATTCATGCTGGCTCGCTCTCGCTCTCGCGCTCTCTCTCTCTCTCTCTCTCTCTCTCTCTCTCTCTCTCAAAAATAAACAAACATTAAAGAATTTTTTAAAAAAAAGATTTAATGGAGATCCCTAAATTCTATTCCTGAAACCAATTATTGCCCTATAAGTTAACTAACTATAATTTAAATAAAAACTTGAAACAAACAAAAAGAATGGATATCTGGGATGAAGTTACGTACCTCTTACCATTCATATCAGTGGACTAGTCAGCACCTTCTACACAGCAGGTATTCAATAAGCAAACACAGGATATTAGGAATAAAAAAATACTGGAGAAAATACGATTTCATATTCTTCTAACAGTAAGTTAGAAAAAATAAAACTATCTAAACCTCAGTTTTCTTGTCTGAAAATAAGAATACTGATACCCGTTGTACTACGTGCCTTTTTATTTCATTGAGAAAATGGAATTAGTTACAGATGGGGAGGTATTTTAACGATCCAGATAGGATGCATACTATAACAGAATAACAAGGCAAAATGAACAAAATGAACATTCTTCACTAGAACCTTCCTTTCTCCCATCTAAAAATCTCCAAAAGCAAGGCTCATTTCCTCAGCAAAACCTTCCTCAATGCTTTCTTTGCATCCTTGTTTCTCAGACTGTATATTAAAGGGTTCAGCAAGGGGATCACCGTGGTGTAAAACACTGAGGACATCTTCTCCTGTTCCAGGGAGTTACTGGAAGGGGGCTTGAAATACATGAATGTGATAGACCCAAAGAAGATCCCCACAGCCATGAGATGAGAGCTGCAAGTTCCAAAAGCTTTGGATCGGCCCTCTGAGGATTGAATGCGAAGGATGCTGTAGAAGATGAAGGCGTAGGAAATGAAGACCGCTAGGGTGGGCACCAAGGTGTTAAATCCCGCAATGATAAAGAGCAGAAGCTCATTGAGGTGTGTGTTGGAGCAGGAGAGATTGAGGAGAGGAAGGACATCACAGAAGTAATGGCTGATGATGTGGGATCTGCAGAAAGACAGTTTCATCATGGCACTCGAATGGGCCATGGCAGAGAGAAAGCCCAGGATGAAGGCAACTAGCACGATCAGTGAGCAGACCCGAGGGGTCATGATCACGTTGTAAAGCAGGGGGCTACGGATAGCAACGTAGCGATCATATGCCATCACAGTCAGGAGGTAACCCTCAGCCACTACAAAAACTACAAAAAAAAAAAAAAAAAAAAAGAGCTGTGCCATGCATTCAGAATAAGAGATCATATTCTTCTTCCCTAAGAAGTTCACCAGCATTTTGGGGGTAATCACAGAGGAATAGCAGAGATCGATGAAGAACAAGCTGCTGAGGAAGAAGTACATGGGGGTGTGAAGCAAAGGGCTTACTGCAATCAGGAGAATCAATCCCAAGTTCCCCACCACTGCCACTATATAGATTCCCAGGAAGAGCAGGAAGAAAGGCAGCTGGAGTTCTGGCTGTTGTGTTAAACCCACTAACACAAACTCAGTTGCTGTGGAATGATTTCCTGCAGCCATTCTTCTCTAGAGATCTCTGTGGAAATGGACAATAAGGAGTATATTAACATGGATCTTTACTTTCAGTCTAAAAACCACACTTGAAAAAGGAAGGTCAACAGGAACAATGACTAAATCATAGCTCTCATTATCATTGGTCCTTCTCCCTAAAGCACCCTGTGCTATTTTTATATTAGTATACACTTTTTCTTTTCCTTTGTTTCTCCCTTCCATTCACAGAGTCTTTAACGAACTTCTCCCCAGTTAACTTTCTATGTGCTTATATAATTTTACACACACACACACACACACACACACACACACACACACACTCACACACACGTTTTGTCCTTTGCTTAGACTGCAGGATAATATTATTATATACAACTTATCTTTGCATCTTCCCTTCTCATTCAAAAAAACTTTTAGAATTTTCTTCCAAGACAACTGATGATTATAAATAGTGGTGTAATTAATATTCAGTGATATAGATATACCGCTATATATTACATCTTCTTATTGATGTGTTAAATTTTTTCTGGATTAAAAAATTGCTACTATTAAATACATTGTCACTTAAAAATGTACACTTTAAAATTTTGTGTACACATACATATACATATTATTGTTTTATTTCCATGGAATAATTTCCCAGGAGAGATATTTATGGGTCAAAGAGTTTATACAGTTTTACTTTATATAAATAGTACAACATCAATTTCCAGAAAACTATAATAAATATATTTTTGATAGCAATACATGAGTGCCCTTTTTCCTGTATCCCCACTAGCAATATGTATTATCTGCTTTTGCCAGTGGGTTGAGTGTGCCATGATAAGTCATTATTGCATTAATCTGTCATTTTTTGGTCTTCTAATGGATTGATGATTGATAATGAGTGAGAATGATACCTTCTTCAAAGAAATATTGTGATACAATATTTTAAAGGTTCATTATCTAAAAACACTATAATGTAATTTTTAAAAAGAAATATATTCACTGTTAGAAAGGAATAAGATAGGAAGAAACAGAAATATAGTGCCTTGGTATGCAGAAAAACATGTATGTTTCTTCTTCACCCTAGATTTTTCAGCTTGGTATGATGGTGAAAATATTTTAAGCATTGGGTTGGTTAGGGTTTTAAACATTTGTGTCTCTAGATTTGGAAATTTTGAGAGGAGGTGGAAGTGCTGAGCCATTTAGGGGGAGATGGGGTTTAGAAGGCTCTTTATCTCAAACGATGTAAAGCCCTTTGGCAAGTGCTTCTGAAGCCAGGTGGAAACAAAGCATTCGCTAAACAAGATGAATGGACTCTTACTCTATGTCCTATTGGCCTGAGAATATTTCTTCAAGGTAGATGGGAGGTAGGATTTATGTTTAATATTCTACTCAATCATTAATACTATAGATGCAATTGTGTCTGCCCTTGAATCTATAACTCTTAGAGACTTGTTGCGTAGGCTGGTGTACAAGAAGATAAGGAAAACTAATAAATGGATAAACAGGAAGCAGTTCAGAGAAGCAAAACTTCAGAATCATATGGAAAGTGCAGTGACATTCTCTGCACAAGAGCTAGATAAGCACAGCTGCAGGAGGCTCTGACTCAATTTATTCAGAAGTGACAAGGCAACATTAATGGAAAAGGAGAAGCGACGACATAACCAGGTGGAAAGGAGAGTGGGGCAAATGCTCCTGGTAAAGCCAAAGAATTGCACATGGTTAGTGCCATTGCCAGTCGCCAACTGCCATAAATGAACCTGGACACTTACCTGCAACTGAACAGACATTGAAGTTCACAGTTACTTTGCTTATACACGGATTCTTGCTATAGCCAAGAAAGAGCAAAGCTTCTGCTGCCGCCTAATGGGCATGTTTATATATCAATGATTGAATTATTTGGTTTGCTAAAAGCAAGGCATCGAAATTCATCTGGTAGTATTAACTCTCTGGATCTTGAAGCAAATCATACTTAGTTTCCCTCATCTTAAAAGCAAGAGAGTAACATGACATGCGATCTTTATTTGAGGTTTATCAAACATAGGGATATTATTTGAAGTACTTAACTCTCCTGCACACAGAAGTCCCCCAAGACTTATTGAGCCAAGAGATTACTGGTGTGCTACTGCCTTTCATAAGGCTTTACAAAAATAATATCCTCTCGCCTCCCTCCCATTGCTATATCCCAAGAGTAGTAAATTTCCTAAAAGAGGTTTCTTATTTTATATTTTCATGTTACCAGAGGGGATTCTGAAACAGAGAAATTAGATCAATGATTCCCAGAAGTCTGCAATCAGGTGGTGGTTCTTCACTACTATTTCATCACAGTTAAAAAAAAAAAAGGAGAAAAATAATGAAATGTAAGTTTTTTCTTAAAGCTAAAGACTGTCCCTTATTTTTCCTTTTTTATGGTAGTAAACATATATATGACATAAAATTTACCATGTGAATCATTTTAAGTGTCTAGTTCTACAGCACTAAGAACATTCACATTGTAATACAGTCATCATTCCCATCCATCTACAGAACTTTTTCATCTCCCTCAACTGAGACTCTGCACTCATTAAACAATAATTCCCCATCCTCCCTCTTCCTAGCCCCTGGCAACCAATTTTCTACTTTCTGACTCTATGGATTTGATTACTCCAGGAACTGCATATGAGTGGAGTCATACAATATTTCTCTTGTGTTTGACTTATTTCATTTAGCATAGTGTCTTTGAGATTCACCAAAGTTGTAGCAATTGTCAGAATTTATTTTTAAGGCTGAATAATTTTCCATTGTATGTGTATGCCATATTTTGCTTATCTATTTATCCATTAATGGAATGTAGATGTTTCCACCTTTTGGCTATTGTAAATAATGTTGTTATGAGCATTGGTGCATATAGTGTTATTTTGATCAAAATAATTGTGTTACTCTGAGACTCAGTTTCTCATCAATGAGGTAACAGACTTAAGGAAATTATTTCTCAAATTTCTTCATGCTGTAACTTTTATAATAAGGAAGACTCATACCAAAAGCAGAAGGGCCTTTTTTGTGTGTGATCCAGCCGGTCTTTTACACCGAAATCATGTTAAAAATACTTTATTTTTTTAAATTTTTTATTCAAATTCTAGCTAGTTAACATACAGTGTATTATTAGTTTCAGGTGTACAGTATAGTGATTCAATACTTCCACACAACACCTGGTACTTCTCATAAAAAGTGCCCTCCTTTATTTCCATCATTTATTTAACCCATCTGCCATCCATTTTCATCCCGATAATTGTTCATCATGAAGAGGTAGAAAGAGCCCTGAGATGATATTCAAGAGATTCTAACTCTGGTCCTGGCCCATGATCTGTGTTTCATTTTCTCATCTGCAAAATAATCCTACCTACTTCACAGGAGATTCATAAAATTAGATAATATATAACACAAAATTAGTTTTGTAAATTATGAAGCACTATGAGAAGGAACTAATAAACTCTATAACAAACCTCAAAGATAGCCCAGAACATATGAAAAATTAATATTCTGCCATTCATTTAATTTCTTTTCACACCAGCACAGATAGCCTCCTGGACAAAATTATTCTTATGGAAGCAATTGTGGGGGAGGATTGCTGGCCAAGGGCCTGTTTCTGCTATCTTAGAAACTATCTGACTAAAATCAAGAAGGGCAAATAAAATGGAAGTGACTCTACTTTTTTTTTCTTTTTTTGAGAGAGGCAGAGAGAGAAGGAGAGAAAGAATCTTAGGGTGGTGAGCCCAACGCAGGGCTGGCTCAGTCTCTTGGTTATGAGATAGTGACCTGAGCTGTAATCAGCCCAGAAGAGACTACTTTTAATCCAAAGAATCAAACAGTTCCATGAGCTAAATGAAGTGAGATAATTATGACTGGCTCCAGTAATGATGCTCAATGAATAATCTTTTCTAGGCATTCAGACATGTATCCTGAAAGAATTACAGTTCATATTTTGTGGTTTTATGATTAATAGAGTTTGAGTAATTTTTTTTCCACACTCTTGCTTCAACTAGTCTTAAGAATCCTAGACAGAACATACGATTTTATTATTCTTTTATGTTAATTTTTTAATCTTTTATATATTTAAAGTTTATATTTTTAGTTTGAGGGGGGGAGAGGAGGGGCAGGGAGAGAGAGTAGAGAGAGAGAATGCCAAGCAGGCTCCAAGCTCAGCATGGAGCCTGATGCAGACCTCCAGAACATGTAATTTTAAATTAATCTCATAAGCCCTTGTTTCCCAGGGGCTCTGTGGGAGGTTGAAAAATGTTTCCCAAAGGATATTTACCTCCAAATTCCTGAAACCTAGGAATACTACTTTTTTTTTAATGTCAAAAAGGACTTTGCAGATATGACTCAGTTAAGGATCTTCAGAGAGGAAGAATATTCTGGGTTATCCAGGTAGGCCCTAAATGCAATCAAATATATGCTTATAAGAGAAAAGCAGAGGAAGACTTTACACAGTAGAAGAGGAAGCAATGTTACCACAGAATAAAGATGGAAGTGGTGTAGCCACAATCCAAGACATGTCACCAGAAGGTGGAGGGGGCAAAGAATAGATTCTCCCTAGAGCTTTCAGAAGGAACTAGGCTCTGCCAACACTTGGGTTTGGTCCATTGACACTAATTTGGATGTCTGATCTCCAGAACTGTGAGACAATGTACTTCTGTTATGATTTTTTGCAGTATCCACAGGAAACAAATACAGGGTCCAACATAAAGATTTTCCCACACATTTCATATTCCTAGGTATAAAGCTGTGTGCAGACCGAGAAATTAGCAAACAGACTAAAGACAGTATAGAATCTCATCCCAAGTACAAATGGTGGGGGTATGCAAATGCAAAATGTGAGAAAAAGCCCCTTAATTGAGAAAGAGTGTGCCTCTCTGCAACTTTCTCCCATTTAATCTGGTTATGCCCTGTGGCAAGAAGAAATTCCACAATTAAAAAAATCTCAGCCCTTCTATTTGTAAGCTAACCACCCCCATATCTGTTTTGAATTTCTATCCTCTTATCGTGCTTTATATTTTTAGAAAGCATTCCACAATATTGTATATTTGTCTCCTTGTTTATTTTCTTTCTTTGAAATGAAAACCTTAATCTAATGAAGAAAGGACCTTGTGTTTTTTGTTCCTTCTTTTATCACCAGTAAGAGGACGGACATTCTCAGGCATGTACTGGGCTTTCAGAAATATTTATTAATGAATGACCAAGAGAGAATAAATCAATGGATGTATGATTCCAAGTCTTTGATCGTGGCCGTACCCCTCAGAATATACAAGAGGTCAGTGGCCCTTGAAAACTCTGAATAAATTGCATTCAAATGCAAGTTGTCTGATCACTATGGTGCTAATGAGGACTGGAACTTTTCCCATTTTAAATCCTGAAACGCATCTAATGCAAACAAGGTAACATTAACTTGTTAGGCAGCTATACTGTGTACTTATATAGACTCTATTGTCACCAAAAATCCTTAATTCTCTCCCACTGTCTTCATTTTTGTAGAAGCAATGAATTTTATATTATCCATTTGCCTTTTAATCTCATTAAATATAACCATCACTCCAGCTTCTAGAGGTCTTTGAGAATCATGATTTTGTCATCCGTTACGTTATCTGTTGTCACAACTTCACAGCATCTGCAAGTCTGATTAAAATTTCTATGAGATTCACATTTACATCATTGACAAATAAAGCTGCCAAATATTATAGCTTGATTCCCAGCTACCTCAAGAATATAACTTCCAAAAGGAGCTCTATACATTAGAGTGATCTCGAGGTTATGCACTGATGTCAGGAATGCCGTCCCAATGCAAGAAATCACCAGGGATACTGTTTTTGTTCTCTGAGAAGGGTCCCTGAATCAAAGAGAAATGGTAGATAAAGCCAAAAATCACAAGATCAAAACCTCTATATGAGATACAGAGGGTAGGAAAGAACTACAGAATTTAGGCAGAAGGAAATAGCATTGTCATTAAAATTACTATTCTAATACAAAGTTAAAAATTAATTCAACTCTCTAAATGGTAGCCATGCTCTAACAGACTGTGCTGGAAGGTCATACCAAGGGTTGGCATCCAAGGGATGCAATGTAGGACTTCAGGGTAGTTATTATTGATATGTACTGAATGTATATAAGTTGTTGATAAGACTAAGCTAATGACATGCCTTCCCCTAACATTCACCCTGCACCTACTCCTCTCTCTCCCTGTCTGTCCCTTTGCCTCTGTCTCTTTCCGTGACACCCTCCACACACACCACAATCCACCTACAAGTTGTTCTTTACTCTAAGTACTACCACCCTTACAGGTTGGTCTGAATATTCTCAGCATCTCACTATAAAGTCCTACTGAAAACAGCTCTTTCTCTCAGTAACTTTAAACACACCTTTCTTCCTGTCCTCCAGGAATTCTTAATCAATTAACATAACCCTTCTTCAAACACAACCCTTAACTCACTCTCTAGTTATTAAGCACTTGCACATGGCACATTCTCCAAGACAGATCACATACTGGGACATAAAGCAGCCCTCCATAAATATAAATGAATTGAGATCATACCATGCACACTTTCAGATCACAATGCTATGAAACTTGAAATTAACCACTTTCAAATTGATATTTAACATACTATTAATATCTTCAAGATATTTTTTTGTTTATTTGTTCTCTCTCTTCTGTCAACTCCTGTTCCTCTAATACATGTAAAATTTCCAAAGATTATATTGACTATCAGAAAATCTTATTGTCTGAAAATCTCCAAAAATTCTCCAATTATCCTCAAGAATGAAATGTATATTTTGTAAGTAATGGTGAATTTTATCTCTGGCAGAGAGAAAGAAATTACACAGAGCCCATGACAACTTTTCATCTGGTTCATTTTTTTCTTGCTCCCTCTGAGAATGCCTTTTGTTAGCATGACTACCTTCCCCCAACCACCTTTCTCAGGGTGTTCTTCACATCCTTGTTCCTCAAGCTGTAGAGCATGGGATTCAGGATGGGGATCACCGTGGTGTAGAACACTGAGGACACCTTCTCCTGCTCCATAGTATTGCTAGAAGGGGGCTTGAAATACATGAATGTGATAGATCCAAAAAAGATCCCCACAGCCATGAGATGGGAGCTACAGGTGCCAAAGGCTTTGGACCGCCCCTCAGCAGAGTGAATACGGAGGATGCTCGAAGAATGAAAGCATAAGAGATGAGTACAGCCAGTGTGAGTGCTAAGGTATTAACTCCTCCAATAATAAACAGCAGTACCTCATTGATGTGGGTGCTGGAGCAAGAGAGAGTCAACAAGGGGAGAATATCACAAAAACAATGCCTGACAACATGAGAACCACAGAAGGACAATACTGACATGCGGGTAGTATGGACTGTAGCCCCAGAGAAACCCAGTGAATATACCACAGCCATCATTATGGAACAGACCCTATGGGACATGAAAATATTGTAAAGCAATGGGCTACAGATGGCTACATAACAGTCATATACCATGGCAGTCAGAAGGCAGCCTTCTGCAATTACAAAAATAAGGAAGAAATAAAGCTGAGTCATGCATGCCGAAAAGGAGATAATGTTCTTCTCTGATATGAAGTTCACCAGCATTTGGGGGTAATGACAGAGGAGTAGCAGAGATCAATGAATGACAGATGGCTGAGAAAATAATACATTGGAGAGTGAAGTGGAGAACTGAAAGCAATTAAGAGAATCATGCCCAGGTTCCCCACCATGGTGACCACATATATTCCAAGGAAGAGTAGGATGGGTGGCAGCTGAAGCTCTGGGTGTTTTGTTAACCCTTCAAGGATAAACTCAGTCATGGAGGAATGATTTGAAGCAGCCATTTCTTACAAGATATTATCTGCAGAAAGAAATAAGAGAAAATGAAGACCACAAGTGTAACCCAGAGTCTTGTTTCCACCAACACCCTCAAATGCTCCCCTTTAAGTCAGAACTCTTTCATTTTACTCCCAGGCTTATGCCCCTAAACTACCTCACTTAAAAAAAAAACCCCAGAAACTTTCAAAACCTAATTAGCTTTTCATTAATATTGTTCATCCTCTTTCTTTGGACATATACCAATAGAACCTTCAGACTTGGTTGCAACATGGCTTTAAGTCTAGCTCTGATGATTTAAAGCAGTCTGTTTCAATTTGTCAGCCCATCTACAGGAGTAGATGTTCTCTAAAACTGAGAACTTAGAAATGTAAAAGACTTTTATAAAGAGACTGTTAATTAAAAAAAACCCCAAAACCCATTATAGAAATGGCTCTAATCAATTCTCCCACTCCATTCTATGAATGGGAAACATCAGTAGGCCAGGAAATTGTTTTAAATGTAGATAAGGTTGACAGAAATGTGAGGCCAAAGGCTATATTTTAAACTATAATTTAAACTTTAAACTTTCCTGTTCAAGAAATAGGAAAGAGGATTGGCTTTCACCCATAGTGCCTGAGCAGTCAACGAAGCAGTGTTTCCCTCTTGACTCTTCCCTGTTCTCCATGATTAGAGGCCAAATTCTCACTGGCCTTTCAAAGCTATACCTCAGAACTGGAAGATTTCTCCTTTCCTGACTTAGTTTCCCCTTATATCCAAGCAAAAGAGTCAAGGAAAAGAATTCCCTGTTTTCACTTGACACATTTTTATTATCTGAGGAATCAAATTTGATAATTTTTCACTGGGTCATGTAGTGTGATACAAAATGTCCCTTTAATTCATGATACTCAAGAGAGAACATATGCAGTATCTAGACCTTGATATGATTTTAAATTCCTTTCTCCAAAATGAGAAAAAATATCAATGGAGGAAAAACTCCAGAGTGATACACAGTTTTCTTTTTTATTTTACCTGGAAAATATACATGTGATCATTTTCCATGATTACAAAAATTTATGAAACTTTGCTGCACTCTGTTTTTCTCTCTATGCCTTCCATGACATATTAAAGGAACTCAGTATGTGTTGATTTACTTATTTTTAATGTTTATTTATTTTGAGAGAGAGAGTGACAAACAGAGACAGAGAGTGAGCAGGGGAGGGGAAGAAAGAGAGGGAGACACAGAATTCAAAGCAGGCTCCAGGCTCCTAGCTATCAGCACAGAGCCTGACATGAGATTTGAACCCATGAACCACAGATCATGACCTGAGCTGAAGTCAGACGCTTAACCAACTGAGCCACCTAGGCACCCCCAGTAAGTGTTGATTTGAGGCATAATTCTATAGGGTGTTATTATCTCCAAGAACACATGAGAAGAGAGCCATGTTTCTGAATTCAAAAAAGTTAGGTAATAACCTAAAACAGAGTCACAGTTGCCAGGATACATCCCTAAGCATTCCAATTAGCAAAGATGATGAGATTCAACCATCACCAGATAAATGCCCTGAACTTGGCCAATGATCCATGGGAATAAGACTGACGTTTTCATTATTCATACAGAAGCCAGCTCTCCATGCAAGTGAGCCAGGAGAGATGTGGAACATTTTGGTTTGAGATCCACTTAGTGGATACCACAGTGTTTTAATAGGCTCACACATAAATTGAATAAAATTCCTTCTATAATCCAAATTAATACTGAAATAATTACCACCAGGGAGCATTGTTTAGAGATTCAGAGCCAGGACAGATCTCTCTCTCTGTGACTGTAGAGATATTCCGGCTGATTTGGAGACTGAACTGTCAGAGTAAACAAAGTCTATAATGATAGGTGTTGATGGAGCTCAATAAATGGAGGAAAGCCACTGATGTGCAGTAATATTTTACTTTTCTGGAGGTATTTATCTAGTGACTTAACATTTTCAGTATCACTGTATGTAAGTAAAAGCATTGAAGACATCAACATAAATGTCATGATATTCATTTATTAAAGTTTAGTCACTTATCAGTCCATATTGGTCCTCTCTTAATGCCATATCATTCTTTTTCTTAAGAAATAATTTTAACAAACCTGGACGAGATCAGAATGAAGGCAGAAAATTTAAAAGGACAAGGGAAATGCAAGAAAGCTTTAAAGAAAGCTGAGGATAGCAAGAAGAGGCCTCCAGAAAACTATTTCAAAAAATAAAAGTAAAAAACATTTCTCAGACTGCATAGTTATCTAGGACTCCAGAAAAGATGAACATATAAAAACACAAAATAGCTTCTGTGCATAAAAATGACTCCCCTAAATCACCAAGAGAACATCTATTTCAATATCATCAACCAAAAAAGGTAAGAGAGCATGAAATGCAATATTTAAGTTTTTTATCTAAGTAATTCAATAAATGAAGCACTTTAAAGTTTGGCAAGAATAATAAGGTATTTATGTATGTGAGATTTCAATGAAAGTGAGAGGTTACTGTACCAAAATGAAAGAGAAAGAAAGACACTTTGTTTCCCTCCCAATTTTTCTCCCCTGGGGCAAGTGGCCTCCAATGCTACTGTTTTTGAAGCTTCACAAGACAACCAAAGTGTGGACAGAAAGGTGCCAGCTGCCATCGTTGGGAAGCACAAATGGATTTCTAAGGAAAATAGCTGGTAGTTCAAGGATATAAGAATATTACTCGACAGATCCTTCATTAAGTTACCCATAAAACATCCAGAATTGATTTATAAATATATGTTAAGTAAATATAATATAAATATAAATACAAGTGTGTGCCTAATTAAAATAAATAAAATGTTGCTTCTTTTATTTAACAAGATTTAATTAGATTTGTAAATCTAAGACACACCTTCCTGTATACTCCTATTTATTTATTTATTTATTTAATTTATTTATTTATGAAGTTTATTTATTTATTTATTTTGAGAGAGAGCAAGCACAAGCAGGAGAAGGGCAGAGAGAGAGAGGATCCCAACAGGCTCCGTGCTTTCAGCACAGAGCCCAACATAGGGCCCAAAACCATGAAACCTCTAAGATCATGACCTGAGCTGAAACCAAGAGTTGGATGTGCAACTGACTGAGCCACCCAGGTGCCCCCATACTCCTACTTTTTTTTTCTAATTTATTTATTTTTATTTTTTATTTTTTTTACATTTTGAGAGACAGAGAGAGACAGTGTGAACAAGGGATGGGCAGAGAGAGAGACACAGAATCCGAAGCAGGCTCCAGGCTCTGAGCTAGAGGTCAGCACAGAGCCCAACGTGGGGCTTGAACCCAGAAACTGTGAGATCATGACCTAGGCCTAAGTCTTTTGCTCAACTGACTGAGCCACCCAGGAGCACCCAGACTCCTACTTTTATATCTAGGACAGATGTGAATTTGTTGTTTTCTCACACTAGAAAGGTAACATTTAATAACATTTACCAAAATAACTTTTTATAGGATCTAGAATACTGTGTTATATTATTGGAGAAATCCAACTGTTAACTTTTCTTTCTGCAACTTTCATTCAAGAGACAATAATTAAATAGGCCAGATATCAGAATCTCAAATATTATTGGGAATGTAGCTATCCTTGTGGGCTCTGATAAGGTAAATATTTTTGTCAAGGCAATAGAATTCATAAAGTTCAGTCTTCTGGATAGAGAATAAAGTTTAATTTTTCATCAGAATCAAACACTGTGTGGAAAGCAGATATTCTTGTGTTATTACTTTACCCAAAGCAAATGTTACAAAATATCTGTGTGACTTTCATCACAACAAAATCTTTGTTAATTTTAAATATTATACTCTATGATCCTGTGGTGACATAAGTAGAAAGGCATCTCATTCTGAGGCAGAAGAATGGGCTTAAAAGCACTTGATGTAGTCTGTGTGACTAGAGCAAGTCATTTACCCTCTTTGAATCTTTGTTCCCTCGTCTAGAAAAAAAAAATAGTTATGAAGATAAAATGACCTGTACAGAGCTCAAAAAACCTTAAGTCACTATATAATTATCCATTACTATTTAAAAAAAAATTTTTTTATTGCTTTTTATTTTATTTTTGAGAGACAGAGAGAGACAGCTGGAGCAGGGGAGGGTCAGAGAGAGAGGGAGACACAGAATCTGAAACAGGGTCCAGGCTCTGAGCTAGCTGTCAGCACAGAGCCCGACGTGGGGCTCGAACCCACGAACCATGAGATCTGACCTGAGCCGAAGCCAGATGCTTTAACCGACTGAGCCACCCAGGTGCCCCTATCCATTACTATTTTTAATTGTTTCTTAAAATTATTTATAAAATATTTCCTGAGTTTACTTTGTCTGGATCACTCCCAAGATTCCCAAAGCAGCAGGCACCCTTCTCCAGGGATCCTGATGAGTGGCGGTGTGGATGAGTGTATTCAGTGAGAAAGGCAGTGTCTATTCTTGGGTCTCATCAAGAAGAGGACTCTCTTTCAACTAGAAAAGCAGAAAACTTTAAAAGTTGTAATTCAAGAAGTATAGAGTTCCAGAAATTCGTAGGGTTCCGACAGTGACTTTGGAAGAAATGTCAAGAGCTGGGTGCATATTAGTGGCTATGAATAACAGAACATTATGATTTAGACATAAGAAGGAGCTACACTGGCAACTATACTAATTCTGTTTTTGCTCTCCTAGGAACAGCTATGGCAGTAAATGCCCAGATTAGACCTGGGAGCAACACGAGTTTGAGGTCATGAAATGCTGTCTATATAACCGAACTTGTAGACCTTTCCACATCTAAACATTTTCACCAATGTCTTAAACATCAACAATGATGCTTAACAGCCCAGCAACTTAAATTAGACAATTGAGTAATACATTTGCCAATTATACCTTTGATTGGACACCATTGAACTAGCAAAATCCATCTGCATAAGATCTCACAGTTAGATCAACATAACAGATTTCAGGTAAAGGGGGCATTCAAATACTGGGCTCTGTGGAAACTGGCTCATTGGAGGTTCTGATAGGAAATACTGAAACTTAAATGCAGATAATGGGAAATCAAATCAAGAGAATTAGGCCAACCCAGTGCACATATGGACAGAATGTAAATAAATGAGTACATGTAAAATTCAGGATTACCTTCTCCAGACAAGTTTTTCAAAGCAGTTAACCTGTCTTGCAATGTAAACTTTTTTTGCAGTCATTTAAAAAGTAAATGAATAACCCTCAAAAAAGAAGTGAATACAATAGCATAGCGGTTAGAGCTTTAATACCACTTTGGAGTCAGTCCTCCTAGGTTCAGATCTTGGCTTTGCCACTTGGAGTTGTGTAACTTTGGGCAAATTATATCAAATTATATCACCTATGACTTAATGTCCTCGTCTGTAAAACCTATCTTACAGAAAAGTTTTTTTCAGTTAATGGAGGTTATGCAAAAAAACACAACAACCCAAAATTGGCACATAGTTAGAGCCATGTGACTGATATTATTAATCTAATATCTTGAAGAAGAAATGATTAGCATATGTAAATAGAGCCAATTCAAACTTGTAGAGCCTTTTCCTCCTCTACCAAGAAGTTGATATCCACTTACCTTAAGACATTCAAAAACTGTACCCCGATATATTTCCAATGTTGAGGTGGGGCTTAGAAATACATAACTAATTCCCAAAGGTTTACAAATCTCTCAAGATTTGGCTCTGTGCACATTACACAATTAGTAGAAACAAAACAAACCAAAACAAATACATTAGAGCTCTGTATGGTCTCAAAAAGATCTCATCAACAAAGGGATTGGTCTCTGTTAGTAAAAATCAATAATAAAATACACTTTGTCCTATACAACACCTTAGAATTTACAGGGTTACTAATATTTTGCCAAATATTAGTCTTCCTGGAAATGTTTTTTTGTTTTGTTTTGTTTTGGTCTGAATCTCTACTTTAGCTGTTTTCAGAGAGCTCCCAAAGGATTTGCTGTCTGGGAAAGCCCCTGAATTTTTTTTCTATTTCCATCTGTTTTCTGTCATAAAATCAATAAGGGAACATAGGGACTCAAATACAGCTGGCTCTGGAACAAATCTAATTAAAATATCCTTTTGAGGGGTGCCTGGGTGGCTCAGTCAGTTGAGTGTCTGAATTTGGCTCAGGTCATGATCTCATGGTTTGTGAGTTTGAGCCCCGCATAGGGCTCTATGCTGACAGCTCAGAGCCTGGAACCTGCTTCAGATTCTGTGTCTCCCTCTCTCTCTGTCCTCCCCCCCACCATGACCATGCTCTGTCTCTCTCTGTCTCTCAGTGATAAATAAACATTAAAACTTTAAAAAATATATATCCTTTTGAGTAATATTTCAGTATTTTAATTAGTTTAGGCCACCTGTTCAAATCTCAACTTCATACTCAGTGACAAAAATGCCAGATAATTTAAATATTTCTGTAGCATAAAAATGAAAGTAAATTTCTGACCCTTTCAAACACATGATGTTGCCTTATTAGTATTCCTTTCTCATACGATCCTCTTTTGGTTGAGATATCAATGGTATGGTAATAATTTCAAAGAGCTATCATTCTGTTTCTGCTCCACAAAAATATTCACATAAGTTAGATATAATCAATTTTTGTATTTATGTGAGAACTTACATGTAAAACCAGTTTAGCATTTTTGGGAGGCTAGAGATGTCAAAATACTGATTTGATTTCTTTACTGATTGATTATAAGTTTATTCAGATCTCTTTTTAAATGAGTTTTTGATAAGTTGTGTTTCTATACAGTTAAGCACTGCCTCTGTTTTCAAATTTCTGATGTAAAATTCATGGTATTCTCAACATTTTTTATTGTATCTGACAATTTTAAGTTATTTCTCCATTTTCTATTCCTAATATTTATTTGCATCTTCTAATTATTAAGAGCTAATTGAATGACCTTGCCAGAATTTTTTCCTACTATGTTAGAGGTTTAAATAGTCAGCATTTGATTTTGCTGTTCCTCTCTGTTTTCATTTTTTATTATATTGTTTTCCTTTCTAGAATTTATTATGGAAGTATTATATTATTAATATTATCTTATTATTAAGGTGTTGTTATTCTGTGTGTTTATGTTAATTTTTACATTCTAGCCTTACAGCATTAATTTCAAAATGGCTTCTTCAAATAAGATTAATTTGAGACCGTAATGTCCCTATACTCTAGAAGTTACCTCACATGTTTTGGCATATCTTTCAGTCTCATATATCTTTTTTTAATATTTATTTATTTTTGAGTGACAGAGAGAGACAGAGTGTGAGTGGCAGAGGGGCACAGAGAGAGGGAGATACAGAATCAGAAGGAGACTCTAGACTCTGAGCTGTCAGTACAGAGCTCAGTGTGGGGCTTGAACTCATGAACTGTGAGATTATGACCTGAGCTAAATTTGGACATTTAAACGACTGAGCCACCCAGGCGCCCTGAAATACCTTTTAATTTTAATTTTTACGTTTTTGTCCCATGAAATATTTGGAATTATACAAATGCAGAAGTGAGTATATTTTTGTTTTTATTTCTAAAATGTACTTCACTTTAGTCAGAGACTGTGGTCTTCATGATATCAGTATTTTCATATTGAAGACTAACTCTGAGGACCAGTTTTAAGCAAATTTTGTAGTAAATTCTTCATTTGCTTAAAAAGATAATGTATGCTTTATTTATGAATACAAGGTCCTATGTATCATATCTACAAATCCAAATTGTTAATGCTTTTGCTCAAATTGGTTATTTCCTTTTTAGATTTTGGTTGATCCATCAAGAAGGGTGTTAACATCAAGAAAGGTGTTAAAATCTCACACTATGGTTTTGGGTTTGTAGATTTCTTTTGGAAAGTATGGCATAATTTGTATGATATATTTTGAAGCTATGTTGGTAAGTGTATACAAGTTTAAAACGGCTATCACCTGTTATTTGTGTCATTATGCACTAACTTCTTTATCTCTAACTATCATACTTAAAGTCTATTTTGTTTTGTATTAATTTACTTATGCTAGGTGTTTTGTTAGATGTTTGCCTAGTATTGCATGTCATCTTTTATTTCAATTTTTCTTTGCCCTTCAATTTTATAGTTGTCCCTTCCAAACAGTACATAGCTATTTTGGGGTAAAGGTTGGGAGTTGTGTGAGATTTTCCCCTCTAGACTGAAAGTCTCACTATTTTAAATAACAGGCTTGCTTAATATACATTTATTATTGTTCCTTATATATTTAAATTGATTTTTACTATTACTTTATATTTTCTATTTACTATGCTTTTGTTCTGCTCTTTTTCCCCATTTCCTTCCTTTTATTGCATTAATCATGTTTTCTATCTTTTCCTTCTCCTCTCCTCATTTGAAGATTATGGATTTCATTTCTACTTATTTAGAGATTATCCTCAAATTTCAGCATGTGTCCTTGAATTAACAGAGTCTAAAATAACCAGTATACACGCCTTCCACTCAAACAACTGAAAAATAATAAAGTAATTTAATTCAATTTCCCCCCTCCAGTTTTGCATGTTACTGTTGTTTGGTAAGTTAGTTTCACCTTGAATACTTTAAATACTCCCTTTATGTCTTTTGATACTCTCAGTTTGTTATTATCATCTTATTTGTGTATAGTCAGTGCCTTTTCAAATCTATCAATATATTCACCAATTTCTTTTGACACATTTCTTCTTATATCATATCCCTTTATTCTTGACTCCATATCCTTCATTCTAAAGTGTGTCTGCTGAGTGCCCTTTGGGTGAGAATCTAGTAGTGGTAAAAATTCCCTAACCTGCCTGAAATTTTCATTATTTCACTATTATTCATGAACAAAAGCTTGACTTCGTATAGAATCTTAGGTTGATATCTTCTCCCCCTCAGCATTGGGACTATATTATTCTATGACCCATGGACTTTTTTTGCTGTTGAGAAATTTGCTATCACTAATTATTATTTTTTTATTTAGGTAGTAATCTCTTTGTTTTCTCTTGGGATTTTCAAATTTTACTACCATATTTTCTTGGTGCTCATTTAGATTTATTTATTCTGTGTTTGAGAATTTATTTCTATGTTTTTGTTCTGAGTAATTCACAGCCATTATATATTCAGATATGGTCTGTTTTTGGAGAGACCCTACTGGACCCATGTCAGACTTCTCTCTCTTTTTTGTGTCATTTCAATTCTCTTTCATATTGTCCATCTTTATCCTTTGCTGAAGGTTGGGTAATTTACTTAGCTCAATCTTCTACTGATCAATTCTTTCTGCAGCAACGTCTAACCTGCCACTTTATACATACTTCACTACTTTTTACTTCAATGACTAAGTATTTATTTCTAGAAGTTCCATTAGTTCTAATTCAAGTTTATGTTATTTTTTTATAATTTATTTTATTTTTTAACAATTTTTAATGTTTATTTTTGAGAGAGAGAAACACAGAGTATGATCAGGGGAGGGTTAGAGAGAGAGAGAGAGAAAGAGAGAGAGAGGGAGGGAGAGAGAGAGAGAGAGAGAGAGAGAGAGAGAGAATCTGAAATAGGCTATAGGCTCTGAGCTGTCAGCACAGACCTGCAACATGGGGCTCAAACCCACAGACCACAAGATCATGACTTAAGCCGAAGTTGGATGTTTAACTGAGTAACCCACCCAGGTGCCCCTATGTGTTATTTTTAAATAATATCTTGGTCTCTTTAGTGTTTCATATTCTTTTTGTATGGCTTTAATTATTTTAAGCAAATATTTTTGTAGTCTCTAGTAGAAGTTCAAGAATATATACATAACATCACTCTTCTCCACTGAGCTCTGAACTGGTAAGAAATAAAATGTATTTGGAGACAAAATTGAATATTTTAAACCACAAATTTAGTGTTGAATGTAGTAGCATAATTTAAAACTAATGAACTTTCTAACATTTTCTCATACATGATTAAATAGTTACTGATCTGGTCACCAGGTTCACTATACCCTACAGAGGAGAGACTGATGAGCAGTTGTGCTTTTTCTTTTCAGGCACCCAAGGATTATTGCCTGGAATGAAGGAACAAAAGAACTGCAAAGAATGAGATGACATGAAGCAAATATACAAAGGTAAGAGATATCGGAAATATTAGAGGGAAAGGAAGGGGGTGGGTTAGGAGACTAGAAGGAGGCAGTATGCCAAGAGAAAATTCTAAACTTTTGATAGAGGTCAAATTATCACAGACAGTATTCCTCATAATATTTCCTTCCAATATGCATACACATTTGCTGCTATTTTAAATTTTTTTTAATTTCATCTCCTGACAACCTACAAATCTTTACATGGCATATTAGTTGACTTGCTTTGGAAGTTAGATTTAATATAAAATATCAATACTCTGGATGATTAATTTAGAAGTGTTGGGACTTCCAAGACAGGTTTTCAAAATAATTTCCTTTTACTTGGTGAAATACAGTATATGTTTTAAAATAAACAACTATCTTTACCATAGAGATATGTCTCCTAGAAATTGCTACAAGTGTTAATAAAACATTTCCTGCAGTTCTAACACTTTTTAAATTTCTTTTTTGCTTTTTCACTCACCCTCAGTAAAGTTCCTTGCTTTCTGTTCCTCTATACAATTTCCTTTGGGAATGAGAAAAGCAGTATGCTGACCATGCATTAATATTTGAAAATCAACTTTTTATTTCAAATCAACCTCTAAGACAAATACCATTGACCAAATACATTGCCAAAGGTAATTGGAGTTGTTTTTGATGGGTATTAACAAATGTTTTCATATATTGTATTTGTGCCTTGAGATATGTGCCTAAACCCATTTTAAAATTATTTCTAATGAATTCATGCTCTAATCCATAAAAGTAAAAAATATGGTTATTATTTATCTTGATTTTCCAAAAATTTAAAATTAAAAAGAACTAAGAGATGCAGGATAGACATTGCAAGAATTTTATAAGCATTTTAATTATTTCTTATATATTTTTTATTAATCAATTTGGGTATCTTCACCTTACTGCATTTTGCAAAGAGAAAAATACTAACCTTTATGTTTGGGAAATGAGAAGTATTATGACTTTTTTAATACTACAACATTAGAATCAAATACTTAATGACTTCAAAATAAAAACTTTGTCAGACACCAGGAATACAAAGTGAAAAGACTAAGTCTGTACTCACCAGGAACTCATGATCTATCGGGGGTGGCAGAGAAATAATAATTATCCAAGATCAACTGTGTCAAAGGTTCAAAGAATCACTGCCCTGCATGACTAAATTGGACTCTCCTTGTATATCCATGAGTTTTACACCATTGGAGAAACTTCCCACAGTGTATTGAATTTGCCTGTGTGTATACTTTACTGCCTCTATTTCCAGAGTGTAAGTTCTTAAAGGAAAGAATTGTATTCAAAGAATCTTACAAAGTATTTGTCATATGACAGAAACTTACTAAATGATTATGATGGTGGTAATTGTAGTGACAGCAGGGTGGTGGTCACAGTGAGCTGGAAAGGACAGGGCCAGCAAAATAAAGGGGAAAGTTACCTTAAAATAAGTGATTATTAATGTTATATGAGGTGACTGAGATCATTACAAAGGATAGAGAAAGAAGAGCAAATGACAGGTGGAGGTTTGGATCACACCTACACTGGATGGGGCTACCACTATAAGCCAACAATGCAGTCTGGCCCCCTTCTTCCTTCACCTGTCAGCCTCACAAACCCAATTTCTCTTCCTCCTGTACAATCTGTCAGTTGGGTGGATGTCAGATCTACCATATTCTTGCTTTTATATTTGAGAGATGGAAAGAGACCCTTAACAAGGGAAGCAAACCAATAATAATAACTATTACAAATGAAACAAGATAAGTAAAATACATACTAACTAGATGTTTTTCCTAACTACATAGGATTCCTAATTAGCTAGTAGATCATAGGAGTTATCTATAAAATATGTGCTGTTTGAAAAGACATATTCAATTAAAAATGAACTATTGAGACCTCATCAAGATAAAAAATTTCTGTACGGCAAAGGAAACAATCAGAAAAACTAAAAGGCAACCATGGAATGGGAGAAGATATTTGCAAATGACATATCGGATACAAGGTTATTACACAAAATCTATAAAGAACTTACCAAACCCAACACCTAAAAAACAAAAAATCCAGTGAAGAAATGGGTAGAAGATATGAATAGACACTTTTCCAAAGAAGACATCCAGATGGCCAACAGACACATAAAAAGATGGTCAACATCACTTATCATCAGGGAAATACAAATCAAAACCACACTGAGATACCACTTCACATAAGTCAGAGTGGCTAAAATTAATGGATGCTGGCAAGAGTGTGGAGAAACAGGAACCCTCTTGCACTGTTAGTGGGAATGCCAACTGGTGCAGCAGCTCTGGAAAACAGTGTGCAGGTTCCTCAAAAACTATCAGTAGAACTCCCCTATGACCCAGCAATAGCACTGCTAGGAATTTTTCCAAAGGATACAAGAGTGCTGATTCACAGCGACATGAGTACCCCAATGCTTATAGCAGCACATTCAGCAATAGCCGAATTATGGAAAGAGCCCAAATGTCCATCACCTGATGAATGCATAAAGAAGATGTGGTTTATATATACAATAGAATACTACTTGGCAATGAGAAAGAATGAAATCCTGGAATTTAGAACAATGTGGATGGAACTGGAGGGTATTATGCTAAGTGAAATAAGTCAGAGAAAGACAGATATCATATGTTTTCACTCATATGTGGAATCTGAGAAACTTAAGAGAACACCATGGGGGAGGGGAAGGGAAAAAATAGTTTCAAACACAGAGAGGCAAACCATAAGAGACTCTTAAAAACAGAGAACAAACTGAGGGTGGTAGGGGCTAGGGGGAAATGGGTGATGGGCATTGAGAAGGGCATGTGGGTTGAGCCCTGGATGTTGTATGTAAGCAATGAATCATGGAAATCTACCTGAAAAACCAAGAATACACTGTATACACTGTATGTTAGCTAACTTGACAATAAATTATACAAAAAATTAAAAATAAAATTTAATAAGAAAATACACATTCAGTAGACCTCTTGTTTTCATAATAGAGATGACAAAAATTTTGAAAGAAAGTTCTTATCTTCTGGGTACATGAAAAAAGGATGTAAATTACTTTAGGGACATAGCTGTGAAAGGTAGAGAAACACTGACTAGTTGGTAAGCTCTGGGAAGGCCAAGACCCTTTACCTCCTCATATACCTTTGTATCCCAGAACCTAGAGCACAGAGACAGTGTTGCATAGTGATAAGTAGTAAGAAGTGCTCAATAATTATTTGAGTGAATAGACGAATGTATTTCTGCATGCTAATTTATTGGTATATTTTGCTCTGAATCTTCTTTTGAAAATGTAATAATAGTTTAATTCTTCCTTCAGTCTACCTATTTGGTCAAACTTTCTTTTTATTTAATATAGTGTAGACATTAATAGCCAAAAATTCCAAGAAAAACTAATATGCAAACTGGTTACATTTTGCTACAATTCAGTCTCACTAATGAAGGGGGAGATAAAATCAATTTTAAATATTGAATAACCATCAGGAAATAAGATTTAAAAACATGATGGAGAGGGAGGCAAGAAAGAGTAGTAGTGTGATAATACCCAACCCTTGTTTGTGTTACTTTCATTTAGAATTCCCTCCTCAAATGCAGTTAATTTAATGAGTCCTTATGCTTATTCCTAATCCCCTTGCATACAACCGAAGATCCATAATTTTTCAGTAAAAAAAAAATAAAAATAATGAGTGAATGAATGAATAAGTAAATAAATGCCATGAGATAAGTCTCTTTTATGTCCTGAAGGAGATGAAGACCTCATGGATTTATCAGAAGCTTTTGTTTTCACAGGGAATTTTTGAGGGGTCCTCTGTAAATGATCCAATAAATAATTGATTTTCCATTTTAACTTCCAAAGGGGCTGCATCTCAAAGAAATAAGGTCAAATAATAAGAAATTGCACATTCTAATGTTCAAATGAAATGAGCATGAGAACTTCTATTTTCTAATTCCTAATGAGTGATCTCTTTTGCAATTTTTATTTTCTTTATTGATTCTTCCACCATGTCTATCCCTTCAGCTCTCTAAAAGGGGATCACCTAAGATGGGGTGGAATGCTCGGGAGGTAGAATGACTCTTTCTACCTACAGGAGGCTTCACGCTGGAATATCTCATGATGAACAAGATTTCAAGGTCTCTCAATTTTCAGTACCAATATGTAATTTTTGTTATTACACCAAAATCATAAAAGATTCATAGTTACTTGGATCACAAGACTTTTATGAATTAAGGTGAATGCCAACTTATTAATGTTCATTGAGAAGTAGAGCTGCCACAGTAGGCTTGGATGATGATGACAGCATGACTCAGAGATGTAAAATGACTTGCTTATTCTGCATAGCTAACGAGGGGTGTAGCTGAGTTCTGATCATTCAGAATTTCTTTCATTATATAAAATACCCTTTCCCCACCCCCTCTTGGTTCCTCATCCTCTTTTTCTAGTTCTGTATTCTCACTGACCTGTGAAGGTTTTCTCTTAAAAAATAGATTAAAATGCTGTTTTAGAATAAATATGCATCACAGGCTAACGCTGCTCTGAAGGCAAAGTACCAGTGTACTGTGAAACAAAAATACAGTTATAATACAATGGACTTGCACAGTAAGTGCTGTAAGTATATTTTACATGCATTATGAGCTTATTTCAGGTCCTTCAGAATAATATTTATACCTGAAACAGTTGTGAAAATGTATAACAGCTGTATTGTATTATATTTATTGTATTGCATTTACTTTTATTGTATTGCATTGTATGGTCCATTGCTCATTTACTGTTTGACTTTTATTTTTACCAAGAGTAAATCTTTGATAATAATTCACTTCACAAAATAGAAAATCCCCTTGGGGACTTAATTTCCAAGAGTGCCTTTTTAAAGAAATGTTGGGTAGGGGGAGAATCATAGGCTATTCACACTCATGGTTAAATACAGTAAGTCTTAAATTGTACAAATGGATTCAATATAAACACTATTAAATAGATCCAACAGTTAGGAAACATTTACTGTCAACCAATATTGCACAACCTTGTAAAATTGTATAAGTACAATGATCTAGGAAGGCTTACAGGCTTCATGAAAAATGTCCAAAGTGAATTTTCATTGAGTTGTATTATTAGTATGTAAATTAGTGTGTGAATGCGCAAGTAGGGCAAAGATACAGGTCTCCTGGCAAGGCTGCTACTTCTGCTTTCCTTTTCTCTCCAAATTCTCCTGACAGCCTCTCTTTCACAGTGTCTCTTTCATGGTAAACTGAGTGGGACTCACCTCTCAATTTTTCAGTCATTCAACCTCCTCCGCTGAGCACTACAACTCGGTGCCCACAAAGCCTCTGACTCCAGGTAACTCAATCTCTGTCAGCCTCAACACCTACTATGGTTTATTTTAAGCCTTCCCCTCTCTCCCAGGATTCCATCTTTGTTACCACCACTGGCAGATGGCAATCCCTTTCTCTTATTTAATGGAGAAGGAGGATCTAAAGGTGCTGAAGGTAGTATCAAAGATGGCCCCTCCCATCCCAGGATAATCCAGCCTCCAGGGTGATTTCCCCTGTTTGCAGGATGTGTTGCTCAAACAATCCCCCCTGTTCATTCCCAAGGTTCAGCTTCTCCCCTCTCTACAGGCTATTTCCTCTCAGCTTATCAACATGCTCAACTAAGTCTTCAATATAGTTCATATAGTTCTATTACTTGTTCATCCTTTAACATCTGCCTTATCTTTCCTTCTCTTAATATTGTCTTCTTTTGTTGTTTAATAGAGCTGATTTTTAGAATACTTTTAGGTTCACAGCAATGCCACGTGTAAAGTACAACCCAATTATGAACCCAGACACCTCTTTCCCCATGCACAGTCTCTTCCACTATCAACATGCTGCACTACAGAAGTGCACTTATTACAATGGATGAACCAATACTGACATATCCTTATCACCCCAAATCCATACTTACATTAGGGTAATTTTATGCTGTAATTCTATGGGTTTTGAAAAACGTACAATGGCATGTAACTACCATTATAGTATTATACAAAGTAGTTTACTGTCCTAAAAATCTCCTGTGTTCCACCTATTCATCTCTCCATTCTCCCAAACCCTTATGGCAACTATTGTTATTTTTACTATCTCTATAGTTTTGCCTTTTCCAGGTGGCTATATATTTGGAATCATACAGTATGGGCTTTTTCAGATTGACTTCTTTCACTTAGTAATATGCTTTATGGTTTGTCCATTTCTTTGGTGATGTGATAGCCCATATCTTTTTGGTGCTGAATAATTATCCATTGTATGGATGTACCACAGTTTCTTTATCCATTCACCTTTTGAAGGACATCTTAGTTTCTTCCAAGTTTTGGCAATTATGAATAAAGCTTCTATAAACATTGTATGCAGGTTTTTATGTAGACATAAGTTTTCAATTCCTTTACAAAAATACCAAGGAGCACAATTGTTGAATCATAGAGTGCAAATATATTCAGTTTTGTAAGAAGCCACCAAATTGTCTTCCAAAGTTGCTCCACCATTTTCTATTTTTATCAGTAATGAATGAGAGTTCTTTTTGCTCCCCATTCTTATCAGCATTTGGTGGTGTCAGTGTTTTGGATTTTGGCCATTCTAATAGGTGTCTAAATGCTGCTTTAATTTGCAATTCCCTAAAGACATATGATGTTAAGCGTATTTTTATGCTTACTTGCCATCTGTATATCTTCTCTGGTGAGGTGTCTGTTCAGATCTTTTGCCAACTTTGTAAACCAATGTGTCCATTTTCTTATTATTAAGTTTCAAAAATTCTTTGTATATTTTAGATAAATCTTTTCTTAGATACATCTTTAGCAAATACTTCCCCCCAATCTGTGGCATCTCTTTTCATTCTCTTGATGACACATTTCACAGAGCAGAAAATTTTAAGATTAATTATTTCTTTTTGGAGACTATGCCTTTTGTGTTGCATCTAAGAAGGCATTGCCAAAGCCAATCATCTAGATTTTCCTATGTTACCTTCTAGTTTTATAGCATGCATTGTCTTTTTACAGTTTTTCTGACCATATGACTATTGTGGAAAATATAAATAATAATATAAAGCACAATAGTTATTCTCAGTACCCTCAGATGCATGTAAAGTTGCAGATTTTCCAAGAAAAATATGCATATATGTGTGAATATTAACAATATGTGTGTATATACACATTCATATACACATATATAATGCACATTTTGAAAACTGAGATCATATTTTATATGATATTTACACTTTGCTTTTTTTTTTACCAAGCAGTGTATATGGTATATAAACATTTTTTCATGCTGTTTTCAATTACATAAATTTCAAAAGTAAAGATTTCTAATTGAGTGCTTCTACCATGTTGTTTAATCAATTGCCTACTGTTGAAAATTTATGTGTTTTCATTTTCACAAACAAAATGTAGATGGATATCCATATGTATTGTAGTTGTATTGTAAATTTATTGATTTAAAAATTTTGAATGCACACCAGTCTAACAGGTACATCCCTATTCAGTCTAAGTTTTAGACTTAATTATTATAATGGTTAAGAAATAAATGGGAAATAGTCAATGTACTTACCGGCAAATTAATTATATTTTACTTATTTTGCCACCACACCTGGAAAAGCCCAGAAATAATTGGAAAGAAAGGAGATATAAACAAAGTAATATTGAAAAGGAAAACCAAAGCTGGAGGCATCACACTTCCAGACTTCAAGATGTATTATAAAACTGTCATCATCAAGACAGTATGATACCGGCACAAAAACAGACACATAGGTCAATGGAATAGAATAGAAAACCCAGAAATGGACCCACAAATGTATGGCCAACTAATCTTTGACAAAGCAAGAAAGAATATCCAATGTAAAAAAGACGGTCTCTTCAGCAAATAGTGCTGGGAGAACTGGACGGTGACATGCAGAAGAATGAACCTGGACCACTTTCTTACACCATACACAAAAATAAACCTCTTTGACCTTGGCCATAGGAACTTCATACTTACACATGTCTCCAGAGGCAAGGGAAAGAAAAGCAAAAATGAACTACTGGGACTTCATCAAGATAAAAAAATCTTCTTCACAGTGAGGCAAACAATCAGCAAAACTAAAAGGCAACTGATGGAATGAAAGAAGATACTGGCAAGTGACATACTGAATAAAGGAGTAGTATCCAAATCATAAAGAACCTAACAAACTCAACACCTAAAAAAATAAATAATCCAGTGAAGAAATGGGCAGAAGACATGAATGGACACTGTTCCAAAGAAGACATCCAAGTGGCTAACAGACACATGAAAAGAAGCTCAAAATCACTCATTATCAGGGAAATACAAATCAAATCAAAGCTGCAATGAGATATTTCCTCACACCTGTCAGAATGGCTAAAATTAAGAACTCAGGAAATGAAAGAAGTTGGCAAGGATGTGAATAAAGGGAAACACTTTAAAATTGTTGGTGGGAATGCAGACTGGTGCAGCCACTCTGGAAAATAGTGTGGAGGTTCCTCAAAAAATTTTAAAAGAACTACCCTATGACTCAGAAATTGCACTACTAGGATTTTATCCAAAGGATAAAAAATGCTGACTTGAAGGGGCACATGCACCCCAATGTTTATAGCAATGCTAACAACAATAGCCAAATTATGGAAAGAGCCCAAATGTCCATATGTCCATCGATTGATGAATGGATAAAGAAGATGTAGTGTATATATGTGTGTGTGTGTATAATATATATGTGTGTATATATTAAATATATAAATATACAATGGAATATTACTAGGCTATCAAAAAAGAATTAAATAAATAGCAGTTATTATGTTAATGAAATAAGTCAGTCAGAGAAAGACAAATGTCATATGATTTCACTCATATGTGGAATTTAAGAAACAAAACAGATGAACATAGAAGAAGCAAAGGAAAAATAAGATAAAAACAGAGAAGGAGGCAAACCATAAAAGACTCTTAAATATAGAGAACAAACTGAGGGTTGCTGGAGGGGAGTTGGATGGGGGATAGACTAAATGGGTGATAGGCATTAAAGAGGAGAGGGTAGTTGTTGGGATGAGCACTGGGTGTTACATGTAAGTGATAAATCACTAAATTCTACTTCTGAAATCAATACTATATATATGTGTATATATATATATGTGTATATATATATCTATAAACTAACTTGAATTTAAATAAATAAATAAATAAATAAGAAAACAGATGTAGAGATAACTTTTAGCTATCATATATATTTTTTATTAATAGTTTATTGTCAAATTGGTTTCCATATAACACCCAGTGCTCTTCCCCACAAGTGCCCTCTTTCATTACCACCACTTCCCTTCCCCCTCCCCCTCTCCTTTCAACCCTCAGTTAGTTTTCAGTATTCAATAGTCTATCAGGTTTTGCGTCCCTCTCTCTCGTCAACTCTCTTTCCCTCTTCCCCTCCCTGTGGTCCTCCATTAGGTTTCTCCTGTTAGACCTATGAGTGCAAACATATGGTATCTGTCCTTCTCTGCCTGACTTATTTCGCTTAGCATGACACCCTCAAGGTCCATCCACTTTCCTACAAATGGCCATATTTCATTCTTTCTCGTTGCCATGTAATGCTCCATTGTATATATACCACATCTTCTTGATCCATTCATCAGATATATACTAAATAAAAAATGTCTTCCTCTATTTTTCTCCTTTTATAATATATTTCTTGTTATTTGGAATGGTTACTGTATTCCCAGACCAATGAAAAATTGAAGAAAACTCTAGAGTAAGAGAAGAAGTCTGGTTAAAACATAAAGCCTATGTAAGTAGATATTTAAATGTCTATTAATAAACAAAAATTATAAATTGATTTCAACAATGAACTTCATAAGTACACAGTTGTGTTTTATTATTTTGATCATTGGAAATTCATTACAAACAAATTGTTTTACAAAAGAAGTTTCAGAATTTCAGAACCCAGACTGGTTTGTATACTTAAAATCATTTCAAGATCACATTTTGTCAAGTTTCCTCACGTTTAGTAAGTAAATCTTTGTCCACATCTCTGATTATCTCCTTGGAATAAATTCCTAATGTTCAGTTGCTAAGTCAAAGGAGTGAACATGAGTAGGTCTTTTTATTACTGTCATCCAAATAAGTCATAAATTTCATTCCTATCACAAGTGTCTGTGATGTCTTTTGTCTAGAATCCCAGCCAGCACTGGATTTTTTTTTTAGATCTTGTCTCAACCTGATAGAATAAAATTATATCTCAGTGTTGTTTTAAATTTATACTTTTGTGTCTACTAAGGCTGAGATTTTTCACATCTTTGTTAACCATTTGTACTTTTGTCTTAAACAATTGCCTTTTCTTATAAATTGCCCACTTATTTATATCCCGAGAACGTTTATCTCTTATTGATTTGTAAGAATATTTATCATTGGCTCATATTTTGCAATATTCTCCCAATTTTAAACCTGCTTTTTATTATTTTTCAATATTAGACATTTAAAATTCCTATACAGAAGATAAATGTAAATTATAAAGTATCGTAATATGATAAAAACCTTGAAACTATAATCTATATAAATAATTAAAATGTTACCAAATGCCAATGAATATCTGTGCTCTTTTATACTCTTACCCCTCTGCTCTTCCTAGAGATCATTGCTACAAAGAATTTTATGTTTAAGATGTCCTGGCATGCTTAATAGTTGTACTTTTTATGAATTTAGGCCATGAAATATTGCTTAATTTTCCTCCTTCTGTATTTTATAAAATTGCCAGTAGAGCAAAGTGGTGAAGAGTAGCGACTCTGGAGCCAGACACCTTGGGTTCAAAGTTGAGTGCACACCTGACTAGTTGCATAATCATGCATGCTTAGTTCAGCTCTCTGGTCCACCCTTTTCTCACTTATGAAAGGAGGTTAATAATGGTTATATATGATACCTACTACATATAAAAGTTGTATTATATTTTATGCATGATCTAGTCATTCTGTAGCAATGGGGCCCTCCAGAATATCTAGGTGACCATACAACAGGAGGTGAAAGTTAACACCTTTTATTTCTTATTGTTATATTTACAGAAGTTTTTGATATTGGGTAAAAAAAAGTTTTGATTATGGTTTCTTCTGCCTTTACCCTGAGGCTACATGATTATTCACATATATTTCCTTTAGATCTTTCATAGTTAAAAGTTTTTACTTTCAATTTTTTAGGACATACAGAATATATTTTGGTATGTGGACTAATGTATATATCTAACTGTTTGAAGAGAAAATATATTGTTCTACCACTATTTATTAAAAATCTATCACTTCCTTACTGATATGAAATGCTACTTTCATCATATTCTAAATACTCATATTTATATGAGATTATTTCCATGTTTTCAATGCTTTTCCACTGATCTACTATTCTAACACATTTTAGGTGAGTAAGCTAAGCATATTCTACTTTCTTTTTCCTCCCTCTATTTTTTAACCAAATGCAATTGGGTTTCTGCTTCTACCATTTCCATAAACTTCTCTTGCCAAGTTTGTAAATTCTCGGTACAAAGGACATGACTTCTCCCAACCTCTGAACAATAGTGAACACTTCTGAACCCTTTTTTTTTTTCTTTTTTACTCTTAGAATCACAGAATGTTAAGAGTGGAAAGCTCCAAATCACTAGTTATCTACACAATATATCATAATTGCTTGAAAATCATTTTTAAAGTGGATCAAGAAGATGTGGTATATATATATATACAATGGAGTACTATGTGGCAATGAGGAAGAATGAAATATGGCCATTTGTAGCAAAGTGGATGGACCTTAAGGGTGTCATGCTAAGTGAAATAAGTCAGGCAGAGAAGGATAGATACCATATGTTTGCATTCATAGGTCTAACAGGAAAGACCTGGCAGGGGACCATGGGGAGAGGAAGGGGGAAAGAGAGTGGGGGAGAGTGAGGGACACAATTCAAGGGAGACTACTGAATACTGAAAACGAACCATGGACTGACTGAAGGGGGAGGGGGAGGGAAGGAGGGGGTGATGGTCATGGTGGGGTCACTTGTGGGGAGAAGCACTGGGTGTTATATGGAAACCAATTTGACAATAAACTATTTAAAAAAATAAAGTGCATATTCCTGAACCCTGATCACAGATATGTTCTGATTGAGTAGGCAGATCTGAGATGGAATGGGAGGTCATAATTTTAAATATTTCCTGAGTGATTCTGACACACACTCAAGTTGTGAATCATTAATCCAGTTCAACCTTATTAGTATATGTTAACAAGTGAGACACAATTATCACAAGATCTTTTAAATAGATAGAATACTTAACATAATCCAGCCAAGCTTTTTATTTTGCAGGTTACTAATCCAAGCTTCTAAAATGAAATGACACTACCATATAGTGGCAAATCCTAAACTATAATCCATTCACTATACCTTGAATCTCAAGTACATAGATAACAATCTTCACAAAAATTCTTTTAAGTAAGTACTATTATTTTTTCTCACTTTAGAGTTGAGGAAACTTTGAATGGCTACTTTTATTAGTAAAAGTAACACAATGAGCAAATAACAGAGCTGAAATTTAAACCGAAGTAGTCTGACACCAGAAACTGTGAGCTAACTCTATTTTGCTCTTAGAAGGCTGCCCAACTCATGTCTTCCTTCCCCCAATTCCTGAAAAAACACAACCATCTATATAAAACTAAATAAATCTTTGTTTTCCATCACTGTGGAAAGAAAGGCAATGCGAAAACAAATTATTGCAAAACTCATTCTAGGAGGGAGACATGTTAACAATTCTTGGAGTGACTCTTCTCCCCAGACAGCCATTCTCTTTTGACTCAAAATGTAAAATCATATACCAAGCATTCATTTATTCCACCACTACTTGCTGAGCCCTTGCTAAGTATGCTAGTAGATACTTTGCTAAGCACTGGAGGTATAACAGAGAATAAATATACATGGTTCCTTTCTTCACAGCCATACACAGAATCAGGCAATTACAAAAGCACATGAAAATTGTGTCAGGCATCACTACTCTACTCTAGGAAATACGAAACAGAACATTTAAACTTTCTAAAATGGGTTAGATGGTTGTTTCCCTGAAGCATGAACAGAAAAGAAAGAGGATTAGAAACAGGTATAAAAGTGTGCTATAAATAAATAAGTGAATAAATGAATGAATGAATGAATGAATGAATAAGTGAATAAATAACCAACCAACCATGGAGGAAGCATGAGAAGAAATGCATTTTCAAGAAAAAGGAGGCCAAGGAAAACAAGAGAAACCTCCTAAATACTCCATAACTTCTCAAATGATTTTCTTAACATTTTAAAGAATTCAACTTGGATAAATATATGTCTTTCTTACATAACATACTCTCTTATAGTTAACTAAAAATTTTCCTGCAAATGAGTTCTTAAAGTTTTCTTATAATTAAATAAATAGAATCAGATTTTGCATTTAAAGGGAAAAAGAATTTCAGTACAGTGAGACCTGTACCTCAAAAGAGTAGGCATAGAATGGTATCAATGTGTATCTGAAAGTCATCCAACCCTGCCTCTCTGCCCAGAAAGAAGACTTCCCAGAGCTTCTGGATAACCTAATACCTGAAGGATGGACAGGCTGAGCAAAGCAGAGTGTTCATGAGAGTGAGAGAAGAGCATGTGGGAAAGTGTGGAAAAGAACAAGAGTTTATTAAACTTGTGAGAGTTCAATGTGACTTCAGTAAACTAACAGAAAAAAAGGCAGGGAGGAGGGAGTTATAGTGACAGAAAATCAGGCTGGAGACATGATTCTTGTTTGGCATAATGTGGAGCTTTGTTTTATACTGAAGACGACTGCAGTGAACAGAGTAAATTAAGGTAAATGAGATCTTATTGGAAGCATGGAAAGAGCACTCTGGTTGTCATCTGGAGAATGGATTTCAAGGCTGAAAGACAAAAGAGGGAGGGGCTGGTCAGATGAGAAATGATGGTGCCAAGAGGAGAACAAAAATTGTCAGTACTTCATAAATTGGGGGATGGAGGACAAGCAGAGAGGAATTAAGGAGGTACTAGTTTGAGGTTTGAGCAATTGAGTATTTATGGTGATAGAGATCACAGGAAGAGAAGCAAGTGTGTGAATATTCCCTATAAATTAAAAGAGGAAAACACTGGGAAGGAAAAAGGAGAGGGAAGAAGAACAGGAAGGAGGAGGAGGAGAGGAGAGAACATAGTAATAGGCCCCCACACTATATCACAAACATTCATTTGCATTAACTTATTCATCCCAATAACCCTACAAAATAATACAATGCCCCTATTTTGCAGAATTCTAATTCCAAATCCAACACTCTTTATATTATACCTCATTTCTTTCTACATAAAAAACTCTATAGAGGAACAGGAACAATTTTAAAAGAAAGCTGCATTTTCTTATAATAATTAATACTGCTTCAGCTCAGGAAAATGTTTTTCTACTCAAGGTTTTTTTCAGGGCAACCTTAACCTCCTTGTTCCTGAAGCTGTAGATCAGAGGATTGAGCATAGGCACTACAATGGTATAGAACACAGTGGACACCTTCCCCTGGTCCATGGACAAGACAGAAGAAGGGTGAAGATACATGAATGCCCCTGACCCAAAGAAAACAGAAACAACAATTATATGTGAGCTACAAGTGCTGAAGGCTTTGGACCTTCCTTCAGTGGAATGGATGCGAAGGATGCTGGTGAGGATGAAAGAGTAAGAGACAATGATAGTGAGGCTGGGCACACCGACATCAAAGCCCACAACAATGAGAACCACCAGTTCGTTGATGTGAGTGTTTGTGCAGGAGAGCTCCAGAAGGGGAAGGATGTCACACATGTAGTGGTTGATGGTGTTGGCATCACAGAAGGTCAACCTGAGCATGCACCCTGTGTGGGCCCAGGCGCCAATAAATGCACCCACATATACAATCACTGCCAGCAGAGAACAGACCTGAGGAGACATGGTGACTATGTACAGCAAGGGCTTGCAAATGGCCACATAGCGATCATAGGCCATTACTGTCAATACATAACACTCTGCACTGACAAAGAAGCAGTAGAAAAAGAGCTGAGTCATGCATCCTGCATAGGAGATGGTGTTTAATTTTGACACAAAGTTTACCAGCAGTTTTGGGGTGATGACAGAAGAGTAACAGAGGTCAATAAAGGATAAATTAAAGAGGAGGTAGTACATGGGGGTGTGCAGGTGAGAATTCAGTCCAATTAGAGTGAGCAAGCCCAGGTTTCCTGCCACAGTGACAATGTAGATTCCTAAGAAAAGGAAGAACAGGGGCAGCTGGATCTCTGAATATTTGGTTAAACCCACAAGGAAAAACTCAGTGACTAAGGAACTGTTTCCCATATCCATTCTCTTCTGGTAGGATCTGAAAGATATGAGAGTAGAATCATATTTGAGGCAGCACCCACATTTCTTATGCAATACCATGGCTAGTCTATCCTGGGGCCAAGAAGCCAACAGATTCTGTTGAGAATTAACTAATTTTATAGGGAGTTGGATCTGGCTTCGCTCATGAAAGGAAAACAAGTATATGGGAGGCATCAACATAGTTTCAGGTAACACAGGGAGAAATATTTCAAGAGGGGAAGAAATAGAGAAATTTCTCATCCTTCCTTTGCTTCAGTTTGTCACTAATACTTTTTATCCCTTTACTTACTCCAGTTTGTACTTGTTAATCTTTAATTGCCACACTTCAGCTACCGTGCTGGCCACAGATCCAGACCGGACACTGTGTTGGGTGAAAAACATGAGCACATGTCCATCACAGAGATACTCACAGACTCTTTGGTTTCACAAGCACACATAGCAAGAAAGTAATTAAGTCAGGGATGGAACCTGGGTTTCCTTCATAAGAAATTCTCTAAGGGGCAGAAGGATTGGAGGTACTGCAAACCCCATAATCTCAGCATTGCTTCTAATTTTTACTTTCTTCCCATACAGACCTTGTAATCACCTACACCCAGGACCAGAACTGGTAAAAGCAGAAAAGCTTATTACTTTCTATGGTTCTGGATTTTGAAAGACAAAAATATAAAGGATTCAATGCTCACTCTTCTTGGCCTAGTGGCATCAGAACTTCCTGTGGTTTCCTCTCCAACACTGATCTCCAATGCGAAAGTTCTGCTGTGGTGAGGGGTCATAGAACTGAGCCAAACACTTCCTCCTCCATTTGTGTGGAGGGGCTCAGAGCATTTATAAATCTGTCTTTGACTTGCTCTGGGAGTTATTCAGATAACGATCACTATTTTTAATAATTATTTTGCCCAGAGGTGATCATTAAACTACAAAAAAAAAAAAAAAGAATATAAACAGCACTCTTTGTTTTCAACATAATAACAGGAAACATCACGTATTTGATCTTATTCTGAACTTGGAGGTCTCAGGGATTTGATATAGAGGCTTTCCCAGGAGGTTCTCCATAGCTCAAACCCTTTGGGAAAGACAGATTTACGAAATTGTTTGCACAAAGATGAAGAGGCTTATTCTCTGGTATCTTTGCAAGCTCAATATTCTACTCAAAATTGCACATTCTTTCAGGACAAATGATGTAGAGATCTTTTCTCTCTTTTTTCTCCTAGTTCTTCCTTGGCCTTTATGGACAATTGCTAACACATGGCTAATAATATTTTAAGTACATAGAAAAATATTACTTGTATATACATATCCTCTCACACATGTACATGATAAATATTAAGGCATACATGATGATATGATGCATTTAGACACTTCACTTCTTGTCCCTTTTTCTTAGCACTCTTTCTTGTCTTAGATCCCTTCAGCTATCACATCCAATTATTCATGTTTATAACTTACAACATCTTCCTCATTTTCCTAATTGTTGATGTAACCAAATAGGTTTATAGGAGCTTTACAATTGATTACGAACTACATTTTTTTTAAATCTCTTGCCTTTGTCATTTAATAATACTTCATTAACATCTCTCCTAAGTTCTATGTTTGGATAAATCATAACTTATCCAACCATACCACTTTCATAGAAATCCATAATTTTTTCCATTCTTTTACCATTAACAGCAATGGTAAAATAATCATCATTGTGCATTCATCTTGATATATCAGTACTTTTATTTCAATGGGATAAATTCCCAGAATGTTGTCTTTTAATTAGTGTCAGATGATTTTTCCTAAAGACTATACTAATTCACATCTCTGCAAGCATTGTATAAAACTACCTTTTCTTCCCAATTTACATCAATGGACAGGTCATCTAAACTGAAAATGAAAAGAGTCTAAATGTCCATCACCTGATGAGTGGATCAAGAAGATGTGGTATATATACACAATGGAGTTCTACATGGCAATGAGAAAGAATGACATATGGCCATTTGTAGGAAAGTAGATGGACCTCGAGGGTGTCATGCTAAGCGAAATAAGTCAGGCAGAGAAGGACAGATACCATATGTTTGCACTCATAGGTCTAACAGGAAAACAGGAGAAACCTAATGGAGGACCAAGTGGAGGGGAAGGAGGAAAGAGAGTTGGGGAGAGAGAGGGATGCAAAACTTGAGAGACTATTAAATGCTGAAAATGAATTCAGGGTTGAAGGGGAAGGGGGTGGGGGGAAGAAGGGTGGTGGTGATAGAGGAGGGCACTTGTGGGGAAGAGCACTGGGTGTTGTATGGAAA